>NC_064875.1:28665938-28668438 GCF_943734745.1 Anopheles darlingi | reverse complement strand
ACAACAACACACAAAGCACACCCTCGCCAGCAGGGTGCGTGTGCCGGCCCAACCACTCCGTGCCGTGAAAAGGTAACGATTGGACCGTAAGAACCATAAAATATATACCTAAAATAAAACCGTATCTGCTGATTCGCCGCTCCTGTTAAATCCAAACGCGAAAATGCGTGGTTATAACATAAATCCGAAAGAAACGTCTCAGTGTTGCGTTGTTGAAAAGCTGAAATACCTAAAATCACTTGGTCTAGCTTGTTTTCTTCACGAATTGACGCCACGCGACCAGTCAAGCGATCGCGACTTTCTCGAGCCGTCCCGAGTGCTGGCAACACTGAATGCGCTGTCACCGCGTTTGCGGCACACGAAGAAAAGGAAGCTTGAAACTCGAGAAAGCGATGCGGGGAAGCCTTCCGTGGAAGAGTGCGCTGTTGAGCGAATTTACCAAGCCGATTGCACCGTGAATTGCGGTGAAAATTGTGAAAACAGCGTCGGCCGACTGAGGGCTACTTCGAGGGCCAGTTTTCGTGTCACGCTAGCCGCCGCGGCCCTGCCGTTTCGGTGAGCGTTTGTTTGTGGTTTTGCCCGTACCGTTTTTTTTTGTCAGCCATTTTCTGTCGCATACAAAGCCGTGGCGTTGAAAGGTGTGACGTTGAGAAAAGTTTGCATTTCGTGTACGGTTTTTCATCGTGCGTCCATCGAACGGCCAATAATCGTCGGAAAAACGATCAGGGGAGCCCACAGCGGGTCCATATAGTGTCGAGATGGCCAGTCCAACGCCACAGAACAGCCCGATGCCGCCACCGCAAGCCCCGAGCCCGATGGGACCACCCTCCCAGAGCCCGGCACCGTCACCTTCACCGCACAGTCCATACCAAGCGGGACCTCCACCGCCTCCGCCGCATGCCGGCCCCGGACAAGGACCGGCCCACATGCCCGGAGCACCGGGTCATCATGTTCCCCCGCAACCAGGTCCCCCTCCCGGACCGCATATGCCGATGCAAGGACCGCCGGCACCTCACGGAGGGCAACCTCCGAATCCACACGGACCGCCACCACCGCCGCATCCTTCGCACATGAATGGACCGCCGCCTGGTGGTCCGGGGCCACAGGGAGCTCCTGTCCATGGGCCCAACGGACCCCCGCATCACATGCCTCCGGCCGGTGCTCCCCAGCATATGCCACAGCATCCACCACACCCTGCCATGGGTCAGCACGGTGGCCCGCCACATCCAGGAATGCCCGGTCATCCCGGGCAGGGCCCTCCACTGCCACCAGGAATGGTCCCGGGTGGATATCCAGGGCATGCGATGCCACCAAACGCCGTAAGTATTTCTGCCGTGAGATACATTTCATTTAAAGGGAAATGATGTTTTAATCTATTTAGTTAATTTTATTATTAATCTACGGTCGGTGGAATACAGTAACCGTTGATTGGATTGCTTGGATTGCTTTAGAATGTACGCGAAACGATTACGTTTGGCTAAAGCCTACTTTGCTGCCTGCAGATCTCTGTCCACCTCCCGTATGATCTGCAACACTCGTTGGCCGAGCGCTTCACTGCAGGCGGCAATGATATCCGGCTTCATGATATCGTACTTGCCTCCCGTTATGCTTTGCACCGTGCCACCAGCCTCCATTATCAGCAGTGCTCCTGCGGCAATATCCCACGGTTTGAGGAATTGGATGCTATACGCATCGATCTGACCGCTGGCGATGTACGCTAGCGACAGGGCTGCCGACCCGAATGCCCGCAGTCCAAGGCACTCGGCGATGAAACGTTTACCGCGTTCGAACAGGGCCCACCGTATCGGCTCATAGCTTCCGATCGAGAACTCGTGTCCAATAAGAGCATCCTTTAGCTGTAAAATCGTAATGCTATTAAAACGTTTGATCACCCCATTTTCTGGACCGTGGTCCATGGTGATCCGCCACCAACTTACCTGTTCCGAGTTGCGCGTTTTAATACGCACACCATTCCGGAACGCTCCCTGTCCCTTGACGGCTGTGTAGAGCTCATTACCGGCCGGATTCGAGATGATTCCAATCTTGAGCTCCCCGTCTACGACGAGTGCTACGGAAATGCACGTAAATTGTATGCCGCGCACAAAGTTCACCGTTCCGTCGATAGGGTCGATGATCCAGGTTGGTGCTCCCGCATCGCCGACCGTAACCTGCTCACCGGTGGCAGATGCCAGCTCTTCGGCACAAAACTTGTGATGTGGAAATTGCGCCCGAATACCGGCAATCAGCACATCCTCCACCCGCTGATCGTACTCTGTCACGAGGTCCCAGTGTTTACCCTTAACTTCAACCCTTTTCGAAGCGCTCCGATAGCCTTCGAGCACGATATCGTTACACTGCTTCACCAGCTCCAACACAACCTCGAAAGCCCGCTTAATTTCACTATCGTCACACATCGTTACAGTGTCCTGCTCCCCGTGCTAAAAACCTCGAATAACTCTGATTCCTTCCGTGGTTCACTCGGTTCTAGGTAGCGCGAAAA
>NC_064875.1:28653438-28655938 GCF_943734745.1 Anopheles darlingi | reverse complement strand
GTCAAGAGCGCGGCAAAGAAGAAGGTGGCCACTAAGAAGCCTGCAACGCCGAAACAGAAGCCAACGAAGCCATCGAAGAAGACGGGAGCCACCAAGCCCAAGACTCCGAAACCGAAGAAGGCCACGGCTGGTGCGGCGAAGAAAGCTGCCGCTCCCAAGAAGGCAGCTGCCACGAAGAAGTAAATCGTCGAGCTGGAGATGTCGCAGTGCCAGCAGATGAATTGAGAGTTTTCCACAAACCCTTAAAATCAGCCCTTTTCAGGGCTACAGAATGTTTCGGGAAAAGAGCATTTCCATTACTTCAATTCGCTTTAACACGCGTGGATGCCCCTGAGCACGGGAGACAATTGTATGAAAAACAATCTTATCTTGAAGCAAAATGTACATATTTTTAGTATTACTCCATTCTATTAATGAAAAGTTTTTGTTTTCGGCATGATTTCGTTATTTTTAAGTATTGTTAATTTTAAACCGCGGCTTATCGGGTAAATTCGAGGCATTTCTTGTCGCTCGAAAATTCCGTGAAGGTGATCGAATTGTTCGAGCAGCTACTCGAATTATACACTTTGGTTACTTGGGTTTTTGCGGTTGTGTTTTCCATTGTTTATCATTTTACCTTTAAAGAACAAGCAACATTCCTCGGCAGCTGATACTTGGTGTTCTAGATAAGAGTCGTTCTGGATCGTTGATTTGCATCTGAGAATAACCGCTAGGTCAATCGAACTACTATGGAGTGTGTCCGAACGCTGCTGGGCTACGCAACCAGATGTTTCTCCTGCCAGGAAGATTCATCGGCGCAGGTTTGTCGTCGGCGCGACCAAACGTCCATCCTTCGTCGTTTGATGGGCGTAATCCCGGCACCGATGGTTTGAACGTTCCTTTTCTATTCGACAGGGAAACGAGCCTAACGAACGAACACATCTGCTAGCGGATCCCGTCAACAACAGTCCAGCCGTGCGACGGACGGATAGTGAAATATTTACGCAGGAGTACTCCAACTCTGTACCCAAAAAGGATGAGCAATCGGCACTGGAAAAGATACTACAGGAAACATCTGAGTAAGAACGGTGGTTTGGGCAGGATTTGTGAGGTTTGTTTTATGTTTGCCTTTCACCATTAGAAACATTATCGACGTGGCCGCGATGGATACCCAGAAGCTGGAGGCTAGCGAGTATAACGATCGTGTCCGGATCTATACGCAGCGGTTGCAGCAACAGTGGAATAATGTTAGCCACCCGAACCATGTCGAAAATGTGTGCCTATTGAAGGATATACCGAACCCCGAGGCGTTGCTAGCTTCGGTGCCAATAGCGCAGGAGGATCTAAAGATGGTAAATCTGCGGGACATGGAGTATCGAGAACCATTAAGTTAACCTGTTGAGCGTTTTCCAGATTCAAAATATGGTCCACAAGGCGAACATCGCCGTATCGGAAATAAGCGTCGCACACACCGAAAACCTGGTTGTCCCCTTTAGGATTCCATAATGTTACGCCGTTAGAAGGAACCTGTAAAATAGGTGCATGCGGCACGAGCGGCGGTGGTTGGGCAATTTATCTTTCTCTTCCAATACATCATCGATCAGCCGAAGCGATTCGAAGCACTCTACCATATTTGCTATATTAAGCACCGATCACCGCGCTAGCGTGCGGTTTACGATGGAAGTTCTGTGTGATGCTGTCCGGTGCGTTAACTAGTTTCTTTTTTTATGTATGCGAACATTGAGGTGAAGCACGGCACCGGCCAAGCCATAGAAGAATGAAAAAACTATCGTGATAAGCATCTGGCGGAAGCTGCAACGGCTACAGCAAGTGCCCTGTGGATGAGGAGCTTTAAAACGCGAAAGTGTACAGAATAAAAAAAATATATCAACTAAGATCGTGAGCATTTGTTTTGCGTGATTGATCGGACACCGAATCATTCAGATTTGTTAATTGGAATCTTCTGGCTGATAAGAGTTGGCGATTAGAACGCAACCATGAATGTGACTTATGATGAGCCTGATGATTTGATGTAAATAAAATAAACTACATGAATATTAACGAATAAATTTCAGTACATTTTAGTGATAGTTTAGTGAACTCCTGAAAACAAGGATTTCACAGCACATAAACCGTTTTCATCCTTTTTTCCCTCTTTTTTGTGCGGCCTGTTATGCGGGTGATATGCGGCAAAGTTTACAGTGATGGTCGATAAAGTATGTCGCAAACAAGCGAAATTTTTAACAAAAATCAAAACTTGACGTGAAAAATCAATTGGGTGGCACTGTACCGTTGTTGTTTTGTTGTTCCGTTCCGAGTACGCTCAAATTGCGTTTAAAATGGGAAATTTTTAAGTTTTTTGGTCGATGTCGTGAATTTTGCAACAAATTTGGGCGATTATTTGCAACTGCAGTCATTCCCGGTTGAAATACTTTTCGAATCGGAAAAGTGGAAAACCGTGGAAAATTGCGCTCGGATCTACAAAACGAATCCCCGGAAGACGAGACTGAATCGGCGGAAA
>NC_064875.1:28608438-28650938 GCF_943734745.1 Anopheles darlingi | reverse complement strand
TAAGCGAACCTGAATATTGTTTATGTATCTGAATTAACTGGACCATCGCAACACTTATCTACTCAATGAAAAACAAAGAACGGCTACGTCCCTGTCGCCCAATCACTTGTTCAACTTTGCTTCAGCACATCGCTCTGAGATTTCATATCGAATGCACTGATGATGACATTCACGACGACACTTATCACCGTTATGCCGGTCAGAATGTTATTGAGATAGTCGGACCGTTTCTGCTCCTCTACCTTGTTCACATCGAACACAACGGCAAGCACAACAATCAGCAAGGCTTGGAACAACTGTTGGGACACGTAGAGGGACATATAGTGGTTCGGTTATTGGGTAAAATTCGTTTAGCTTACCCACGCGACCGTTACCTGCAGTGAAATCGAAATGATGATAAGCGTCAGCAGTAGGTGGTAGAACTCGTGCGCCGTGCCAACGGTTAAGATGTACTTCAGCTGCGATGCATTAGCGGTCAGGAGCGCGAGATCCAGCATGCCCTGTGCGATCGATTTCCGCGTGGCGTAGCTATTCAAATCCAGTCCCTTTATGCTGTTGAACTAAGGAAGCACCAAAAACAACAATCGGTAATTTAAATCGCACGCCGTTTGTTCGTTGTTTCATTTGCAATCTCACCAGCTCTCTAGCTGTAACGTCTGTATGGTCACCACTTGATGCACCCGTCCCCTGACCAGATCCTGCGATGTCCTTTGAAGCCATCCTTATTACTCAAGTAATTTTTGGTACCACGCGATCTTCACAGGTGTAACTGGACTAGTTCCTGCGCTCACTAGAGCTTCCTTCTACTGGCGTCTTTTAGGAAAAAACGATTGCTTTAATAATAACTTATTTAACGCAATCTTATCTTTGCCCGATAGCGCCCGATGTATCGAAGACGTACTAGCGCTCGCGTTCTCGGTAGTCGATTGGTGGTACGGCCTCGAAGGTGATAACGTACGCATAGTACGTCTTCTCCGTTGTTCACTGATTGACGATGTCTGGATTTTTTTTATTATCTTTTGTTAGTCGAGTATCGCTTGCAATCGAGGCATGGTACGAGGAGCTATGAACTATAAGCGCAACGTTCGATTTGAATTTATTGATCGTGTCGTTCCACGATGCTGGAAAGTATTGCTCGAAAGAAGGCGCGAGCAGTGACGGCATTATCCTTTACCACCACAACCCGGGTGCACAGTGCGCATGTCCTTTCGATGGACGCTGGAGGGGCAAGGGGTTTTATGCCGCTGCAAGAGGCGGCGTCGGTATACGGCTTCACCGTCGGGGTTTGTGGGACGCAAAGTGTCAAATACCGTGTTGTGCATGCAGACCAACCTCATTCGCTCGCTGGTCCCGGCCCTAGGATAGATAGTGGTAGTGTTTGATGGATTTAAGAAAATACTTTGCACGACGAAGATTATTTTGGTTCATTTGTTTGCAAAAGTGCAAGGGTGTAACCGTCGTGTGGAAGCGTCCTTTGCGAGGCTAATTTGGCGCTGGTAAAGAACTGGAGTGCAGTGATAAGGCCTAGTTACGAGCGTCCTTTGGAAAGCGTGCGTGTCGGTAAAGTGTTAAAAAAGTACCCAGAACCTTGCTCATTTGTAGACGTTCCAAGAGAAGAGTAGACAGTAGCTCAGCAGAAGCAGCACCTACCGAGGCTTATTTGCAGAAGTTGGGTAAGTGTGTTCAATTGCATGCAGCTCAAAAGAGCTGACTTTGTAAAGAACAATTGACCGTGTGTGGGTTTTCTGGATTTTTCTTGGTTTGTCATACAAATTTCTGTACTGTAGAATGAAGGTAGACCAAGTTATTGGATTGGAATTACTCTTTTCCAATCTTTTACTATTTCTTTCTCAATCCAACTCAATAATTTATCCCAAATCACTTCATTACCTTCGGATCCTTTTGTGCTCGCGATATGATATCAGCAAACAACGCCCTCGCTCTATCGGTATTGATATGTTTGCCCCGACCATAGCTGTTCTACTATGCGTCCTCAGCGCCAAGTACATTCCATGTATATTTTAGCTGCATACAACGTAACCTCACCTTGAACATACTATTTCTACTCTTTTAACTGCCAGATGATACACAGACCGTCCAGTAGAGCCCTTGGACTTTTTACTTGCAGTGGCCACACGGTGCGCAAAATGTTTCCCCTCCCTCCACTATCTAGAACCCGTGAAACATGAAGTGGAAGGGGACAGAATTGAGGATAACCGGGTAAAAATTGAGGGGAGGCTGTCACGCGTACCGTATTACCACCCTCTCAGGCCAAATTGTTGAAAGGGTCAGTCAAGCCAGAGACAGGCGCATCTTCGATTGTTTCGCAGCAACGGAACACATACAGAAGAGTAGGCTAAGAACGTTAGAAAGAAAGCATTTCGTTTTCCCATTTTTTCCGACACGCAATACAAGTGTGAGCGTCACTACAACGGGCACTACAGCGTGGCGTATTGGTGGACAGGACATTGGCACAAATCGATGGTGTGCCCGTGTCCTACATCTAGGCTGCTGCAGCTGCTGTATGCGCATGATGCGCCCGCATGTTTGCAGATGGTTTCATTGGTTATTTTTCGATTTGAACCGTTATTGTAACAGCCTGTTGCATGATGAGTTTTCCAGTTTATTCTCCTATTCCCATCCACACCAAGGAATGACACTCGCTCTTTCTATTTTAATGCGGAAATTCCATGGTCACGTGTGTCGTCGTGGTGGATGCAGTGAGTATGTACCACCAATGCTGCATTTCCCTAACCACGGAACCGACAAGCCGTGGCGCTCGTAAACTTTGGCCTATTCTATTTATGCCTTCGGCCGTAAACCATCGATATATAGGATGATGCTCCAAGTGCTCCAAGAGCATCATGAAATTTGCATTTTTGACAAACACAGAACAGCATGGGGCGTGCGGAAAACGAGGGTTCTCCAACGAGTGGTTCTTTGTGCCATCTTTGGTGTGTTGTACAAAGACAACAAACCTAAGCACGGCTCTGCGGACTTACAATGGCAGACTGATGCCGTGGTCAGTCTGCCAATCCTTTCTTTGGCTTCCAGGGAGCTATTGTTGCAGGATACAACAGTTCCGTTGGATCCATTTGTCGCATTCATCCGCTTCCCAAATGCTGCTCCATGAAAAAATGCTCTCTTTTTCAACACTAATTACTGAGCGCGATGACAGGACTACCTGGCGCACTGGACTCGATCCGTGCTACTGCCATCCATGGCCACAGACGGGTTTTACAGAGCTGTGCACGAATAGACTTCTGTAAGCGATGAAAGAGTTAAATGAAAATTTATGCTTCTTATTGGCAGCTGGCGTGCTACATTGGCACTGGTGCCAAGAAGAGGAGGATTGTACTAGTCCCTGGTACGTTTGCCAGACTATTGCTATTTGTTAGCCTAGTGCACCGCCCCGCCACCCCTTCCTTCTATTCATGGAACGGAGTTGTCGGGCGCCATTGATGAACAGAAGGAGCTGATGCTGGAAACGGTGGTTGGTTGGCTCGATATGGATAAGCGGCGTAAAACACTGAGCTGAGTAATGAACGTAATGGCGAATCGTTGTCCCGCTGACGGGTTGGGATGTTGCTGCCAATACTTGCTCCCCGTTGTTGAGACCCGTTGAGCTCCGTTGGGCAGCATGTATTGCATTCGTGCGATCGAGGACGAGTTTCATGTTGCTCGATATGAAGCCTGCATGGTTTTGATTTGCACCGAACAGATTGAGCCATTTTCTGTCTAACAACAGCAAACGCAATTGATTGGAACAGGAACAGGATACATTGAGAGGATGCAATCGAATGTATTCGAATCATAAAGTTTATAAACAGGCTTAACTGCAAGCTGTCAATGAATTGAGGATAGTTATCTAACGGTTAGTCTGCGAAACTATGTTTCTGCTTAATGATATACTGCAATTGAGGTGATCTTCATAGGAAAATGACTTTCTTCTAGATAGCGCATGATAAGTTTGTACAATATAATTGTTCTTGTATACACTATTTTATCGATTTCGTGCTTAAATAAAGAGTCCCAAATAAAATTAAAATTGCTGTATGTTCTCCTGTTATTTCTAGGAGACGTATGTAATACGAATTTAAAAAAAATAATAAAAATTGTGGATAAGAGAGCCAAAAACCCAAAAATGAGGCCTCACTAAAGATATTAAGATGTGTTAGTAATAAATGATTCTTCTGTTATCATTTCACCCCAGAAAGATGACTTTTTGTTCACATTTTGGTATTTTTGTCACATTTTTCTTAAATAGAAACCTCTGTTCATAGCTAATGGACTGTTTAAACGTCTGTATGATCCCAAGATGGTTCAATCTGGTGAACTGTAATTTTTTTAACCTTTATCATGTGATATTAAACTAAAATAGTGTGCTAGAAGGTTATTACGTTGATCTACAATCGGTCAAACCACGACTTGTTTGGATTCCTTTCGTAGGCCATCGCAGTTTATTAATTAAAACGTTTTGATGGCACAAAATTGCATACAGGTCATTTTGTTACTTACAAAAGGAGAGCTTACATCAAGAGTATTTGGTAATTTTTTGGATCAATCGAAGCAAAACTTATAGAGATGTTGATTTTCATTGTATCACCGTGAGCGGTACGCCTGACCTACATGGTTCAATACATCTAGCTACTTTTTACCAAAATCAATGTTTCAAAATCATTCCATCATCACTCAAGCCGGTGTCCATCGTAGCAAAATATTAATAGAGCGAAACATATGAAATTTTGAATTCTTTCTCTGCATGCTTTTTCCAAGTAGCTACGTTGAGGGTTTATAAACTATAGCTACTACTTCTTTTTTATGCTTTTAAGATACTTTTTTAAACTTTTGCTAATCTTATTTTATACAGCAGTATCGTAAAACCATCACCATAAACCAAAAATTGGAAAATTGAAAATATAGCAAAACCTCGAGGGGGCTACCTGCAAAAACTTCCTATCTAAGCAAAGAATATCAGACAATTCAACACGAAGCTATGGAGCGAATATTTTTGAAAAGTTGTAGTTTATTATGAAATTCGTCAAAACATTAAATTAAACGGTTTTATCATTGGTGACGAACGAAAGCTATCCGGCACTGTTCGCTCGGGCGAAACGCGCCTCGGCAGCAGCTCGCCGGCCGACGCGACACGACTAATACGCGGCGACTACAAGAACGCTCTTCTGATCTGCCCTCCGAGAAGGACAGACGGTTTTATAATAAAGGTCCTCTGCCTATAATTAAAAAATACGGTTTTCGGTTTCGCACGTTAACAATCATAAAACATCTAGAAAAATAAGATTGGTTTTTGGTCGGAATTCACGCGGGCTCGCTCTTAATAAAATTACACCTTCAATGAATAATACAATCTTACACAAAGAATGAATGTACTTGGATCATGCAAATCTAATGAGATAGGTCACTTGTATTATTACTCTTCCAAAATGTAGGTCGTACGATGCTTTTCTTTAAACTCATAAAAAGCACTTTGCACAATGCAATACCTGGCACCTTTTGCAAAAGAAACTTTTCAATATCCTGCAATACCCTGCAAGCTTGGTATTGGAGGGGGCATATTCCATTCTGTTCTGTTGGACTTTCCACTTCATAAACGGTGCTGTACGTCATCGAGGTGCATCGAGGTGCATTGTTCGGTGTAGGTATGCAGGTGATTCCCGACGGCGGTCTATTGTACCGTGATTCGGCCTTTCCACCCATGTCTGCCCTTCTCTTTCCCGCTTCCCGGGGGGGATTTGTGCCCCTACGAACTTAAACACGCTGTGCTGAAGGCGCAAAATATATCTTTATCGATAAATTCCTATCCACGGCCGACAAGCGATTCGAACCGATCTGACATAGGGCCGGGGGCCGGGGCCAAATCGTTCTTCAACCCTTGCACCACTTTCTTTCGTCCTCTTAGCCTCGGCTGGTCGGTAACCTATCTAGGGATAAGAGCCACTCGCCAATCGGCCCGCCAATGCATCCCAAACAAACCCGTGCTCAAAGGGCAGCGGGCACGTTCGAAGCATATTTCAACGAAACTGCCGAAAGTGCTGCTGCTCCTGCTACTGCTACTGTTGGCTCTTATTATTAACCAGGTGGAATGCATCAGGACCTGGACCAGCGCCTTGGGCCTCCTCACCCTGTCCTTGCTAACCAATCTCAATATCGGTTCACCCAAGCTTGTTGAAAGCTCGTTAGAGTTTAGGTCAAGTAAGGAGGTTGTACATGCCGAAGAAGAACCACGTGATTTCACCTGCTCTGTGCCGTATGCGCTGTGTGTGGTTTGTCGGTTTGCTGCTGGCGGTCGAGGCGGTAGCATGAATGTTAAATGAAATGAAATGAACGAAGAGCCGGCTGAGTGGTGCATATGGTCGATGTCCCATTTTGCATTGGTTAAGTTCCGTTGGGCTTCGTCCGCTAGTTCGACCGCAAAAGGCGATCACACTCTATAGGCGGTCGGTCGGTCGGTCGGTTGGTTGGTTGGTGCAGCGAAAACAAATCGATATATTTTCCTGAAAGAACGAGGTTCAAGTGGAATTCGATTAGAGGAAAGTGATTTTCTGCTTTCGAGCTGCCCTGCTGCCGTGCTGAGGTAGTCCAACAAGACACTCCCGGTGCACTGTGGTAATGGTCGACCGTATTTTTATCAAGTGGAACGTGTAGAATTACTTCTTCTGTTTTTCAACTGAACCGTTCAATCAACGCGTTTCAATACGCTGCCCCTCGATAGAATTGCCAGAAAATTGTTTTGGAATGCACTCGGATGGTGTGGGAATATGTAAAGGGTTCTCTTAAAAGTTCGACGATTCGGGTCGAACGTTTAACTAGGTCATATTGATGCGTATCGTATCTGCTAGTTCAGGTTACATGTTTTAGAATAAACAAGTTATCTGGCAAATACGCGTGAGATCAAAACGAACATTCCAATCGTTTGAGTGCAATATGAAACGTAATAATAATAATAATTGAATGGCTTGGGTATGTTTCTCAAAGCCATGGTTACTGGGATTTCATTTTGAGTTACAAACTACGATGAGCGAACAAACTAGTTACCAGCGATCCTTAATATAAATTTGGAGTTGTGGAATTGATTGATAAAATGACATTATGCTTACAGTTAGTGTTGAGTTAGGAGACCATCGATTAATCCAAATTGAAGAGACACTTGATTAACCAAGTATCGTGAAGGAAAAGGACTTATTTTACAAAACAATGTAAATCCTTTTCTCATGTTTATCCCCTCAATTCCCGCTGTGCAATAGTTGGTACTAGATGCTTAAACCCCAAGACAAATCTACCAGTTACTAACAGGATTCGTCAGTACTCCTGTGGTCGGGATAGTTCATCAGGATATCCTTTCTTGGTGATTTATCCTCGATTTTGTTTTTTTTTTTTACCCACAATAGAATGGAGGGTCTGTCTAGGAAAGGGGAATCATAACGCAGCCTTAAGCATTCTACCATTACAGCTTCTGCCAAACAACGGTGGATACGCATTTTCATTTAGCAAAACTTCCGCTGACTCCGTTAGTTCCGAAGGGCCGTTTCATGTCTCCGAAAAAAGATGAAACAAGAAATAAATATATTCATGAAACGGCAACATCGGCAACCGGAGTGGTGCCAGTGGGTTCCGTGGGCCGAGGACGGTTTGGTTTGGTCCCACCGAAGCGGCCAAGAAGAAATGTTCCTTAAGAAATGAGAGAAATCGGAATCGGTGCTTGCTCAGTCAAGCACTACCATACAGTGATGATGTCTACGCAGGTTCTACCGCAAAACAGCGACCAGGAGCGCGCTCTGTGTCCGTCCATCCGTCCGTCCGTTCGTCCTGGTTATGGTATGTCCCAAATGTCTCCGCGTTTGGCAAGTAGCCGGGGCTGGGGAGCGCGGCCAGCGCGTTCGGGAATTTATTTTTCTCTGGCGCGCTCGTTCTTTTCGGGGCGCTTGAGTCGAGCTTGAGTTTTCGGCATAATTTGCCTTCATATCGCCCACGAGCCGCCGGTCCGGGTGGTGGTGGTGGTGGTGGGTGATATGTTTTGCTACTGCTGTTGCTGCCGAGTCCCGGTGGCGGCACCGCCACCGCCACCGAGAGCAGCACGGGTTGCGTTGGCGACAGTTTCGAGTTTTCGGTGAAGGTGGTGATGGTGGTGTTGCTGTAGCTGGTGTGTGTGTGTGTGTCTTGCGGGATGAATAAATATAAAACGAAATGAAAACAAAATTCGTACAGTATCTCACTCGTTATCTTCTGGGGGACGGAATGGAGGCGGCAGTGCTGTTTGGAAGCGGCGACCAGCCTGTGACATGGTCGTCATCAGGCAGCCGACACGATTCGCTAACCAAAGCTATGCTTCTCGAAGGAACGATTTTATCCTTCTTTTTTGGGTGGAAGGCACCGTTTCGGGAGAGGTAACGGTACGCGGGTGTGGGCACTGCTTGTTGATTTCCTTAAAGTCTTCATACTCCCCGCATCTGTTTTACCGGCGATGTGATGTAAGGTTACATAAGGTAATGCAATGTACAAGGCGGTAACCCCCTTGGAGGTAAAAATAGAGACAATGATGATGGCATGATGAACATCCCACTAGTTTATGTAACTCATCAATGCATAAAGTCCAACAGGGATTGAATGTGTAAAGGGGTTAAGTCTAAAAACGCCTTAAAGTCCTTATAAAAGAAAACTTAAATTGTTTGAATAAAGGAATATGTACATTAATGTACAAGAAGTACCAAATAAGAGCCCAGATAGCTAGGCCTCGACAACCCATTAAACCATTCCAACGATATTATGCAATATTTTTGAAGTGAAATTCTTAAAGAACATTCTTTCCCCAAGATTCCTTAGAACCTCAGCACGAGTAACAATAAGGGATGTACAGATGTTTCCACCACTATCCGTGTTCCACAGAGACACGTTTTCTCAAATCGTTTCTTGATGAATGCACTGGCTTTGATAATTGCACGTTCACTTGTGGTGTGAAGAGTGAAGCGCACAGCGCCGCAATTGCAATTAGTGAAACCGGTGTGGTTTTCGAGATGAGAAAATGAAGAACAATCCCGTTCCACCATCTACACCCTATCGGGCCCATCGCTGGCTTTCGCTCCAGAATCCTTCCTAGGTAACTAGATAGTAACCAACCCATACCGTCTGGCTGGACTGGCTGGATACGATGTACTGCAACAATGCAGTACGTGCTATTATATGGCAGCTTTTCTGCTAATCCCTGCTTTAACACAGAACCACCATGGATGAACGGTGCAAATCTGGCGGCGATGCATCTTGTCGTGATACTTTGTCTCATTTATCACTTTAAGTGTAATAGCGATTGGTTCGCAGCAACCAATGGACATGCCAGTTTGAGGTTTTCTGAAATTAGAGTTTTGTGGTTTTTAATTTCATTCTTCAACACAATTCATTCGTTTAGGAAAACGTGCAATTATTTATACTTGCCCTGTAACTTATGCGAAGCCCAAGTGGTCGTTGCCTTCCGGATGTGGCTGATTCGGTAAGCAACAGATTAGTTCTCACACAGTTTTAAAGAGACCGGGCGTGGTGCCGGTGCCGGAGATCGCAGGACATTTCCTCATAAACAAAGGTCGAAAGAGGATTCATAAAATGAGAATAAATGTTAAGGATTAGTTCCTTTTTATTGTTGTTGTTGTTGTTGTTGTTTACCGCTGTGATTGTGCGGCGAGCACTGTCTCGTGCGAGCTCCACGGCACTGTTCGCGTCCTTGCGGCGCCACGATGTCTTGCGGTGCTGTGTCCTGCGGTGCGTGGCAATGCCTTGCCTTGGTGTAATTGCACCACTCCGTGCGCTAGCAGATGCCCCCATGCTCTGGGCTCAAGGTTTTGTTTCAGGTGAAACCGCACTGGTTCATTCGCTGCTTGGTTTGTGCAGTGACGTAGCCAAGCCAACAATCTCACCTGGTGGTGGCCCGTTGACTCACTGTCCCTGGTGGTGGTGGTGGTGAAGGAAGTTAGGGAGACTATTTGATTCCCGGCTAACGTCAGTTGGCCTCCCCTTTTAATTGTGCTTTATATCTATGAGTTTTTGGCCACTGGAGGACGGTCGTCGGTCGACCGAGCTCACTGCGGGCTACTGCGGGCTTCCAGTGGCGTTCTACCAGTCGTCTTCTAGTTCCCTTCCGTTTGGTACTGATTTCGGAGGTTTTTCCTCTTTGATTACTTCCATTGCCCAAAAATGCGGTAAGGTGTCCGTCCGTCCGGGCGTCTCTGTTTAATTATGCATGCAAATAGGACTCGAACTGGCCATGGAGCTTATGTGTGTGCGTGTGTGTGTGTGTGTGTTCTGTAGTTGGCTGATGGCTAAATGGAATCGAAAAAACCAAACAAACAAATAGAAAAAAAAAAATCTTACTCGCTCCATTCACCTCACTGGGGGGCCATTGGTTGCGCGCGTGCCGAAAATGGAGCTCCATCCTCTCATAAGCAAAACACACAAAGTTATCAGTCCAACAGATTTATAAAGGGCTGACTGGCTGACTGGACACAATCACCATCGGCTCAGTTGGTTAAGGTTGCTGCTTGGGCCGGAGCCGGTGCCGGACTCGGGGAGTCCTAATTTCTTAATAGCCACTTAGGCATGTTGCGTGCACGGACCACCGTGCGGTACGGTGCCACCGCAACCGGTCACGCATTCAACCATGGTGAGGCTCTGCCGGTGGTTTGGATTGGTTTTCCATTCCAATTGTGCTTCCAAATCTCAAATTAAGCACTTAAGGCGTGTAAGTACAAGTGAACGTAATTTTGTGCCGTGGGCGCGTTTGATTGGCAGGGATGATTAGATGATATTCCAGTTGTCCGAAGAAGACGAAAGTTCAGACGCACATGTCGTTGCCCTCGCCGTTTTTCCACACGCATCTTTTCAGCATTGCTCGTTGACACATTAATCCGATGTTCAGCATAACAAGCATAGAAATGTTCATGTTTGCTGCGTTGATGATCGATTATAAATGTACCGATCGGATATGGAATGTCATTCATCATACGATCGTTCAGTATTCACTAATCTCTGGACGGTTGCCCAAATCGCGTTCCTTGTTGTTTCTATTCGTCGTATGGTTTACATGTGTAGTTTTATCAGTTTCTGGTTAACTGATTTTAGGGTTGAACAGCGTATTTTATATCATTTTATTCCAATAAAAAAGCTGAATGAAAACTCTTTAAAGAATAATGCGCTGCACAGCTGACAAATGCATAGTACTATAAAAAACAACGCGTTATGCATGCCTCAGAACGTCTCGCTACTTTGAAGCGGTTTTCATAAAATCGACGTCCGTCTGGGTGTTCATCGAAAGCATTAAAACTTACACAAAAAAATCACTAAAACTCGACATGAGAAAACTTCTTATCTAGGAAAAGAATGTTAGTTGTTATACCACAGATAATCGACCTATTGCTAGATTGTTCTAACACGTTTTCATCAAATTATTTCTAGCATTCTTTAAACAGTTTTAGTATAATATGAAATTTACGTAGGTTAGTGGGCTGATAACAAAAAAAAATCTCAACAGAATATTTTTGTTCGACCGTATTAACGTTAGTCTCCTTTTTTGGTCCACACAAACTCAAGCTAGGGATATAAAATAAAAAATAAAATGAATATTTGATCAAAACATGTATCGTATGTTATAATTGCGATGTTTGTATAATTTGCAATTATTATGGGAATAATTCTTCAAATTTCTTTTAGTTTATCTGGCGATTCGACAAAGTATTTCAACAATGAGGAGATAACGAACCAGTTATGCAAACTCGATAAATAAGCATTTTCGTAATTTCAATGCTGTGGTATTGTGTTCAGTTACTCTGTTGTACCGATAGCGTTGATTGCGCTTGTTCCCAACTATGCAGGAAAATGTGATGGCCAAGAAAACCCAACGATCGATGACCATCGATGAATTACCTGTATTACGTGTTGGAAGGAATTTTCAGTAATGGAACCGTAAATTTCCTTTCGAAATATCCTCATTATTGTCATTATCACCCATTGGCATCGTTTGTGTGTCACATCGGATGGAATCTCCATTCCCATCCCTATGGCCCTTACGAACGCGACCAACGCTCTGGCGTCACCGCTCGTAAATGATTAAAACGAAGCTCTCGCACGTCCCTTCCCATACATCACGCTGGCACCTACATTAGTTATCGGTCCCTCTCCTAATCTCTTCCCCCAACGCCTTCGTCTGTACGCGCAGCAACCCCTCGTGGTCCCTCGTGACCCCTAGCGTTGTTTTCTACTGTTCTCGTCCGCCTAAAGCTCTGCGGCTGTTAAAGTGTTCCCTGGTGTAGCACTGGTCTGGTCTACCTCTAATTATGTGGTCACAGTTTTGGCCAGTGGCCTGGTTTTCGTGTGTTGTTTTTCATAATCTCGGCCCATCCTTTTCAGCCATCTCGCCATCCTCCACGGTCAACGGTCAATTCCACCAAAGTGAACAAACTCACTGGCATCAGTCGCGGCGACGCTTCGCTCTGTTGTCCTTCGGAGTGGAAAAACGATGCCGGTTCCGGAAAATAAAACCCCGCTCGACACGAGCGACGACCGCGGGCTGAGGATAGGGTGACAGTACGAGCGGTGGCGAAACTCTGAGTCATCCACGCTCGTACCACACGCACAAGCACAAACAAACAAACTCAACAGTATAGGAGAGCAAGTATACGCATTTCTCTACTCCCCGTCTCTGTCTACTTCGGTTGGCTCGCTATGCTTTGGAACGCACGGTGTTCAAGGTATCCATCCCTCCCTATTGGTCATCCGAAGGACTTGTTGTTGTTGTTGCTGGACAGTAGGGTTCCTCTTCTGAGGAATGTAAGGGTTTGGAATTTCATGAATCCAAGGATAAGTAGAAATCCAAGGATAAGGATAAGTCATTTGCTCGTGACATGGTTTTGGATTGGTAGTAGTGGAGTGACACCATCCCTCTTACTCTCGCCTGCTCAATGGCATTTGACCCCGCTCACAAGGTGTGTGGTTGGTGGCATGTTCTTCCATTTCTTTAAAGTTGTCAACAAACTCATCAACATGCTGTTGGATGCAATTTGGCATTTACCACCAGCCATGTCAATGGGCATGCGGCTAAAGCACAATGCTAATGTGGTTCCATCGACGGAAAAGTTCCAGCGGTGGCCGTGGAAAAACACAGCACATTCGGCTGGCTAGTGGTGTGTCTCGTGGTCGTCGTCGTCGTCGTCGTCGTCGTCGACGACGACGACGTCTTCTTGACGTCACACACTCGGGCATCCGTTTGCTGTTGCACGATGCGTATCCTGCGCAGACCTTCCTGCACACGGGGGTTTTCCCTCACAAAGACATAGACACACCGGATCCTGTCGCTCGCTTCAGACAGAGAGTGTTTGGTATCTCCTCTCTCTCTCTCTCTCTCTTTCTGCCGCTTTCTCTCTCTCTCTCTCTCTCTATCAGGATTTTCCGACCTCGATGCTTGCCTGTGTGTGTGTGTGTGTGTGGGTTTCCACATTTTCCGCAAAAACCGAAGTAGCCCGGTCGGGTGGGAGCAGCAGAGTTGGTCGTGTGCATCCGCACGATCAAAAGGACGTCAGCCACGGAAGCGGTAGCAGGCCGTGCACTCGCTCCGTCGTTGCTGAACGGCTTCCGACGGTGGGTGGGTAAGAGGTGACCATCGACGTCCCCGCGTCGTTTGGAAGGCACCCCCAGTGGGGGGCGGGTGAAAGGACGCGGTGTGACGTGTCGGTCAAAGTGTCTAATCGAAACGCTTGTGCGGAGGGTTAGTCATGTGAGACGCAGCATTGGGTGCGTCACAGCCTACCACGAACGTGTGAGGTTTCAGGCGTTTGCACCGTCCCTGCGGTGACTGTCAGACTGTGGGTGTGTGTTTCGCTAGCATCTACCGTGGGTTTGGGATTGCGGTGGTGTGGATGTTGTGTGTGCAGGAATAGAACGTGACGATTTCCTTTTTGTCCAGTTAGTTCGTTGCCATTTGTTTGTTAGTCAGCGTTATATAATAATAAGAAAGTGACCTGTGAGTGTCGTTTTGTGTGAGTGCGTGTACTTTACGGGGAGCAACTGATGACGTTCACTACTAGATCTCTACTACCTCGCAAGACTGCTTTATGGAAGGACCCAGACACTATACTTGGATGAAGCGTGCGTCCTTGATCGTCGGTGCCCTGTGGTGTGATCCCTTCTATCGACAATCATTCTTCATCATGAATCATTGAGTCAGGTGTGCTGCTCCCCGAACAATTGGTTGCTAGCGATCCAAAGCTGAAAAGAAAAGCTGGAAAATGGATTCGTCGATGAGAAAAGTGCTCGGTGGTGTGGTGATTGGTTGGTGGCCGGTTCGACACGAACCTTACCTCGTCGTCGTCGTCGTCGTCGTCGTCGTCGTCGTCGTCGTCGTCGGTGATAATGACATCCTTCCTTCGGAACCAACCATTACAGGATGACCCACCTGACCGGAGACACCATTCTCCTCCTCCTCGGGAGACACCTTAAAGAATAGAACAAACAAATAGAGCCAGCGTGAACCTCTCACACGCGCTGCAGTAATAAGATTGTGTTTCTCGTCGGGGACTATGTCGAAGCAAGCGGCGGCGGCGGCGGACGTTTAAGGCATAAGCAAGAGAAAGAAAAGACCCACCAAAAAGGACCGGTAGTGAGTGAGCAGGGTGAGCAGGACGTGAGTGTGAGAGAATGGTGGTTTATTCGATTTTTCCCTTGTTTTCCAGCGCGCACGGGTACGGCAGGAAAAGCAGGAAAATCGAACTCTCGCTCCCGTGCGCGTGCTCTCGTCACACACTCTCTCTCTCTCTTTCCTTCTATTTTTTTTTCTTTCTGTTTGGCTCACTCGCTCTCTCCAGCTAAAAGGATGTTCAATGCCGGTGGCCTGTACCGTGTGTGTGTGTGTGTGTGTGTGTGTGTGTGTGTGTGTGTGTGTGTGTGTGTGTGTGTGTGTGTGTGTGTGTGTGTTTATGGGCCCTATTGCGAGTGTCTTGTCTTGCAAACGAGACTGCCTTACTACTGCTGAAAAAACTTAGCAGTCTTGTTTAGCTCTTATGAATGAACTTGTGATTTTTTACAGCCTGATTTCAAAACAAATACTAATACTACCACATTAGTCACCAACACCACCAAAAACCAACATCCTCCGGCCAATAGCAACGCGACTTTCAGTCTCGTTTTCAAGACTCACAGTCTGGTAGGTTTTAGCAACAGACTCTGAGTCTTGAAAACGAGACTGAAAATGGTAATTTTTTTCGTTTTGGTCGTAGTTGCCATTGGACCGAAAGATATTTGGTTTTGGTGGTGTTGGTGAATAATTTGGTAGTATTAGTATTTGTTTTGAAATCAGGCTGTAAAAAATCACAAGTTCATTCATAAAAGCTAAACAAGACTGCTAAGTTTTTTCAGCAGTAGTAAGGCAGTCTCGTTTGCAAGACAAGACACTCGCAATAGGGCCCTATGTGTGTATCTGTTCGCACCGCAGTGTAGTGTGAAGATTAATAATTAAAATCTAATTTGCACACAATGCGAACGGGAGGAAATCGTTGTGCCCGCAAAATTGATAACTCCGCGCTCCGGCCCGGTAGGTTCGGGAAGATGGTAAGCGAAAATTGCTTCCTTCAATGCTGTGTTCCGCTGCGAGCAGTGAAAGGCAGATTGTGCAACGGTTTATTGTACCCGCAGTTCTAGCGTACGGCTTATGTAACGACGATTGTTTTTCCGCTGCAGCGGTAGCCGTTGTTTTGCTTTTTTTTGGGAACGATCTGTTGTGGGATTGCTGCGTCCGGTAGGAATGTCCGACGGAGAATATTTTTGATGAAATCTTGCTAAACCGTGGGACCAAAGTAATCCGGTCAACGGGGTAAGGGATTGTTGGACGCAGATTGCTATTCATGGATGTTCAAGTATGATTGTTACCAAGCAGTGTACTTGGTGTACCTCAAACCAGCAAATGGATGTCTGTTGTTGTTGCGAAATTTTATCGGAGTTCCATTTACAAATTGAACTTTTGTTCAGTTTAGATACGCTTTCCTATCGTATGAATGGTTATTACTGCTATATGTGCTGGTAGTTATTCATGGCCTCCTTATTTATAGAAATCTTCGTAGGTCCTTATGATGTTGGAGTATATTCAAGTAAATAATACTCTTCTTCTTATATCCAAAGAACCTTTCCCAAAGTTCAGTGACGCTGTTGGGAAACTGAGCAACTTTAGTCGGAATTCGACTTGGTGTCTGCTGCTACATAAGTGTAGCACCATGTTGTTTCGAGGCACCATGTTGCTGGATAATTTATGACGAAGTTTGTACCTTCGTTTTTTGAACCCCGTATGCGTAGGTAGTACTTTGGGGAGAGACGATAAGCGTCTTCGACCTGCAGCACTAACATTACGTGTTTAGTGAGTGGATAAGGTCACAATATGATAGGACTAAGACACAGGAAGTGAAAAACATTTACGCCCCCATCATATTCTGAGCAAAGACTTCCGTGTCGAACGAATATTAAGCTACTTGCGATTTTTGAAACCACCTTTCTACACCTTTTCACCGAGAGCTTAGCACTGGAAAAGTATACTAAGTTTCACGATAGTTATATATGCATTGATTAGAACCTTTTCTGTTAGACTGTGAAAAGCCACGTCAAGAGGTTCCTGAATAGTTCTATCTATGTCTACTGTGTTACTGTTACTAATCATATTTCCATATCTTTTTCCTTGCGATACGTGGCGTCGTAACGTTTTATGAACAGAAGTGAAATGTGTTGAGAATCATACAATTTTCCAGTTAGTTGTTTGTAAAGTATTAAATGGTTTAACCAATGATAAAAAAAATAAACCAAACTAACATTGCTACCAAACGAGCTTTCTGAACCAAATTCGCGAAACTGTTGCTTGGATATTAGTAGTAAATGACAACAGAGTATAACTATAAGTGAACCAACTGTTTAGTGTAAACCGAAAGCATAAGAGTGAATAGTGGAAATTGGGTATTCGGATTCGGAATCAACTTTCATCTGTGCATCGCAAGCAATCGTAGGACGTTACACAAATCGGATTATTCTAACTCCTAAACACTTTTTTATGCTTTGAAGGTAAGTTGTAACATCTTTACACTGCTTTTGGTATCTATGTTTAAAAAAAAATATTTTGGGCAATATGAGCAAGTAAACTACTAGAAATGCTATGACTCAATAAGCATCAGGACGAACTGCGTGGCCCCAATTTGTAAAAAGAAACGGGGGGTCTTTCATACCCATAAGCGATGTTTCATGCCAAGGATTTTGAATAATGCTGCAAACCGGAAACAGTCCATGTTGTCATTTCGAATGGCACCCAACCCCCTTCCCTCCGTGTATAAGTTCGTGACGTTTCATGCCGTTTGTTGCTTCCGTTTAAATAACCAGGATCAATGATTGGGAAGCTTCCGGTTTTGCGAACTCGGCGCGACGCACGGTTGGCGCAATTTATGCATTCCGGTGTGACCAGCAGGACCTGTTTACGACCGATCCGATCCTCCGTACGTACATCACCTTCGTTTTGCTTGGTTTTCGCTTCAGATTTCCCGAGCCTCGGGGAAACGTTTGTGTTATTTATGCAAATAGGACATACGGTTATTTGCATGTCAATTAGGTTGACCATCAATGGACGAATATGGACAGTTTTAGGTACTTTAGTCGTGTTTTTTTTTACTCGTGTTTGTTGGCACGTGCACCCGCGAGAGCATTTTTGGTGTTCATCTATTGGCGTACATATGCCGGGGTCGATAACCGATATTGGGGCCAGCGTAATGAACTCCCTTCCGACGCGAGCCTGTCAGCGGGACTGGGTGAGAATTATGCTTCTCATAAGCATATGTTTGTTTCAAAAGAGGATAACACTATTACTCATGACAGTATATGCTATTTGCCATGAGTTTCGAGAATGTTAATTGCATAGAGCGACCTTTTTATAATCAAGCATAAGTTCCTATCGGGTTCCTATGGAAACGAAGTAGAAAGATCGAAGTAGAAAACGATTTAGGCAAACAGAAATATGAATTACAAAAACATAACTACATTAAACGACCGCATTTTTTGTTATTAGTTGTTAATAAACGGAGCCGTACGTTTATTATTTATTCGTACGTCCGTCCTTAAATATGTTAAAAAAAACTATCAATAATAATCAGATTTAATATACAAACCAAGACGTATTTTGTTTAGTTTAAGAACGCGATTCGACGTAATTATTATAGAAAAGTTACTATGGTTTAGCAGGTTTACGTAATTGAATTGCTGCCATGATTTATGCCGCAGGCGCAACACAAATTCCGTTACCCTTGCACTGTTTCTGGTGGATTGTATTTGTTCCGAACTCTGGCCCAACATTCAGTTCCAATCTCTCCGCTATTTACTGGTGGCGGAATGGCAGGGATATGAATCAACGAACTGTAACAGTTCAAATCATAAATAAACGATTTCCTCCCGGGTAGCGCCACTGGAAACACGATTCCATCGATGGACGAACGGATTCGTGTAGCGCCGCCTCGAATGGCAATTTCACTCAGTTAAATTTCGTATTATCGGAAACATTCTAGCACTGCCCAGCTAGACGAAGCTTTTGCAAACAACTAGTGAGCGGATTGAGCGTAGGACCCGGAACGCTCTGTTGCAATATTAAAACGGAAAAATGGAAAACTGAATCAAGCTCAATTTCCCATCGGTCCTTTGGTTTCCGGTGGGGGGACGGAAGGTCCAGCTGCCTCGCCGATCCGATCGCTGTCGGACGAGGGTAGAAACGTTCAATCATGTATCTCTACTCTCTGCCTCTCTCTCAAGGTTATGAAAAACCAACAGAAAGGAAACAAAAATCCAAATAAAAGAATGATTTGGATGAGCAAATGAAGACTTATAGCATCTACCCCAATGGGCGGATACAAGAGTTTGACAATCCGATGGAACGGACGACATAGTTCATGCACGAAGTCTAAGGGGATTGGTTCAAGATGAATTTATCTGTATAATGTAAGGTAAAGTCATCAATACGATGTTATAAATTATTACAAATGGGCGAATTGGTATTTGATGCATTACATCCAAATTGGTAAATTACTATTAATATGAATATAAAACGCTGCTAGTGCCATTTGCCTTCTGATGAACGATTTGGAATTTTTGAGGCAATTCCAGCTTCCGTAACGATAATACTTAATTGAGAATGGTCAAATTTATATAAAATGTGTGTTTTTATTGTGATCGCAAGGTAGTGAGCCTTTAAAAGAGGGATCAACATGATCAATATGTTTATTTTTCAATATTTTATTCTATTCTTTATTATTTATTCCTTTATTTATTCAATATGCAAAAACAGTTTATCTAGCCCTGGAAGAAATTTCTCTTTTTGCTGATTTTTCTTGTATAAAATTAAGTCTAACAATTCCATTATTTTTGGCACCAAAGCCATTAAAAGATGCCCTTGAGATTAAAGAACTCAAATGCACGGTTAAAATGAAGAGAGAGATTATTGATTATTATATTTTAAAATGAAAATAATACACTGCAATATAATACATTGCATTGTATGGGCTAGATAAACTTTTTTTAGTTTTGAGTTTTTCTTACATTACTCGATTATTTCTAATATAACAGAATTCCATGCATTCATTTGGGCTCATTATAATGTACGAAAAAATAATAAAAGTACATCGTTTATCTAAAAACGGTACCGCCAAATGATTTTTCAAAAGCACTTTTAATATAAAAATCATATTGTTTCAAATTTGGCTAAGTATTTGATCTCCTCTGATGATCATCAATTCCATACTTCATGCTGCAGCAATACTGAACCTGCTACATTGAAATGTACTTTCGTGTATTGTTCATTCATATCTGAAAAAGATTCTCTGCGAAAAAAAAGCCCAAAACATGTCTACGAATGAGATATTACTGATTTGTAAACCACCAAAAATGGCTAACGATCAATCAAATTCGCGTCCTTTCTGAGAGTGCTGCGTCATCACAGATTCCCAAGACAGGTCCCTCGTACTACAAAGGATTTTAAGTAGCACACGGTAACTCCAACCACCAAGTTGGTAAATTATCCATTCACGGTCGGAAGCGCTCATAGTTGGCACTAATGACCAGTGGCACCTCACCGAATCGGCGTCGCCGTCGCCGCAGATGCTGCTTCTCGCCAAGAACCTCCTGGCGCACACAGCGGATGTATCTCTTGTGTATGCAGAGAGCATCACGAACACGAGCATATGCTGACGGTCGTATGCTCACCACGGTTATTAGCGAGCATATCTCTCTCTCTTCAGCACCAGTATGGGCAGCGGTGAACGGTGGTCATGGTCGGATGGTTGTCATCGTAGAACGCAAGAAGTTTCGTCATAAGGACGAAGGGCATTCTTCTGGCTTATCGAAAGCCAAGGGAGGGGCGGGGTGCAAACCGTGTGAGGGCCCGTTTTCAAGAAGCGATAAATTTAATTAGGGAAATAATTAAAGTGTCTTGAGCGTCCGTAAGCTCGTTAGCGAAAGCGTTATGCCCCCGAAGAAAGGTATCATTAGGCGCTAGAGCGATCTGCTGCGGGGCGGCAAGAGACCATTAAGATGATCTCAGATGTTCGCTTGTGCTCCTCGCCGCCGACGCCGCCGCCGCCGGTAACCGCGGTACTCTTTTCCAATTTCGCTTCAGTGTGTTTCACTTCACGCCCTTTCTAGGGCCGGAAAATTGCATCGCACCGAGGATGCTAGTCATGCCAGGATGAAGGTGATACCACCACCACTACTACCACCACATGGATGGAAGGCTCGTGTGTTCAGAGCCAGCACGTGAAAACACATTTAAAACACTTTTATGATGATTGATGTGTGCGGGGAAAATGCAAACATTATTAAAAGCATCATAAAACAAATAGTTAATTCGTTTCGCTATTTCAATATTCCCTGCATATCGCACAGACGGGCAAAATATGCAAAAGTGCCTTTCGTGTGTCTTGCGTTAAAGTTTGTTCGTTCGTTCACGCACTTATATTACATTTTCATGTGAAATAATTTCAATACATGTATTTTCGTTTGAAGGAAGTTCGCGGTGCGTAACGGTGCGTAGGTTGGGCATTGGGATCTGCCAAAAATGAAATCATGCTCCACGCCGCAAAAGTTAGTGCGAACGTTCGTTCGTTCGTTCGTTTCGCTGGCCAAACCCAAACCCCGGTGGTCACGTAGCCCTAATGTAGGATGCGTTCGCGACCTGGTATCATTAAATTTGACGAAACATGATGCTGCATTACCGGATGCTGATGCCGAGAGTAGCGCGCCATGTCGTGCCACGCACGCCGCTCGTCCTGTTCCATTTTATGTTTTCATCATTTCTTGGTCACCGAGGACACCTCCACGGACGGCACGAAAGGCCGGGGAGGCACCCATCCATTCCGTGTCGTAACAGAGCGTCTCGGTAGCGTGCAGCAGCACCAACAGCAGCAGCAGCGTGTGAGGTGGTTTTCGACGTCGTCTTTTCCGAAGTATTCACTCCCGATGGTACACCCTCACGCCCTCCTTTCTCACCCAATCCTCTCCTTCCTTCAATACACTACGGCATGATTGTATCGAGTCTAGTATGTATGTCACGTATATGGCGTAATGACTTCGAAAAATTAGAATTACGAAATGCTGTTCCTTACTCATTCGTTCGCTTCACTGTCGCTCTGCTTGCTGCGTCCATAGTGCAGGGATGTGTGGCGGGACGGTGTAGAGACGGTCCCAATGGTGCTGCCAGTGTCTGTGTCCGTGGCTGCGGATGCTGTCATTGTCCTTGGATGCAAAACCGACAACCGATGACGAGGACGACGACGACGATGATGATGAGAATGGTTCCGGGAAGGCTCTTGGAGCCAAAGTGAAGATTAATGAATTCGCACGGCATCGCAATACTCGGTGGAACTGAAGGACGTTCCAATATTGTGTTACATAATGTAAGCACATCCCCGTTTCAAGTGTATTGAAATGTGGTAGAATTGAATGGGGGGCGCACTTTTTGTTTCTATTCCACTTGAGGTGGAAACAAAGCTCTTTAAATCCTATTTCGGATTACCGTTATCGTAAGCTAAACACTGGAAATGCATAGTGTGAACAATTTATGAAAGCATCAACCGTTGCAACCCTTGGTTTGGCATGGTTTGTGTATGCGTTGGAAAAATAATTTCATATTCGTCTAGTAAATAAACATTTCGATGTGCCAAGGTAATCGAAAATTGCACCGGTTAATATCTCCTTTCACTATTGATATATTGGATCTATCACTCACAATCTAAATTGGGCTGAATAATTTTCATTTGATAAATATAAGTGAATTTGATAAGTTGAAGTAAAAAATAGATACACTTTACTTACTTATTGATGCGCAAGGAACTGCAACAAAACATTAAAATACCGATAGCTACCAGGCGCCTCCATCGACCAGTTTGTTAGAACTATTGAGTAAGGATAATGTCGCTCGTCCTCAATTTGTTAGCACGCCTCTATTCGAAATTCACGACCGCAGAAGAATTGAAGGACTGGGTCGTTGTTAGACATTCTCACGATATGACCGGTAAACGAAGGTGTGCACTACGCGACAGTAAGATCTGTCGAGAGTGTTTAATGATTTTTCTAGAAATCTACAGATTCTTTTAGAATTTTAAATTTATTCTTGCCTTTCGACAATTGATGGTATAATTCACTAAATATTAGATGTTATATTTTTACTGTTATTAAACATCTAACGCAGTAGATGTGTATAATAGTAACATAAAGTA
Organism: Anopheles darlingi; assembly: GCF_943734745.1. Classification (NCBI taxonomy): domain Eukaryota; kingdom Metazoa; phylum Arthropoda; class Insecta; order Diptera; family Culicidae; genus Anopheles; species Anopheles darlingi. Next base: position 28,628,166 of record NC_064875.1, on the reverse strand, counting down.
AACAGTATCATTTTTACTTAGTTAAAAAAGTCGAGTTTTGAACGGCAAACACACATTATTTTGCGGTCACTATTTCTTCATTAGTTCAATGTGAAGAAAGGTGTTATCAAATCTAATTATTTATGAAAAAATCCTCTTACTGCAAAAAATGAGTCGAATGGCGCCGTTGGCTGTGGTTTAAAAAGTGTGATATTTGCTTGGAAGAGCAAGGACGACTGGATAGCCAATAAAAGAAAGAAATTGACGATAAAGTCTTGAGAACATTGTTCAATTAGGACTCATGATAAACACAAAAAAAGTTTGCAGAGTTGTAAAGTGTTGCTCAATCGACAGTTACGAAATGCCATGAAAAAAATATGCCTTATGTCAATAGTAATTAATGCGTTGCGACAGAGCGTTCGAGAGACAATACAATGACAAAATTTTGAAATGACAACGATCGACCAAATGTCCCTCCATAAAAAAAAACAACGGCATCGCATTCTGTAACACAATGTTAATACCGCATACATTCTATTGTGAGGGTATTCTCCGAAGCGATATGCAAATATATGGTACTGCAGTTTATAAAATATTTACGTTTTTCAATAATGTTTTATCTCTCTTTCTCTTCCCCAGGAATGAATCCCATTTCAATGCTTATGTACAGCTTTTGACGAATGCCTGGTAGATGGTGAGTGTATTGGTTTACTACCAATATATGAAACATGTATCATTGTTTTGTGTACATCGTTCATTTTACCATTGTTGTTTTTGTTTAATTTTGTTATCTGTTTCATTAAAATTTACTAAAAATAATTTGAAAAAGTCATAAGATGACATAGAGATGAACAGAAGCATGTGGAGGACATTCTGCAACGCTATGTAGTAACCATGTCCTTCTACATCACCAATCATCAAGTCTCGTTGCACCGTCATTCGGTCGAAGGTTACGGTGCAGACAAAATCTAAGAGCAGACTCCCGGCGACCAAAGTGGCAAGGTTAAATAGAGTGTTACATTGTTTCATTAGGCCCGGCAAAAGGTCGCTCCTCTAGCGTTTAACGCGGTGGAGAATTTGACGAAGTGCGCACGACAGATCGCTCTCGCTTGTGAGTGGAAATGGTGGCCAGCATAAAAAATTCATTCCCAGTGCACGGCGCTGCTGCAGCCAGTGGTTGCCGTCGTGGTTGGTTTCTCGACGACGGCGAAAGGCCAATGAAGACAAATCAACTGGCGAATCCTTCACCTCGCGGCCGCATCATGTGGCTGCATTGTGCAATGGTTGAGAAGGGAGAAGCGAACGACCACCAACCAAAGAGAGAGACTGCGCTGCGAAGATGCCCCAAGCGTTCAGTGGATGAAGGCTTGCACCGGGGACTATCGAGGCAAAACGGTGCCAGCCTGCTGGGTTAGGTGGTAGGACGAAATCGTCCATCGCGGGAAAAAAACAGGTCCTATAAACATCAATGAGTCAGAGCAATAAAACTTCATGTACCTAGAGAACACCATCGTAATGCCTGGGAGTCGTTACGAAGTACAAATATTTTTATTGCCAGCCAGAGTTCGTGCTCGCCCCAAGCCAGTGGAGAGTTCCTCCAGTTTCAGAGTAAGTCGGCCACAGACCGACTAGCAATATAAGGTTGAAGAACGGAACGTTTGCTTTTAACTTTCCCACCAGCTACACTAAGCAGCCGACGGTGGTCTTAAGTCCGTGGCCCGTTGAGAATGCATCCAACCGCAGCTTTGTGTGGGCCATACATTGTTGTTTAACCGCGCATGTTACTAATGCTCGGTTAGCATGCAAGGGGCATTTAGAAGCGCGCTTTGTGGATCATTTTTCACAGCCTTCCCTTCCCATTTTGTTCGATTCGATCGATCATTATCGATTGATGTACGTTCCGTGCTTTTCGTTTTCACCTTTATCAGTTCGATCGCCAGTTTTGGGTTAAGCAAATGGAGCCAACAAATAGCTAACCCCTTTTTCAACGATTCTGTGCCGTGATCGTAAATATAATTACTAATGTTTTGTGTAGCTGCTGTTCTCATACATTAATTCATGAACGAACTAGGTCAGAGACTTGCTTCGGTCTCGGGCGAAGCCTTGCCCATTGTGTGTGCTGGTCGCTGCTCGGCTCCGTCACAATGCAGTGAAAAGAATGGCTACAGGAGATGCTATTTCGCTGATAAACAATAGACTGAATAGTGGCTGGGTTCATTTATCATGTTTGTCAGCAGCATAAGTTGCCAGCAAGCAAGCAAAGTGTGTTGGCGGCGGCATGTGCACGATGCTAATCAATATTTAACGCCCCCCGCAAACCAGGTCCTTGACTCACGGTCGGTCTTATTAACATGTATGATGTAGAGCATCAGGCATCAACACAGCAAATTCTAGAATAAAACTGGGCAACTTTGTATGTAATAATGATTATGTTCCTATAAGTTGTAAGGGGATAAGAAAAACACTATCTTAATACGAGAGTTCAACTGTCTATCAAATGAAAACGCGCCAGTCATGCTAATCCAGTGGCACACTAACACAGTTCCGTGAACATTTACGCTTACGGCTAAACGCTGTACGAACTCACTCACTCTAAGTGCTACAATTTCACGACATTTCCAATGGTTCCTATAGTGCTACCATCGCGCCCCACCCCGTCTCCGACAAGACATTCACCAAACCCGAGGAATGGCCTACTGTGTATCGACTTATCGTTGTTGTGGCCACCGGCCGAATGCTGAGAGCTAGGCAAACTGTGTGTGTGTGTGTGTGTGTGTGTGTATATGTTGCCGTTGTCGTTGTTGTTGTTGTGTATGGCGAGGTCCAAATGCGAGGCAAAAACGGATCGATTCCAGACTTCAGGACGCCTACGGAAAATTACAATTCATCCATTGCCATCACAACGGCGGCGACGACGACGACGACGTCGACTACGATGGCGGCGGCGGTACTCCTGCCGGAGGTCGACCATCGCACGGGCACGCGTTCAAGGTCATCCCCAGTGAGCGGTACCGACACATCGATCGACCGATTGTGACGCGTGGGTGCTAGCAGCTTGCCAGACCGCTGGCCGGCTGGCCGTGTCCAAGGTGTACGCGGCGTTCCCGGGGCCCGGACCCGGGACGGTGCCGGTGGTAATAGAGTCCTTGTGATTGCTGGCTGCACGTGGAAAAAACCGTTGCGGGCTACTCGTCAGCTGACCTTCGACACGTTGCACGCTGCTGCTCTCTCTCTCTCTCATCGTGGGATGGTTTTTGAATATACATTTTGAAGTCCCCACGTGGGAGTGCCCCCTACAGTATCGCCTGCGAGCCTGCAATGTGGGCACTTATTGAAGCGGTAAATGCCTGTTTCGCTCGGGGATAAATGGAACGTGGAAACTCCCCCCACCAGCGTTCCTTCCCTTTAAAGGTCCCCTTTTGGACGATAAAACAATCACGCATCACCTTGATTTATGACACTCTGGCGGCAGATTGCGATGCCCGATATGGGAGAACGTTATTTGCCATTATTTGGTCTCCGCGATGGAATCCCAGCTGCACCAGCAGCGCAGCAGGCGATCTAGAGCGGGGCCCCACAGCGGGAACATACGGAGACACGTGTCTCCTCCAAGCACGCTGGATAGATCGAGTGATTAACTGCACTACTATGCAAACGACGACGACGACGACGTCGACGACGACGACGATGGAGGATAAACAACTGCGAAATGGGCTTGACAACTGTACGGGGACAATGACAAACCGTTTGGACATCTGCCAACTCCGGGTGGTCTCACCCGTCAGACCCGGGGAATTCTGGATTGGCATCCGTCCAGCTACTGGCACTCCAAGGCACCTATTTTGGAACTGGCTTCCTTTAAAGAGACGTACCCCCCGTACTATTAATCGCATCAACACCGATTTGATGGCGCTCTTCATTGTGCTTCCCATTGAAGCTTTCGTCCGTTCACGTGCACGTCCACAGGGACGGGAGGACCGGTGCCTTCCGTGGTGAGTTCCGGAAAAGTTTCCCGTGCGCCCGCTTGATGACGTTGGTTACCAGAACGACCTGTAGATTGTAGATATCGGTTGAGGCCAAACAATCGCACCGGACAAACAAGTCCTGCTGCTGCTACTGGCATTGTCGTCGTCTCCTGGAGCGAGAAGGTATCGCTTCCAATATATGGTCGAATTCAATTTCGTCCAAACGGCTTCCGGCGGAACGGTTATCAGCAAATGAAGGCTAGCTAGCCAGCAAGCCAGCCAGTCAGCCGATGAAAAGAATGCCGAGTGGAGCGCGCCTAGGAGCAGTGTATACGCTGCGCTCCACATGGATTTCCGCTGACGGCAACAATGTCTTTCCTTGGGTAGAAGAGAGAGCGAGCAAAGAAAGAAATAGAAACCCATTTTGCCCCCTTTGGCTCTATACACACACACACACAAAAAGGACAGTTGACATTCGGCCATATGGATATTGGAAGTTTTGGTTCTTCATTTCTTCGGTGGTGTTCTCTGGTGGTGTGTGGTGTGGCGTGGGGGGGGGGGGGGGGGCAGTTTCAAAGTTGTGGACATCTCCGGCAAGTAACACGCTCTTAAAATGGTGTACGAAATGGAATGGAAGAGCCGAACCATCCGTCCTTCACCCTACCCTTGCCGCCGCCCTTCGCTGTGAATGATGATGATGATGGAAAAACTTCAAAATTGGAATTAGTTTTCCTGGATGTTTTTAGAGGGAAGAAAAAAAAACTAAATTATGAAATGAATTTGACGCCAATTGGTTCTCGCTCTTTCGCTTCTGTGTCTCATTCCGCTTTGGGTTTTGTTTTGTTTTAACCTTTGGAGAATGAGGTGTCGTAGGGCACTAAGGGTATTGCGAAAGTGTTTGTTTGGTGGTGAATCCTATATTCACCTTGTTCCAATTTGTTAAGTGCTTTTTCTTGGATTGTTTTTGTAAAATATTTAAAGATTTTATGGATGCGAAAACGGGATTTCCATGCTTGTGAATGAGTTGCAAGCTTGGGAAAGGATCCAATAATCGAAAGGAGCAACCAAAAATGCCTGTCAGCTAATACTCTTTTTTTAAAAAGCCTTATTACTATTTAATAATCGAATTTATGCGGATAAGATTGCAACAAACGAAATAATTACATTGTTACTGACTTTCTTCGAAAAAGTGCACAAACTTACAATCGAACACAAACAATTGACTAATAATGCCCTTTGCTATATCACGTACTAAACGCGAATACAATAATCATACTATGTTACTTAATGCTATACATTGACTATAGTGGCCAGGATTAGAGGTTCGCAAAAGTTTCGTTCCAACGATTACAGTCCAGACCACCGTGCATATAACGTTCCACGATGCCACTCGGGAGGCTCATAGAGTAAAGTGTGTTATATGCTCCCGAACAATCCATCCAATTTCGCTACACACAGAAACCACACAAAACCGCAAGGTTCAGTACCCCTGATGCATAATTTAATTCCATAACAATAGCGAGAAAGTGACGTGGGGCGTAATGGGCGACTTCTAGGATATGGCATGCGTGCTTGCGGGTCATACGGTTTGGCGGCGGTTCATTTCATTTCAGGCCAACGCGCAAGGTTGGACCTCCGCCGCGTGGTCCTAGTTTGCGGGTCAGTTTTGGCACTGGCATTGAAAAAGGGCTCAAGGCAGGCAGGAGTAACCGGAGCAACCGGAGCTGAGTGAGTGAGATGTAATAACACTTTTTTTATGATAAATTTGATTGCTAATGAAACGGTCGTTAAAAGTAGTTATGGGTTATGGAACAGAAGGAAAAATCCAATTCTCCAGAATGGCGTGTGTGTGTGTGTATACTAGGGCGGTGATATCGTGACGGGTACTAATGAAATCATTCTACGAAGTCAAACTATGTAGCGCAAACATGTCAAATTAAAAGCGATTGCTTAGTTTTTGAAAAGAAACGGTTCCATTTAAATTGAAATCATCGACTATTCGACTATCGAGGGTTGATTAATCGTACTAACTTGTGGTCCTGTTCATGATTTGATGATTTGAGCGATCAAAATATCTAATTTGTTTGTAAGTATAACTGCCCACCTTTTTAACATTTCATAAAGGTTAGAAACCTTATATCAAAGAAAGAATAATAACATTTCATGAAGGGTTGCTTTGTTTCACAACTTGGATGTTGGTATAAGCAATTTGTTCCAAAGCAAGGATGCCGATACGATCGGTCTATCGGTCTGCCTGTCAGAAACATGAAGCCACTATAGAGGCACTATAAAAACGAAGCCAATCCATAATCGATATAAATAATTCAAAACTAGTACTTTGCCCCCGAGAAAATACGTTGCCTTCAATGCATATCGATCTGAACAAGGAATAAAAAATAAAAAAGACACCAGCACAGTTCGCTGGCACACATATAAGTAGAATTTTTCTCGTCCCGCAGCTTCCTAACATCTGAGCAACATCGCCGATGCGGCTAGAGGAACCCGCGGGTTCACTCACAACACATGCCTCGGTGTGCCTCGAGATCCGCACAAATTGCATCTGAAATGCAGGGACAAAAATTGGACGAGAATATCAATGTGGAAACGCTACTCGCGCTCGGCGGTTGGTGGAGAGCAAAATGTCCCAAACCCTTTTTTGCGCTTGGCGAAAAGCTTTTGCCACGTTTTTCGACATTCGGCACGGTCTAGGGTCCCATCGAAGGTTCGCTCTATCTCTCCAATGTTCTCTCGTACCACCGGCATCGTGCAGCGCCATAATGCTCTCGCTCCAAAAGCACCGAACAAACCGTGCTCGCGTAACAGAGCGTGATATGAGGGGGAGGGAATGTGTGAAGGGGTCGGTTTCGTCGAAAATAAATCATTCCCCAGCGGGCAGGCAGGGGGATCGCGCGGCACTTGTTCAGTGGAAAATCCCAATGAACTTCTCGGTCCAGCCGGTCCAAAGCCAACGTCGCTCGCGGCACCATGCGATCCAGCGTAATAAACCATGACGCGCCCCGAAGTCCCCTCGGTGTGTTCTGCCTCTCCTGCACTGCACTTGCTTATGACTGCAGAGAGTTTATGGCCTGTGGCGAAGACCGAAGCGAAACCATTTTAACATGGCCGCGGCCACGCCATATAACAGTACTGCACCACCAGCAGCAGCAGCAGAAAGCTTGTCTTCCCAGAGGAGAGCTTTCGCAAAATGTCGGAGAACGCGCACCATGCAACCCCGACCGTTTCGTTCACAAAGAGCGACGCGAAAAGGACATTAGTCGGCTCGTTCGATGGAGGTCAGCCTTCCTTGCAGTTTCGCCGGGCATGGACTGTGCTGTGGAGCGCGCGCAGAGGTGCTTGTGTAATGCGCTCCGTCAGATTAAACGCCGGTATTTCAGGGGTAGTCCACCTAATGAATCAAAATCTATCGTTAAAAGCGAACGAACGGTGCAAACGGAACCTACCGTCAGTGGGAAGCGTAGCGTCACTTGTGGTGCTTCGGTGGCGGCGGCCGGCGGCCGGCGTCTCTAGGTGATGCCTATCGCCGGTCCCGGTGTCGTCGGGACGCCGCCGGTTTGTCTGGAGCACGATGAGTCATCGCCGGAAGTGGCGATGTCGGCAACCGATGTGCAGGGGATCGGTTTCGACCGTATTTGCTTCGGTTGTGCCAAGCCAACCCGGCCGCCGGGCAGTCAGTCCAGAGCAGTGTGCTGTTCAGTGAAGAAGCTTACCTCGGTCCCGGTCGGCGAGTGGGATTTTGCTACTCGTGCACTCGGTGGTACACACCCGGTACTCCCGGTTGGCATTGTATGAGTAATCCAGCAAATCGGTATTAGGTGACCCAAACCAGCAAACAATCCGCGTTCGGTTTCAGCTCGCCAATATCAGTGCAAAAGAAGCCATGTTCGAATCCTCCGGGGCTTGGTGGTATGTCCGGCACAACTGTTACGGAAGCCTTGCGTGATGTGCTGTGCTGTGCTTTGTGATAGAAGCCATTGAAACACCGAAATCCTTCGAACCTGTTCGCAAATCTGTACACATTGTGTGGAATCTTCTTTGAACGCATTAATCGGTGCCGATCGGTGGATCGGGTCCTCCTCCGCTAAGCGAACCTTAAGGTGTGCCAAAAAACAGATAAAAGGGTGACAAAGTGGCGTACTTCAGGCAACGATTGCAGTATCGAACCGCACTGCTGGCGTTGTGTTTGCTGGTAAACACAATCAATAGTGCGCTGATCGATGCGCTGATCCGGTTGAAACTGCTGAGAACCGGTTTGATACTGACGATCAAAATCAACGCCGATTCCACGATTATCATGCGGCTGAAAGGAGCAAACATTATCATAGGTTAGTGTCCGTTGTTTGCAGCAATCGCGAAATTGAGTTTCCGGACGTTTTGGGATCGATTTTGTGTCTTCATTATAAATAGCCTAGTGCTGGATTGCCATCCGGGTTCATTTGCATGACGGCATATTAGCATTACCCTTCTGGGCACATTAGCTTGTTAGAATTGCATTGATTTCGTTGAAAATTGACAATTGGCTATGCCATTCCTTCTAATCGATTCAATACGAGTCACAGCATGATATAGTATGGAAGCGAATCGGTCCCCAGATAGCTAGGTCGTCATGGATTCCTCTCTTGTTACAAGGCACGGTGCACACAGATCCACATTCGCGAACATCCTTATCGCTCTACGTGGCATTTCCACTGCTGGTGAAATGGTTCGAGGAATGTCCTCGACTAGTAGTCATGCGCTGCATAATAAAGGAACATTTTCGTTAGTTTCGTCTGTTTGTAGTTTTGCTGCGACCGGTTTTTGCAGCATCCATTGCAGCAGAACAAAGGAGACAGCCACAGAAAACCGGAATTTTGCACGTCCCATTGCACAAAGGGTAATTTTGTGAACGAGCGGAGCTAGTGTACTGCTGCTGTTGAACGAGTTTCCTTGGCAACCCAGTTGCTTCTTGTTCCTCTCTGTGTGTGGAGCACCAGGTCTCTGAATGCGAGTAGGAGCACATTGTGCAAAAGAAAAAGGAAAACCTGATGTGTGAGTCACAATAGCGATACCCTTGAAAAATACTTTCTTTGCCTTTTTTTTTGTTGTTGGACACATTCCATGCAAAACGATTGCAAATGGAAATTGTAACTGTTGTGAAATAGTAACGTAAGCAGACTATCAGGAGTCTGTCGGAAAGTTGATAGGAGATGCTTCGTTTGCTGAGTAGCGTCGTTAGCCGTACTATTTCAAATGTTGGAATAGCTTTAAAGACATAACTAGTACAAAAAAAGTAAAATGCCAGTATTAAGTATAATCATTCCAACTGATCGTATGCTTTTGAACTTTAACTGCTAGTAATTAATTTTATGCTATCTTTCGTATTGAGATATTGCTTGTTTTGTTAAGATTGGCCTAATGCTGACACATAAGTGTACGGATATCTATCAAGCCATAGCTAGGTGTATAACTCTCTTGAAAAGGTTTTGTAGCCGAACAGATATTTTTTTCCGCGAGGTATTCTGTGTTATTGATTTTTTGCAAGCAAAACACCTGCGATGACTCATCTCGCGATTGAAAGAGCTGCAAAGGAGTACCGATATATGCTACAAGACAAAGGGCGCAATATGGTTGGGAATTAGAAAGAGTCAATTTGAGGAATCAATTACGATCAACGACAAGTTATTCATTTTAAGCGATTAGAGTCACGGGTTAAATCGATATCGATATGAAGTTCTGGCAGGTCAGAAGTAAATGTTCTGGTAGGTCGTCGTGGTCTTTGCTGTGGTATATATTCGTGATTCATCCTTAATGAATAGATCTAAATACTATATGCTAAACATACAACATTCAAAGGCTATTGTAAAGACAGTTAATGAAGCTGAAAGGTTGAAATTTACATCGCTATTTACATTAAACGTGAATTTAGACGATTTTTTTTAATTCGACAGTCAGTACACTATTCCTCAATAGATTGTTTAAAATGAAACCATTAAATTGTATAATTATAAAAACTTCTAACCTCAGTACCTCAGTCCCTAGTAAGGCAACAAATTCTCGAAACATATCTCAATTTAGATTTAATTTTTCTTTAAACAATACATTCTTGGCGCAGAAGTTATTTTCATTCAAGAACAAAATAGTGCAAACTTTGGACACTTTGTTGTGTAATGTACTTCTACATTTTATATCGTGAGTGAATGGACAATCATTACACCCATTATACTATAACTTGGAATTGAACTTGGAAATAGTTTTCATTTTACATTAACATGCTTACTTTTTTTTCTTATGTACTTTTAATTAGTTTTATATAAGTTTCATAGCAGTTGAAGCGAATTACGCTGTTGCAATTTAATCCCTCAACTAATCCCACGTTTACATTTCTTCTTCTTCTCTTGTCTCGTTCCAGGTAAGACGCGGCTTGCTAATATTTGAATGTTGTCAGGTGATATTTTGATCCGTCAACCATTGAGTGTGGCCTTGCTGCCGCCACCCTCATTAATAGAATTTTGCAAAATTATGGCGGCAATTGCAACGCTTGCCAATCAGCAAAATATCGACGACGATGATATTTTCCTAGGTAAATCAATGGCATCTAGTGATGGCAATTTGTTCTGCAAAAAAAAGGCTTCCCGCACCCTGCGCTCTGCCTGCCTGGCTGACAGACTGCATACGCGTTTGCTGTGTTATCACGCCCCCACCCAACCGCCTTCTTTCCTCACCACCACCCCTCTGTATTTTGTTGCCTTCTTTTCGGTGGAGTGTACGTGTGTATTTTGTGTGTATGTGTGCTACTACCGAGGCGGCTTCGATTTCAGTTGCGCTAACTGTTGTGTTGCACCTAATGTCGCGTTACCCACTCTCTGTCGTGATGTCAGGGGGTCTAATCCTTTCTCCAAAAATAGTGGCAGCGGGATGAAACGTGGATGAAATCCGATTACCAAAAGTCCATTAGAGTGCGTGTGCACCAAGCAGCCCATGATTATCGTGCCGTTTTCCGTACAGCACGAATCCCGTGTCCGTGCCGGTGTGTGTGTGTGTGTGTTTCTACGCTACTCAATTTTCATCAAATCTCGAAAATCTCAATTAAAAACCCCCTGATGGTCAAACAGCACTATCTGATCCTAGCGGCCCTGTGCCGTGCGAATCTAGCCAAACGAATGTTGACACCCAGTTTTGGACAATTTGTACGATTGCTTTTCCCGGAAAACCCATTTCCTGGCGTCAACGAGTTTGCGTAGCTTTATCGTTTGCAATCATCAATCGGAGTGATCGAAGTGTGATGCAACCAGGCGCTACCCGGAATTGAACGATATCAATGAGATCCAATATTTGCAAACATTAGTATAAGAAAACATTCGTTATCACTATTAAAAGCTCAAAATCACCAGTCGGTAACATTAAAACCCTTTTTTTTGTGAAGCGATCGATTAATCAATCCAGTATGGTACGATGCGGTCATGCCCACCTGACCGGACCACCCTTTTGAGTGTTGTTTGCTTGAATTTATTGGAATACATCGATATACTGCTACGCTCCCCCCAAAAACCGCCGAACAATGTTCGATTGGTGTTTTGATCGTTTCGAGGCCCCCCTTTTCGGACCAGTCCGATGGACGACATCAAATTGCCATGTTTCGACAACGTGATGGGCTTCTTTACATTGTGGACCCATCGATGGGACGGACCGGGGACGGCCAAGCAAGCAAGCAAGCAAGCAAGAAGTGCTTTCCGACCCGTGTATTAACAGATAATATCCGTTCATTTTTATTGCCTTATCGCACAGATGGAGCAGCAGCACTTTCACGTCCCGTTTCCCCGCTACCCTTCGATGGGTCTAATAACACTTAACCCAGAAACCAGAATCCCGAATTCCTATACCAGCGGCGTAGGCTGTGTGGTGGTAGGCTGGTTTGCGAGTGCCTCACAGTGAGTGCAACCCAATGGCTCAATGTGACTGGCCACCACGATGTTTACATGTTCACGAACACCCATCCCGTACCGAAAACTAACATTTCGGCAGGATTTACGCGTCCTGACGCGGTCTATCGTACGGTGCTCGGATAGGACAGTGTATCCATCTAGTTGCTGCTGCTGCTGCTCATGAACCGCGGGCCCTGGCCTTTCTCTAGCGGGTAGATTATTAGATTAGAACAGAATTAGTTTTATGGTGTTTATTTTTGGGGATCGTGAAAGAGCGTGCTTTTATTGCGTTTTAATTTATTTATCCGACGGACCGACCGACCGACCGACCGTCAGCGCCCAGTGCGATGCTGAAGGTCTTAGCAAGGACTTCTCTCGCTGGCACGCTCTGGTTGTCCTCGTCCTGTGGGGGTGGTGCATGCATGTCATTCCGTCCCGTGGGGTTCTCGCCACGGGGGGTCGTAAAGTAAATCGTGCAAGATGCCATCGACATTACTTTTTTCGACCCGACCTGACCGCATCGAGCTAGCTTGCCAGAGACAAATTGACCAGTCCCTGCAGCAGTGTGACCCCATGGTGGTTGATGGTTACTAGTGCTGCTGCTGCGCTCGATTCGGTACTTAATTCTGCATTAAAGATCGACCAGTGCCACCCAGTGCTCTGTAGTTCGCAGAAGATTACTGTTTTAACTAAGCAGCGCATCGTTACTTTGTCATATCTGCTGCTTAATGGCCACGATAGTAGAGCTAGAACAGAACGGATCGTTGGACGGTTGGAAGGATTTGAGATGTTAAAAGCTATGCTTTGCACTGTTGTACTTTGTGTGGTATGTTGTACTGTTGTTGGCCAGAAAAGATGGATAAGAAATTTAGAATGTTTAGATATTTGTGTGATTTTAGAACACTAGTAACCTAATTTGTTTTAGGAATTATTCTTCCTAATTTGTTTTAGGAATTGTTTTAGGAATTATTCTTATAGAGTTGACTAGTTGAAACAATTTGGATCAAAGTGCCGCCATAGGTTTACACATAGGTTTCGCTTTTAATACCATAGTAATACATGTATCTTTTAATTTAATTAGCTACAAGACGCTTGTACAGACCATCAATTCGTTGTTGGTCTTAGTCGATTGTTTTGATCAAAGGAACAAAAGTTGCTTCATTTAAAATACTGCATATTACATATTATTTCAAATACTATTTGAAAATAGGGCTCAAGATAAAATTCTACGTATTTGCTATTTCTAGCTATATCGAAAATGTTATATTCATATTTGTCTATTATATTCATGTTCGCCTAATTTGTAATATTCTAATGTTGCTTATTGGTTGATGAGTATTAGCAAAATAATATGAACATATTATAAATGGCGCATTATTAACAATTTTATGATCTGCTCGTTCAGCTACAGCACGCATATACTCCTGAATCCATCGTAACATTATGTGTTAGATGTCCATTCGTCGTGCTAATGAAAACACACATATTTCGTTCTCGTGTGTTCAGTTACGCTCTCACCTCCATTTCTATAACATAAAACAAAGATTTTTTTCCAACTTAAGGTATTTCTGTTCGCTTACCTCTAAACCATATGATTAACCTCTCTAATAATGATTTACGGTCAAGGGAAAATTTGTTTCATTTTTCTCGATCATCATAACAAGACGTGCTGCTGTGGCGGGCAACATGATGGCATAACGAAACGAATCGCTTCGTTGCGCACGCAGCGTCCAGCTAATGATGCTGCCATCAATTATCTGCTGATAACAAATAAGAAAAGTTCGTCGTACAGAGGTCGGTCGGTCGTCATCATTATAACCATAAGTAATGCCCTGGCTCACTGCACTACAGGCTAATGATGAGCCTGATTAGCGGAGACTTAATGAGCATTAGAACTTCTCGGCAGCAGCATCAGGCGAGAGGCGTGTGATAACTGCATGCTGCAGCTGAACATTGCACGGCAGGTCGTCGGTTGAACATTGATTCACGTCGAAAAGACTTTCGGAAAGCAGGTTACTCCTTTCCATTACCGGCCCAAGAGTGAGCTTGTTTCCCCCTCCCCGCGGAGTCATCATGGTGGTGGTAGGTTTGGAAAACTTTTTACTTTCCTCACCGCTCGTACGCGTCGAGTCGAGTCGAGACGAGAACTTCACGCTAATGCCTTGCGTGGTTTGACAAGAGGTCATAAATTGAAACTCCTTAGCTGGTAGCCGGGCAATCAGCAGCAGCAGCAGCAGGAGCTCCCGTACGGCACAGACTTCCTCCCCATTTGGGTCTTGGTAGGACCGGTGCTTGATGGCATCTTTTGATCGATCGAAAGGTTAGCGGCGCTTGCCCATCGTCTCGGTTCCGTTCGGCTTCCCGTGTTCACACCTTATTTACGCCTTTACGCGGCAATCGTTTCAACTTAAAATTCATACCGTTCACGCAAGTAGCACGTCCGAACGGTGGGAAGGATGGTTCGTGTGAGGTTCGAGTTTTTCCGAGTGAACAAACATTTTAACCCCACCACTACACTAGCAGCAACCACTTTCCAGTCTGATTGACAAGAAAGCATTGCGTATCCTTCGTTTGTTCCACTGGTGGTGGCTGCTTTTGGTGGTCGCTTGTAGCTGGGTCCTCGTGCCATCGTTTCACCGTTAGACTACCAGACAACAGTAGCAGCACACACACACGCGGCGCGCCGAGTCGAGTTGACTGCTTTTTTATGATTCAGATTTCATTACACGTGCGTCAGTTTTATGATGCCTGACGCCTCGGTTTTCGGAACGAGAAAGCGAGAGAGAGTGAAAAGGCTACGTACTTTCTCGGCTTCTTTTTGGCCTGGGTGAGGTGGGGTGGTGGTAACTGTCCCAGTGTATCCTGCTGTCAAGGATTTCCAGGTGATTTCCAGTTGCTCGCCGGCAATATTAAGCACTAGTTTGGGTCGAAACAGAACGTACGAACACGAACGAACTGCACGGGAATACAACCTTGCCTCTCCGTTCTCCGTCGCAGCGGCGGCGGCGGCGTAACCGTTCGTTCTTCCATTCGCAAAACGTCCCCATTGGGAGCGGGGGTACCGGTATCCAATTCTGGAGGAGGGTTGGCTCGTCGTTCGTTGCCAGTATATATCCCTTGGATTTAGTTGCCATTTAAGAGTGACCGACTCGTGAATCGTTCGAGAGGCAGGGCAGAGCAGGGGCAGCAGGATGAAGAAGAAGAAGAGAACGATTTTATATGGTCTAGTGCTTGTTTTATGCGTGCGTACAAGGTGGAAAATCGTTCACTAACCGCTTGATAATTTGCGAGTGTGCGCCTTTTCGTCTTTTGTGTAGTCGAGAGAAATAAGAGAGTAATGTTAGTAGATGTTAACATTCCACCTTTGTTCATATTTTGTCTTTGTAGTATGATTGGAAAATTCCACTAACAGTGCATAAAAGTAGTGTAATAATAGGATACACTAATAATAGCACACTTCGATATGTATTAAATTTTAATTCAAACAAAACCATTGAATCAAGTTTAAAAACTACAGTTGGTCTTGTAGCAGTTAATGGAGTCACTAATTTGAAAAGCAAAAAAAAAACAGCGGTGCATCAGCAAATCAGAAAATTCAGAACAACTCTAAAATTTCCGAAGATCCTCACGAGAACAAACGAACACTAGAGACATGCAGCTGAAAGTAACAACGAATACGATTTTAAAATATGCAAACACGTGTTTCGTAAAACTCGAGCACAAAAAGGGTAACAGTAGTTGGCAAAACGGTTTTAATCGAAGACAACGAAACGTCCTTTGCTGGAGCAGGAACAGCCATTACTACAGGAAGCTTTGCGGGCAAGACAATTCTCGCTGCTTCCCTCGGAGGAAGAAAATGGAGTAAGGGTTATCCTCTCGGCAACATACTTGATTCTCAGCTTCATCTGATTTTGGGCCCATCGTGGTGAGTGTTCGCAGCCCGGGGGGTTACCCGGAAGGATAGGGTGGGTGGAACCGGTACCGGTGAATGCGGATGTCGTAAAGTTGGAACATTTAACACTTTCAACCGCACGGCGTTTGATTGAAATTAAAATTCGCCTCTGGTTTGGTTTAATGGCGTGATTTTTGGTAAATCTTGAACTTTTTGCGTCGCTATTGATGGCTCTTCCTTGGCTTGGTAGAGCAGTAATTAGTGCAAAATTATACAAAAAGAGCTGAAGGATCGCAATAAGACGATCGACCGTTTGAAACTGTATTTATGCAAACGTTTTAAGAGACACTTGTCGATTTCTTAAGAACATGCCTTGATACATGATATCCAAAAACACAGCAAATAGTACTGCAAACATGTCGCGATGCTGATGAATTCATCGGCCATATACTGGCTGCTATACAAATCGATAGCAATATATATATCCCCCATGATGCCTCAAGATGTTGGCACAGTAAACCCGTGCCGTCGGGGAGCACGCACGGTATTGGATTGCTTTGCGTTTGCCAAACAAAACACCAATAATACACCAATCGATATTGATTTGTTTGCCATCCCGCGTCGTTGATGGAGCTTCGCCACAAACAACTACAGCAGCACCGTGCGCACCGGCTGGTTCATGGCGAAAATTGTGTATAGTATTCGTGCTTCGCTTCCGTATCTCGTACAGTTGTAACACTTCGTCTTGCCACAAGTAACGTTATGTGGTACTACGACAAGTTCTACGACGACAATGTTTTTTTGTAGCTCTAAATGTGTATCTCACCGATTTCGTGCTTCTGTATGTTATTATATGCTGCCTCGATTTGCTTTCCGTCTGTGTTTTGTCGTTCTACACTCTTCGTTTAGTGCCTCCCCCGCCCGGCCCACCCGTTTGGCAAACTATACTCAGCGAAACTTATTTTTCTGCTCCCTCTCTACTCCCACTGACACGCTCCGCGCGCAGAGAATGGTCTTCTAAGCTACGAGAACCCAAACTATCATATGGACCCACAGCGGATGGAGCGTAACTCGCACCTGTACGAGGAGATCATCTCGGAGCTGCAGCAGCAGGGTACCCTCCGACCGATTGCGGGCGTCCACCAGAATGGGACACAAATGATCGGCAGCAACCGCAAGGGGTACGGTGTGCTCGACCTGGTCGACACGATGGGTGCCGAGCTGAAGGGTGATCCTGATGGCAGGTAAGCCGTTTGTCCCGGGGCATGACGCGCTTCGAATGACCCATCATGTGACCCGATGTCGTTCGTTCTCGTTGTCTTCTACTGCTCGCCAGCTCCCCGAAAGAGAAGCGAACGCTTCTGGGTGGCGATAGCTCACCGAACGAGTCCAAGACACAGAAGGACCAGGAACCGGAGCACGGTGAGAAGGCACAGGAAATCCAGCACATCCCCGGTACGCTGAACTCGGACGATCTGTACGCGCTGCCCAACAAACGGAAGCAGCAGCAGCAGCAGCAGGAGGAGGTGGTGGTCGGTGAAGTGCCGTCCGAAGAAGACGACGTCGATGAGGAAGGGGCCAACCGTGGAACCGACGAAGCGGAGGAAAGCGACGAGAAGGGCAAGCGGGAGGATATCGAAGCCATCGAGGAGAAGGACAAAACGAAAGATTTACCACCGGGCTGGGAGAAGCACGAAGGTAGGTGGGCGAAGGGTGGTTGAAAGTGAAGAAAAAGTTTTCCTAACGGTCGTGTTGGCCGTGCTGGGCTAACGGTTCCACCCCGACAGATAACGGAGGACCATACTATTGGCACATCCGGACCGGCACCATACAGCGCGAACCACCGGTATGGCCGAAGGATGGCACGAACCGGGAGCTGAAGACACCCTGTATGCCGATACCGAGAAGCATACAGAACTCGTCCTTCACGCAAGCCTTGAACAGTCTGTACGGGGCGAAGGATGGTACGAGCGGTGGCAGTAGTTGCAATGCCAGTGGCAACGGTAAATCCGCCCTTTACGACAGCATGACGTCATCGGTCACCCGGAGCAGCACCAGCTCGGCGCTCGACCAGGAGGACGAGCGGCGCCGAAGGGAGGATGTAGCGCTGAAGTGAGTATTGAAATGAGCCTGTGTTAATAAGTAAAATGGTCGAAAGTTGAGATGACTCCTGTTTTACCGTGGCGCATTTTTACTGTGCTCACTTGATCCTTTGCTCCCGTTACCAACACGACGACGCTGGCCATCTTCGACGCTTTGACGCTTTGTTCTTCAGTTTACTGTTTTACACACCGGCTTCAGTTACTGCCCGCAGTTGCTTGACCATTGAACTGACTCTTGTTACTTACCTGGCCTGTCCTGTACACGTCGTCAAAACTTCAAAGTCAAAGTTTTCTCATGCATAACAGAGTTTGGTAAACTATGGAAGAATAGCATTTCGAATTAGTTAAAGTTTTTGTTTGGAAACTTCGTTCATTTTTCCGCCTTCCGCACTGTTCAGGAGGTGGTAGTAGTAATAATGGATAGAATTAGTTAGTGGAATCTTCTCATTAAATCTGATTCAAAAATTGTCTGATACATGGGCATTGGGTGTTTAAGCAATTCTTTGAAGCTACACAGTTCCGGAGCGATATGCCAATATCATAGACTACTGAAACTGAGCAATAAAATAGAGTATGAAAGGGTTTCCGTTAGTAAGATTAAGAAGAAGCGTAAGAATCTTCTAAAAAATACTGAATAATAGAATTGTAGAATTTTTGAATAAAGTAAAAAAGTTTGAATATGAAAAAGTTTTACGGATAAGTTACATGTGGTATCCATCGGCCATATGGATGTATAAAAGGCAGAATATGCGGCAAATAATCAATACACGGTGTACTATAAAGGAATGACCGAAGACCGAAGAATAACTTCTTTAAATATTTTACGCACCCTTTCCCTCATTCTTTTCCATATTTTCCATTCTTTTCCATCAGACGACGAAGTTTTCCCTTGAAATCCGACACCGACCGCCCGATACGCTTTGCCGTGCGGTCGCTCGGCTGGGTCGAGATAGCCGAGGAGGACCTCACGCCTGAACGATCGTCGAAGGCCGTCAATAAGTGCATCGTCGACCTATCGCTCGGCCGGAACGACATGCTGGACGTTGTGGGCCGCTGGGGTGATGTAAGTGAGACCCCATCCGCAGTTCACGGTTGGATGGCAAAACAAAAGGTGTGGGGGAGGGGAGGGGGCACTGCTGTTCTAATCGCGCATTGGTGCTGTGCTTCTTTCTTTCGGTCACGGGTAGGGTAAGGATTTGTTCATGGACCTGGATGAAGGTGCACTCAAGCTGATAGATCCGGAAAACTTGACAATATTGAACTCACAGCCGATCCACACGATACGCGTATGGGGCGTTGGACGTGATAATGGCCGGTAAGTGTAATCGGCGCCCGGACCTGTCTGTCTGTCTGGCGGACACATCAACAGCAGCAAAATGGCCTGCATATCCCATCATCACCACTCATTACTCATCATATCACCGCCATTCGTGAAGACGTGTTTTACGCACACGCCGTTATCTCTGAGAAGGCTTTTCCATTTTTTTACGACTAACCGCAACGTCATTGCATATCCTCGTAAAGGCTTTCCGTATGTGATTCTTGTTAGGGCTTCGACTATTTCATTTCATCATCCTACCCGCTCTTTATTTCGTATATTTCCCATTTTGTATTATGTGTTTTGTTATTTTTCGGCTAGTTTTTGTTCATTGTTTTGCTTCGTTTGTACGTTACTCTTTCTAAAGCAGAATACCGAAACGTTCTTATGTCTTTCTCTCTACCCTTCTTCTCTTTTCTCTCTTTATCGATTCACCGTCTATCACTTCTGAACTTTGGTTTGGTATCTCTTCCTTTGGTTTTATCTGCCGTCTTCTCACCGACGGTCACTGCAACATCGCGATGGTATATATACATACATACACACAAATCAC
>NC_064875.1:28595938-28603438 GCF_943734745.1 Anopheles darlingi | reverse complement strand
GTTAAGTGAAATTTGTGGGATTGTATAAAAACAGCTTAAAAAGTGTAGAAAACACAGCCACCGCGCAATTAAAATCGAACTAAAAGGCAGGCAACTGGAAACGAGACAAAAAATAAGAAACAACAAACTCGCCAGTGGAAAGGAAGAGACGGTGAAACAGTTCAGCTAAGAGAGCGGGCCAATGTTAACGCAAAACTCACTTAAAACCAATATGCTGCAAGCTATAAGAAGCCTGCGTAAGCGAAATGCATAGATGTATAACAGGCAGAAACATGCGCAAGATCCACATTGCAAAACCAAAGTAAAAGCAAACCAAATAATATTAACACCTTCCCAAACACTTACACACACACACCTATAACACAAAAACACAAACATACACCCAAAAAGCTAACTTATTAACGAAACATGGCTTGTTGCTTCACCGCACTCTCGTGACACAATTGATTGAAACTAAAGAGAAATGTGTGTAATCGAAACCACGAAGAAACTTCAAAATATATGGAGGTTGCTGTAGACATGCGTAAAGTTCCTGTTTTGTGGAGTTGGAATTCGAGCTGGAATCACAGATTCGGAGACGTACCGGGATCACTGTTGGTCAATAAAGTAAAGTAATCGATCAGAGAGAGAGAGAGAGAGAGAGAGAGAGAGAGAGCGAGAGAGAATTGTAGTCGGCATCGCGATTGCTATCAGCTGCTGATGACTTAGTGAGGTGGATCCTTAATAAGGCATAGCTTGTAATGGAGCATACCCAAGGGAGGTAACAGCAGCAGTAGACTCTGAAATGCATGAATGATGCAGCCAACCGTTAACTGGTGCTCCGACGCGCACCGTTTACCGCCGATAACTTACGTGGAACGCACTTGAACTTGATGTACTTGCGCATCGGTGGTGTGCTGGATGTTGGTCTAGGTCAGCATTTTGTTGAGGAACTGAGTAGCATGGGGGTAATGGGGTCTTCACCTCGACATCGAACTGCATTCGAGTTGAACTACTTTGGCGCGGACGGAACCAGTAAAAACCAATTGAGCAGGTGGACACGGAAATGCGCAAAAGAGGAAAGGAACAAATTTGTCATACCCGGAGCATGAGGGAAGGTATGTGGTACATATAGGGACAACAGAGCAAACCCGATAAAAGATATGGAACCAGAAAAAAAAAACACGAACCGAAGAGCATACAATGACTGCATTGCTTTTGATTATAATGTAAAATTGTATAAAAATATATATATATGAAAAACATACTCCCTTACCTTTTGTACTAAATAGTGTTGTATCAGATGACCCAATTGAAAGTTAACCACCACATACAGAGCCCTTGTAAATATGGATCAAATCGATTAACCGGGGAACGTTATAGGACCCGCTGTATCCTCCAGACAGCAAACCACTGGAAGTAGTAACTCGGTGTATGGTCCTAGGTTGGGCATTCCATGACGGAGAACGCTCGGTATGCTATGAATAAACCACTCGGCATGCACGAATCGAGGGTACCGCCGTGCATTACCAATCAAATGATCCGTTAAGATCCTGCGAAGGTCAGCGCGTTAATAGTAAGCCTTACGAACCTTGCACATGCACACTACCCACTACCTCAGCTACCATCATGACCGATCCGGCGCGCTCGAGAGTGTCAGTGTTGTACCGACGCGCGAGCAGCAAGCACCGGCTGGTGCACACAGACCGTGGATCCGTGGTCAGTAACAGGAATGTTACTAGAACAGCTGTTCCGGACGAAGCGTTCGTCCGGACTTGGTGAAGCCCAGCGCTGTGAGCTTGCCTGTGTCGCTGACTATGAGCGGCGCATGGTCGAGACGGTCGATCGGCCCATCGTCGATTACTGTCGCGGTGGAGCGGCCAGTGAACGAACGATCGCCCACAACAGGAGTGCCTTCGAACGGTTGCGTATCCGACCACGGTGTTTACAGCGGCTCGGTGGTAGCCGCTCACTAGCCATCACCTGCCTGGATGTTGGCTATAAACTACCGATCGGTATTGCTCCGGTCGCACTGCAGCGATTGGCGCATCCCGAGGGCGAGAAGGCAATGGCTCGGGCGGCCCGGACCTTCGGTATACCATTCGTCCTGAGCGTGCTGTCCAGTGTATCGATCGAAGAGCTAGCGGAGGCCGTTCCACGTGCCCCGAAGTGGTTTCAGCTGTATATTTTCAAAGACCGGGAACTAACCGAGTGCCTGGTACGGCGTGCGGAGAAAGCACGCTTCCGTGCGCTGGTCGTAACGGTCGATTGTCCGGCACCGGGACTAAGCCGAACGGAGCGCCGGAATCCGCTTACCCTGCCGCCTAAGGTGACGTGTGCCAATTTTGTGCCGGCTGGGGCCGATGGCAAAAAATCCTGCTCCGCCAGTGTACTCGATTACGTGCGTAGTCAACTGGATCCGGGACTTGGATGGGACGCCATTCGTTGGTTGATGAGCATCACCACGCTGCCGGTCATCGTGAAGGGTATCTTGCATCGGAACGATGCGCTGATTGCCGCGGATATTGGTGTACATGGACTGATCGTGTCCAACAGTGGAGGTAGACAAATTGATTGTGCTCCAGCAGCGGTAAGTAATAGTGTATATGGTCTTCTACTGGGTGTTCCCACTAAATTGTTTCTGTGTAAAACGCATTTGCAGATTGAAATTTTACCAGAAATCGTTCACGCGGTCGGCCACCGGTTAGAGGTGATGCTGGACAGTGGTATCTGTGAGGGTACCGATGTGTTCAAAGCCCTGGCACTCGGTGCACGGCTTGTCTTCGTCGGACGTGCCCCCATGTACGGTCTGGCAGTGAATGGCCAGCGTGGGGTAGAGGAGGTCCTAGATATCCTGAAAATGGAGCTGGAATCGACAATGCTGAATGCAGGCTGTGCTACGGTGGCCGATGTGACCCCACAGCATGTTTGCCACGAGGTGCAGCTCTATTATCAACCGGAACGTCTGCGAGGCAATTGGCGTACCGAGAGTGGCCGAAGTGATCGCTATCGGACACGAGAACGACCTACGCGTGAGATGGAAAGCATAAGAGCGGAGGAATCCGCCGATAACGATGTGGACAGTGAGGAAGTGTTTGTGCGGGGGGAAACCACCGGGGAAAGAGTTACCTTTCAGCAGCGTTCCGTGGATGAGATCCGATCCGAGGCTCGAGTGGCTGCCGCACATTCGGAGGTAAGACCATGTGGTTCATCAACACCGATACCACCTCAACCGCCTCCTCCCTATCGAAACGTGCCCCTTCTGCTTAGTGAGCCCCGTGGAATCTACCGCTCCAACACCAGCAACATTGTCGGTCGGTGCAATGCCAATGCCAGCGTCAATACCTGCCAGCAGACCGACAGCATGGGCAATGTGCGATCGGCAAGGACGGTTATTAGCCGGAAGCAGGAAGGACTGAAGCGCCGCACAAGGTCTCATTCGATGCAGAATCTATGCAGTAAAGACGCTAGGGATAGGTAAGGGGACTGTATCACAGCTTTGTTGTACCAAGTGACCGAATACGTATTGATGTTTGCATCTTAAAGAAAGGGAGGTTTGAGCAATACATTATAATTCTACAATATACCTCGTTATATATACAATATACAATATACCACTGCAAACTTTCTCTCTTTCATTAATCTCAACTTCTTTCATTAATATTCGATATATGTTCTATGCAAAATTCTCACAAAAAAATCCCTCGGGCTGATAATCGTAATATCTCTATGTCTACTTGATATTTCTATGACCTTGGCAGCCTACTGTTCAATGTGAGGGCATAGTGTCCGTGATTATGCTGTTCGGGGGTGCTAAGTATGAAACAGAACAAACATAAAAATAAGTTTACAGCAAATTACAAAAAAGTCAAAAAGGCAATTTAAGACATTTTAATACATTCTGTCAATAGATACATTAAACAATAGAGCATTGAAAATTGGGTTGTGACTAGTTTTTCCGAAAGCATGATTTGGTGGTACTAGGAACTGTCTATGAAAAAGAAACCTTTTTCAGAAACCAAAATCACATAATAAAGGGCCAATTCATGCATTAGAAAGTGTACATACTATGTGAGAGATAAATAAAGTAAGTTCTACTCATAAATATTATTTAGTTTGAGATGACAAAAAAGAAGAAAAAGGGAAGATCTAGTTTTGATTCCGTTAGCACCATGCTATACGAATGGAACAGTTGATCGGCGCAGTGGTGGTGTCTAGTTACCTACAATAGATGCTATATCAATTTTACTGAGAGAAGATTGAGTTTTTAGAGCTGTAGTGTTTATTTGGCATAAACAGAAACAGTTAATTAAGTGCTTTGCTTAATAGCTTAATCCATTAACTTCAGTTAAAGTTTTCATCTTCATGAAACTGCATTTGAATACTGCGATTTTGCTAATTCCAGAATGAATTGAAAAGTTTAATAACTCGATCCTCGTCGAAAACAATTGTCAAAAACCATACTACACAATATATTTCATGGTCGTGATTTGTAATGCAAAATAAAACGGTCTTCGGCAGTATTTAGTTATGCGCATCATCAGCAGATGTTGCACACTCGCTCATGTTAAGATGCGCAATGCTAAGTCTTCTGTCCCTTTTTGTTGTTTTTTCGCATTCCCGAATCATGGGGATCAGAAGCATCAGCGATTCCATGATCTCGTGCGCCTTTCGTTGGGATAATAAAAACATTCTTTGAAGAGGCTTCTTTGAGTCTAGACGCTTCATTGCAATATCCAATCAAAGTTATAGTTATTCAATAAAATTGTGGAACGCATTAATTACTTTATACTTATGTAATTATACTTACACTATACTTATGTTGTTATACAATTTATTCATTGCGGAACAGTGCATCGATATAGCCCGGAAATGGTACAAGCAAACGTATTGTAGAAGAATGGTGGCCGCGGTGTAGCATGCCTTTGTCTTCAACTTCCTGGTGGGAATCGGTGCATGTTTTGAACCATTTTACCGTTCGTGCAGTAATTGTTTAAACTGCTCATCTGGTTCTAACATCCGCAACAGGTAGAGAACGTAAATCACCGCGTGTAAAACCAGTAGCAATCGATCACTGGCCAACGGTGGGACACGATGGATTCAACTAACGATCAACGAGCCTCTCTACCACTGGCAATTGGTCCATTGGCGATCTTCAAAGCGACGCTTCAGCGACATTCGGCCGTGTACCATGTTATTGCAGACGTGGCCAAACAGTATCGTATCCCGTATGTGCATACTTCGCGCTCATCTGTTGCCATGGAAACACTGATCGATCCAGATCGGAGCGTTGTACGATGGCTCGAGCTGTTCCCGTTCGAGGATGCACGCATTCTCCGCTCGCTGGTACGACGTGCCGAGAAGTGTCGTTTCCGGGCCATCGTACTGACGCTCGACGAAAATGCACAACACATCAATACGAGCCTGGAGGATAGTCAGCCGGCGCGAAAAGAATCCTTTAGCCAACCCGACTTTCAGGTACTTTTCCAAAGAGGGTTACTTCATCCCGACACCGAACCTTCGCTCGTTGAAGCAGAGCGAGCGCCACAGTTGGTGTCATTTCTTAGGAAACTTACCAGCTTACCGATTGTTGTGACGATTCCCATGCATCATCAGGACCTTACAGATGATTTCATACGAGCAGAAGCAACGGCTATCATTCTCAACATCGGTCCTTATACACCTTTCGAAGAATTCGTAAGTATATCACGGCTGCCGTTAAGTAATATTTTTCTTAAGTATGATCAATCGATAGGTAACACAATTGACCACAATTATGCTGTATCCGAGAATGCAAGATTCGGTTTACGCTGGCGGCAGTTGCTTCACAGAAGACGAAGTAGCAGAATTGGTGAAAAAAGGTATCAAAAGAATTTTTATCGATCTACCAGCACTATTTGGTTTGATTATTGATGGAGGTAATGGTGTGTCTAATGTGTTGGAAATTTATAAAAGAAAGCTTCCAAATAGTTGAAGGTTTTGAGAAGGGAAAGAAAACGCTTCATGAGGAATGTCAGTAATTCATCCCAATCAGCTGTTCAATAAAAATAAAACGGCAGAGTTTGTTGAAAAGTGATCAAAGAGCCGAATTACTTCGAAGTTTAACAAACTATTTAAATAAAATATCCAACATTAGTAACTGAATCAAAACTGAATATTTCGAATAACTTTTCTTTTCCGTACTTTTTTCTGCAACTGTCAATAAATTGGGTTTCGGATGTTCTGATCGCGGTACATAAGTATATTTTCTTTTTTGAGGGAAAATTGTTTATTTGCTTGGAAAAATGGAAAGAAGAATTCATACGCAGTTTAGATTTGCAGCCAAATGATAACATATCAACGTCTATAGCATTAATTTTCTTCTTTTCTCGTACCAATGACGATCAATGTGATGAAGACAATTCCAACCCAATGGATCTATTGCAGAACATGTTTGATCGGATATACCGGTGCTAACTCCTCCATTTACTGATTACCTAATAAGCGTTTCATGTATCCATACGCTTGGTAACACACTTGCGTCAATGACAATACATCTTTTGACCGTAAAATATTCGAAATTAAAATCATTTTCCCAGGTAATATTATGCAGCACATATAATATTCAACTTGATTCAACACGTATTGTGCCCTTTTAAATATATCTGCAACGCTACAACCAAAAACGATGTAAACTTCCAAATAAAAAGCGCGTAACACCATGTTCAGAAGCTCATCCTAATTCTTATTCATTCTAGAGAAATAATTTCAACATATTTTCCATTTTGGACTGCTTCTTTCATTTTTATCGATCTGATTGAAGAGGAAAATATGTGCAGAATTTCTTCTTTGTTGCATGGTTTACAGAAAAGCCCTTATTAAACGATTTTTTTTCGACACTTCGAAACGCTGAATGTGTTCCCAGTTCGTTTCGACTGAATGAAAATTTCCGAATACCCTTGGATCAGCGGGAGCAATAATGTATTTTGTTTCAATTTTTTTTTGATCTGCAAACACAATGGTCCAAACAAAAGATCAAGCGAACCTGTGGTTTGATAAGCAAACTTGGAAACATCAAATGGAGCAAATGGCTGCGTTTGCAAAGAGTATCTTACGATTATAAGTTCAAATATGGTTATGATTTGGAACACATCTTGTCGCACTAAATCGTGACAATTCAACACTGCAATTCGAAAGAGTTTGTCTCCACTGCACATGTAAAACGCTAAAATCCTAGTCGTGTATAGAGATTATTATACTTGCGAAAGTCTTCTACAAACCCGTGCCCCCTCCAACATTTTGTGCCTAGTTCTGTCACAGACAATGCACAAGGCACAACTGTTTTCATTCTTCCTATATCGTCCATCCGAAAACACCGTTCAAAGCATTCGTGCCTATTCTGTTCTAAACAGTGCGCACCCGTTTAAATACAGTAATGGGTGATATTAAGACAATCTATTGCTATTACGAACCACTTCCACATTTCACGCAGTACACGAGCGTGATACACATTGTTCACATTGGGAAGTAGCTCGGAAAAGG
>NC_064875.1:28585938-28590938 GCF_943734745.1 Anopheles darlingi | reverse complement strand
AAGCAGGGAGAGAGTCCGAATTCAAACACCGTACCGTAACACGTTTCTTCCGCCGCAGGAATCCATGTATTCGACGATAATCCGTACGAGCAGAAGAATCTGCAACCCATCGAAACGCTCACGAAGACGTCGAAAGTGACGTGCATGGAGTATGGGAATGCGGAACAGACGGAAATACTGGTTGGTCGTACGAATCGCTTCGTCAAGGTGTTCAACACGATCGACGAGGAGAGCACATCGAACTTCGAGGCCGGCAAGGATGAGGTGGTCGGTTTGGGACGCAGCGGAGAATGCATCGTCGTTGGATCGGCTAACGGGATCGTACAGATTGTGAAATACCCCACACCCGTGGAGTTTAGTGTGGGAGAGAATTTGGCACGATTGCGTATATGTGCCCAGGACACTACTCGGATGGTCACCGGTGGTAAGCTGTTGAAGCAAATCATTAAGCTGTGGGACTTGGAAACACAGACCGTGCTGTTTAGCGCGAAGAACGTTCGGAAGGATATGCTGGAACTCGAGCAGCCGGTCTGGGAGAACGATGTGGTGTTTGTGGACCGGAATCTGATTGCTTCCTGCTCGCGGCACGGTTATGTGCGCCTGTACGACACCAGAGGACCCCAGAAACGACCCATACAAGGATACACCTCTAATGACCCCGATGACCAGCTGTCCTTCTCCTGTTTGGCATCGCATGGAGACTATCTGTACGCGGGAACGACCACCTTCGGTGCTCGAGCCTTCGATATACGCAAAATGAAGAATCACATGCACGTGTACAAGGGTTTCACGGGAACGGTTTCGTCGATCAGAGTGGATCCAACCGGGAATCACCTGGTTACCGGTTGTCTCGATCGTTACGTTCGTGTGCATCATGCTCATCGGACCGCTGTCGAATATCGGTGCTACGTAAAGTCCAAACCGACGCAGGTTCTTATCGCCGAGTACAAGGAACGTAAGGTTTCAGCTAAATCTTCCGTCGACGATGAGGTTGAAATCGTTGAGGAAGCGGATGGTTCCGATGCAGAGTATGACGAACTGTTTTCCAAAATGCAAACCGTCAAGTGAGTGATTGCCTTTGCAGCAATTACAAAAGCACGTTTGATGCTAGTTAATTAACTCGATCTTTTTCATTTCAGCGAACGTACTCCTGGAACAAAGAAACGGAAAGCTGACGAAGAAAATGGATTAGTCAAAGTTGCGGCCAATAGTGGAAAACCGTCGTTGGGCCAGAAAAAGAAAAAAATGGCGAAAAATAAGTAATAAATGTGGATCCGCTCGTACATCAGGATCCAGGAACAGACATATTCACTTTGGATGATTGCAGTTCAGTTTTAAGATGACCTTCGAAAGCACGTGAGAAAGGTTCGCACATCTGCTATCGTTTATCATTAAAACCAACGTTTAGAGATGGTCATTAGAAGCCCAATTTCGGCGCATACGAACAAATACAAATAAGCAGTGCTTGACTAGCGAACACAGTGGATTGCGGCAATGGCTGGTAATCATTTAAGATGCTCCACCTTCCATCTTCGCTTCTTATCAGTTATCAGCGGCGGTGTATTGTAAACAATACACAGGACAGGCAATCATGATGAAAATGAATCGTCATCTTGAGCCGCAGTAGACAATAGCCCTGCTCTGCCGGTGGACAAAATTGTATTAACGCTTCAGTTTGTTGGCAAAATCTGTAAAATATCATCTCGAAAACATGGCTCTAGTATCGGTTCTGGATTATGAGCAGCGTGCTTTCGAGACGATTCCGCGCAATGCGCTCGATTACTATCGTAGTGGTGCAGGAAATGAGCTTTCGATGGGTTTGAATCGATCCTGTTTCGATCGGTTACGTATAAGGCCGCGTATGCTGCAGGGTAGTGCCGAGCGGGATCTATCGTGTACCGTGTTCGGTGAGCGATTCACGATGCCAATCGGCATTTCACCAACTGCCATGCAACGTATGGCACATCCTGAGGGTGAGGTAGCGAATGCCCGGGCGGCCGCTAGCCGGGGCGTAGCCTTTACGCTTAGTACCATCAGTACCAGTTCGATCGAGGAGGTAGCGGATGCAACTCCCGGTTCGGTCAAATGGTTCCAGCTCTACATCTACCGTGACCGGCAGCTTACGGAATCGTTAGTACGGCGTGCCGAGAAGGCCGGTTTTCGTGCCATCGTCCTAACGGTCGATGCACCCTTGTTCGGTTTGCGGCGGGCCGATTTGCGCAACAAATTTTCACTTCCGGCGCATCTGACGTGAGCATGTCGCCATAATGACCGCCAGTCGCTGTACTACATAACGGACTCGTGTATTGCAGAATGGCCAATTTCGTGGGAAAAGCAGCGACGAGTGTACGTAGCCAGGGTGGTTCCGGTATTAATGAGTACATTGCCGAGCAGCTCGATCCGGCTTTATCGTGGGACGACGTGAAATGGTTGGTCTCCTTCACCAAGCTTCCGGTCATTGTTAAGGGAATACTGACGCGGGAGGATGCCCTGATCGCTGCCAACCTGGGCGTTAAGGGAATTTTCGTTTCCAACCACGGCGCACGCCAAGTAGATTCGGTTCCAGCATCGGTAAGGAGTAATGGCGTAGTATACGTTGAATGGCTCTTTCACATTTCAATCTTCTTTTACAGATCGAAGCACTGCCAGAGATAGTGAAAGCCGTCGGTGATCGAGTCGAAGTGTTCCTTGATGGCGGCATTACGCAGGGTACGGACGTTTTCAAGGCTCTTGCGCTCGGCGCACGAATGGTTTTCTTTGGGCGTCCAGCTGTGTGGGGATTGGCCGTAGATGGACAGCGCGGTGTGGAGAGCATATTGGATATACTGCGAAAAGAGCTGGACCTCACGATGGCCCTTGCTGGTTGTCGTACGATCGAGGATATCACATCCAACTACGTCGTGCACGAGTCCTTCTACAGTAAACTGTAAAAAACCGAGAAAATGGTGCGATATTCATTAAAGTAATAAAAAGAAGGCAGTGAGGCATATTACCAAAACCTAAGCTTTGAAACTCGATCGATTGTATAGTACAAAAAAAAGATCAAGTTCATGTTGTTTTTACTATTTTTATTTGAAAGTTTTTGCATGTTTTTTTGGTTGTTTGTAGTTTACCGTTAGTATGCTGAGTAGTTTTGAAGGTTTTTTTTTTCTTGTCTGTATCGTTGGCATAACCTTTGCTTTTGAGTTTGCATTGCTTGTTTGCAACATTCGTATATGTAATAGTTGATTTTGGCGGTCTGATTTCTAATAGTGGTGGCTGCACGTGGCTTTTTGCTTGTTGGGTTTTGTTGTTGTTCATGTTTGTTTGTTTGTTTGGTTGGTTGTTCTCGGATTACTATTAATTAGTTTAGATTAAATTTTATACGCTTAGTACTGATGCTTTTTTTCCATTCGTTAGTTACTAATAATCAAAGTGGTATGGATTGATTTTGCTTACTTGACTTTCTTACTCAACTCTCCTGCCGGCTCGGCCATCGGTGCGGTTCATGGTTTCTGTTCTTTTTTTTTTGCGGGAAGCAAGCGGCTGTATCACTACATTCATCTGGTTAATTTGCAAAAGTTTACGTCACTCACGGTAATTGTTTCATCTTTTGTCGCATCTTTTACGGTTACGGTGTTTGCAAATCTTATCCAACGAAACGAACATGCTTGTCTATTTGGGAGCAGGATTTCACACATCATGGCTACAAGAGATTAATTGGTTTTTCTGGAGGGCGGGACTTACTTTTTCAATAGATTAGACTAAAGTTATATTTGTGTGATGCTGCTATAGCCCCGTGTAAGGGGATCATTAAAAGAAGCGGGAACTGCCTTGTATGCCTCTTGCGAAAACACGTTCCCATTTAGCGCGCTCTGTAAGAACGCACCATTCGAACGAAACAAATCCATTTGATAGGAGGAGAAAAATAAATCCATCCTGCTCCGTATCTTCCAGACCTTGCTACATTCGCAACCCACATTTATATTCACAAGCTGAAGTGTGTGTGTTTTTTTTTAAATCTTATGTACGTGCTTGGTTTGTACACCAAATGTTGCATAATTTTGATTGATTTTACTTTGTTCGTTTACATCACATCTTTCAAAGGGGTTTTGAAGGGGGGGAACAGTGCATTAGGCGATAATTTTGTGGATGAGTGGACGAGTACCGTGGCCAGTACTAGAAAAGCCACTAAAAAATGAGATTCACGTAACATGGATGGTATGGCACTTTCGAATTATCCAAAGCATCTCGAGCGGCACCTCCGCGTCGCGTTTCCATTCTCGACAAAAAAAAGGTTGTGTGCGCAAGATTCATTTCATTCACTGGAAGGTGGAAGAAAAATGTGACTAGAAGTGTTTCTGTCTGACCCTCAACGTGTTGCGGATGTGGTCAATTGTTGATCCGAAAAAGAAATGATCAAAACACCCAGCCAGCTCCGGGATGCTTTGGTATCTATTTGATCCACCTGCTATGCGCTTACTCATTCAGCGTTTCAGCGCCCGTTTCTAACTTAAAAGTGGGATGGGATGTTCGCCCTTTGCGGTTTCGCTGGTTTGCTTTCATCAAATTTGTTATAGTTACTTAATTCCCGTGAATGCTATTTAGTAATTTCATTTTTGTTTTGTTCATTACTTTAACATTGATACTGACAAATTTTTGTTTGTGTAAGACAAGGAAACACGACATTTACCCTCAAGCTTTCTCCTTAATGCCCACTCCCCTTTACAGAGTTCTACATTGCGATCCGGCATTCAAGGTGGCAAACGGAAACCATCAAGGGAACATGAAGCTAGAAAGCAAGAGAGCATAACTGTCGTTCGCGCCAGAGCGACAGATTAAAATCATTTACATAACTTATCTAAGCGGATATAGCAGTGTGTTGTGTGCGGTGTGGTACGATTGGTTCAATACAGACAGTTGAATGCGTCCGATCATCCTTTGGCGATATAGTTGAAGCCGTTCTCGTAGCACGATTGCGCTACCATTTGCTCTTTTGCTTCGTGTGCCTCGTAGCACAG
>NC_064875.1:28575938-28580938 GCF_943734745.1 Anopheles darlingi | reverse complement strand
CAATTAGGTACACGCCATCAACTCACCCTCAGATGGGTCTGTTAATTATTGGCATCGTCACGGAAGTTCGAAATTGTATAAGTACACCACATTTCAGTGTATTACCATTTTGCACGTTTACCGGGTGAAATGGTATGGGGAAAATGGCAAAGAAACAGGAAACAAAATGGAACATTAGAAGCGGGATCGTACAGACGTTATCTAATTCAGTCGGCCCTGCGGAGTTGCCTGTTCATTATCATCTTACATCCATTATACGTGGCAAATCGAGCCATACTGAACATGTGATATGTATTTTTCGCTCATATATACACACACATCGGACTTACCTCCGTAATTTCCGCGCGGTCCATTGTCGCGATCGCACTCGGCTTCGGAGATTTCGTTGCTTTCTTTCGAATCGTTAAACGAAGAGTTGCTCGTGTCGTGGTTGCGCGGCGGTGGTGGCGGAGGTTCCGGAGAGCCTACGCTACGACGGCCAACGGATCCCCGGGAGCCATAGTGCTCATAGGGAGTACCATAGTTACCACCGTACTGTGAACCGTACTGATCGTCCTCAGGAGCACAGTTCGCCGGATCATCATACTCAGGTCCAGGGCCGCAGTACAGCGATCCTCCTTGCGAGTTGATGCGCGTGTAGCGTCTCTGAAAATTAGAACAAAGCAGATTTAGTATCATCTAGTCCGCCAGCATGCCAATCAATGCCGCACAGCAGTACACTTACATATTGATCCTCCTCTGCACAGTTGGCAGGATCGTCGTACTCCGGTGCCGGAGTGTAGATGCTGCTTTGGCCTCCCTGACTGTTCTTGCGCGCGTATCGGTTCTGGCGTGGCTGAAAACATTAGAGACTCATTATTCTCGCAGAGCCAAGCCGGCGCAGCTTCACCAGAGGTGATGTTAGGTCTGGCAAAGCAATCATTACCATTGACTGTGAACCGGAGCGGGAGTGCACATGGCTCGGGACCTGCATTGCCATGCTCGAGCCCATCGTACCCATGTGTCCTGGGCCCCCCATTCCGTTCTGGTGCGGGAAGGTCTGGAAGTTCATAGCCTTGGTTGGGTCCATCTCTTCGCGGAAGCCCAGCAAGTGGAACGTCGCATACGGGCAAATTTCATCTTCCATACCTATTTCAAGAAACGGATAACGTAGTCAATGGATCAATAAAAATGTCACCTTATTACTACGGCCGCACAAATGTTTGTTAGTAGAACGCTTTTTAATCCTTCAATTGTTACGTGGTTGCAGTTAGTAGTAGTCAGCTACAAATTCAGTTAATAAACACTATTTCGGCACACGCAATATTACGCATCATCATAAAACCTTACCCTTTTCTATACAAGATCCAATATAGTTAGTAGTGAATAGGAGAGGTGTGAGTGATCGACACGAAAATTAATTTCCAATAATCCAATCGAATACATAGGACACATATAGTTATTACAATAATTTATATGAAAGAGAGAAAGGAGAGAATAGATGAATGAATACAATAGATGAATGAATGTGTATTAACGATAATGTATTAACAAGCATCAAGAGCACACCACCAAGAGTTATCACCACAGTGATCATCATGGTTTCGGAAAATACAAGGTAATTAAAACGTCTATCAAAATTAAACATGATGTGATGAACATTATTCGATGGAATTGGGTGATGCAACACAATAGCAAAATGAACCAAACATGAGATACTAAACAATAGTAAGGAACCAGCATCACATTACCGTAACAAGCCGGAGGATGGTTGAAACGTCGTGGCAGTGGCGGTGGAGCCTTCTTCAGCTCTTCGTACAAGGGTCGTCGCGGGTCCCAAGTGGTGTGATTGGATTTCATGGAGGGATTATGGCCTAATTTGATGCAATACAAATCATATTCAATTTGATGACGATGAACAAGTAAATTCGTGAACGATGAGCGTCTGTCAAAATTGGGGTGCTCAAAAAAAGCACGTATTGCGATGGTCGATGACTAATAAACAATATAGAACTTTTGGTTGGTGAATCGGATACCTTAGAACATTTAAACGAAGCACGCCAAGTATTGCACAGCAGTATGTAGAATTCAACCTTGGATATTTTCGACCAAGTTTGCTATTAGCTACAAGGGGTACACATAGTTAACTAGTTCGATAGTACTGACAAATGTAACGTATACACTTACTTTACATGACTAAGTATACACTTACTAATATAGTTAGGTTGGTGAAAGTGATAACCAGTCATTTGAAATAGTCTCATAAAATTACACATTTAATTAAAGATTTAAAGAATTCATTCATCGAAAAAAAATTACCAATAATCGGAATTCAAATACTTCATATGTCCTCTCTCTTAAAGGTTTTTATGTATATGTAAGGAACGTTGGGCGACGAGCCAGTCGTAGATTTAACAATTGAACGTTGCGAAGCCTCAGTCGCGACTGCAACCGTGCTAGTCGACGTTACAATAACGATCGGTCAGCCTTTAACAGGACGATGTTTAAGCTTGCGTCAGCGGCTTACCGCCTGTACAACAGAGCGTGTTACCGGAGGTTCGTAGACAATATTCAAGAGCGCTTCAGATCAAATCCGAATTCCTTTTGGAGTTTCGTAAACGCCCGCAGAGGGGGCTATAGTATGCCAAGCTCCATGTTTCTGGACACGGAGCAGGCTAACAATGAAACGGACATCTGTGCCCTTTTTTCAAAACATTTCGCCGGTCTGTTTGACGCTCCAATACAGGACCCATCGGCACTCGATGCTGGTCTCGCCTACACGCCGTCTGGGGTTTTCTGCGTAAACGAGCTCCCGGTTAACGTTTCATCTGTCTGCGATGCACTCCATAACCTTCGACCGTCCTACTCGCCTGGGCCCGACGGTATCCCGGCCGCGGTACTTAAAAACTGCGCCTCTGTCCTGGCAGCTCCGCTTTCGACACTCTTCAAGATGTCCCTGGAGTCGAAAACTTTCCCGGCCTCCTGGCGTAGAGCACACCTAATTCCGATCCACAAAAAAGGGGACAAGGCGTGCGTGGCAAACTACAGGGGGATATCGCTGATCAGTAACTGCAGCAAGGTTTTTGAATCTGTGATCCACCCCTTGCTGTTATCTGCGGTGAGCGCTTGGATCAGCCCTCGCCAGCATGGCTTCATGCCGAAACGCTCAACCGTCTCCAACCTCGTGGAATTCGTCTCCTCCACCACGTCAAGGTTAGACCAGGGCATTCAGACGGACGCCATCTACACCGACTTCAAGGCGGCCTTCGATCGTGTCCCACATGCTCTTTTGGTCGCTAAACTCAACAAGCTTGGGGTATCTCCCAACACTCTTGCATGGCTTCAGTCCTACCTCTCTGGTCGCTCATGCAGAGTAAGGGTAGGTTCTTCCCTTTCGGAGGAAGTCCTCTGCACTTCAGGCGTCCCCCAAGGTAGTGCTCTTTCTCCTCTTTTATTTATTCTGTTCGTGAATGATATGTGCAACATCCTGCCTCCTGAGGGTCATTTGCTTTATGCTGATGACCTAAAAATCTATTCCCCAATCCACAGCATCGACGATTGTATTGCCCTGCAAGAAATCCTAGATTCTATTTCCCTCTGGTGCTCAGCCAACTTCCTCCTTCTGTGTCCTGATATGTGTTCTGTAATCTCTTTCTCTCGTTCTCGTACGATTTCTTTTAACTACCTGCTCAACTCTGTTTCTTTGTCCCGCGTCTCCTCCGTCAGGGACCTTGGGGTGACGCTTGATCGCTGCTTAACGTTCCAGGAACATATTCAATCAGCTGTTGCAAAGGCTTTCAAGACCTTGGGGCTGATTAGGGCTATCTCGCGCGACTTCAACGATCCCAGCTGCCTTAGGTGTCTCTATTGTGCGCTCGTGAGACCAACCTTGGAATATGCAAGCATTGTATGGAACCCGTCTGGTGTAATGCTTATCTCAAAGATCGAGCATATCCAACGGAGCTTCACGCGTATGGTCCTTTGGCGCAGGGGGAGTGCTCCTGCCCTCACATTATCCTACTCTGCCCGCTGCGAGTTGCTTGGACTGCCGTCATTGGAGCTTAGACGCACAATAGCGCAGAACCTGTTCATAGGTGGCGTC
Organism: Anopheles darlingi; assembly: GCF_943734745.1. Classification (NCBI taxonomy): domain Eukaryota; kingdom Metazoa; phylum Arthropoda; class Insecta; order Diptera; family Culicidae; genus Anopheles; species Anopheles darlingi. The sequence continues at coordinate 28,576,857 of NC_064875.1, read as the reverse complement.
CTGATGGGTAGGCTCGACGTGCCGGGCCTCCTGGCCCGTCTCCCCCTGTACTGTCCATCGCGCACTTTACGCCACCGCTCTCTCTTCCCGTCGTCGTACCCTCCACGGCACTACGGATCCCCTCCTTCGGTGTCTCCGTAGCTTCAACCTCGTCTATCACCTGTTCGATTTTCATCTCTCTTTCCCTGCTTTTCGTTTCGCCCTCTTCACTGCTCTCCACTCCTCTTCATCGATCGTCGTCTGATCGGAGTCGCGGGATTTTCGCACTCTCGGTTGTAGTTTGTTTTGCATCCTTATTCTGTTTTTCACCCTCCTATGCCTTTCCCTCTATTATTCATAAGCTCCCGCTTCTTTATTATGTCCTCCTTAGTTTTAAGATACTGTGTCTAGCCTGACGGCGAACACTTTAAATAAATTAAATTAAAATTAAATTAAATTGAAAGGTGTTGCATGTTTTCCTCAATGTTTTGTGAGGAGCGATTATCAGTAAATTCCCAAGTTGGAGAGAATGTAAAATAGTTTATTATTTTCCATTAATTTAATTCAACCTGAAATCGAAAAACAATCCACAGTATTCCAAATAAAAACAGAGACAGAGAGAATAATGGATGATTAAAGGGGCCTGCCGTTTGTAATAATGTTATGCAATAGCTGTAGTAAAACACATGTGTCTACCGAGCTGTGCGCTTTCGATTGTTATCCTTTTGAAAGATAGAGATATGTCGGAGAATTATTCCGATGGACAAGACCTTCTGAATGTTTACAAGCATTTTCTCCATGTGAAGTTGTTTGCGATTAAAATCGAAATTTCTGTTGGAAGAGAGCATCTACTCGTTGTTGTTGAGGTTCTTTGGCGACGGCCAGTTTTGTGGAGGGTTGCGTTATCCTGACACTTCTTCCAAGATTTTTTTTTTAATCA
>NC_064875.1:28565938-28568438 GCF_943734745.1 Anopheles darlingi | reverse complement strand
TGATCACCCCGTACCGCCTCGATGCTCAGCGTACTGCCGCGCTTGCGCGTTTCGATCCTGATGCCCGGTACGTGTTTCGACTGCAGGTTCACCTCCCCGTTGAACAACCACTCGAAGTCAACCGGCAGATCACCGTGCACGACCGTGCAGATGATCTGGAAGAACTCGTCGACAAACGTCGGATTATCGCCCGTGTTGATGAGGGATATTTTGGGAGGGACTTTGAATGGGAGAGAGCAAGAGAGAAAGAGAAAGAGAAGGGAGAGCAAAGGATCAGTTTTGGTTGGCAGTTTATCGATCGGTACTACCGTTCACGATCAGCTGCTCCGTGTGTTCCGTCACACCGGCAGCGTTCGAAGCGCGGCACGTATAGTTGCCCGCGTGGCTTCCAGTGATCCCCTCTATGCTGAGCGCTCGTGCCCGCTTGCCGAACGCCAGTGCCGTAATGCCGTGCAGGCTGTCGATCGTACTGATCGGCCGGCTCTCGTACAACCATTCGATCATGATCGGGAAATCGCCCGAAATTACGCTGCACTGGATCGATGCCGAATCGCCGTGGTTCATCGGATCGGCACCAAAGCTGAACGGCAGTATCTTGGGTGGAACTTGAATCGGACAGGAATCGAGGAGTTAGACGATGGTATCAACGAGAGGGCGGGAAGGGGACGGAAAGGGGGGACAAAGCGTATCAAAAACACATATGTGTGCGTGTGTGTGCAAACCATTCACTATCAGCTCGGCCGTGTGTGTGGTCGAGCTGGCACGATTGGTCGCCCGGCAGGTATAGTTGCCGGCGTACCGCTCATCGACACCGTCGATCGCGAGTGCCTTCGTACGGCGGCCAAAGTCGGCAATGCTCACACTGTCGCTGAACGGTGCGACCGAGATGGAGGCCCCATTAAAGTACCATTCGATCATGATCGGCATATCACCGGAGATGACGCTACACTGGACCGAGGCCGAATCGCCATAGTTGAGCGCATCCTCACCGAACACGAACGGCGCTATCTTGGGGGGTGCTGCACACGAGAGAAACGGAAGTTACAGGAAGACGAGGACTGTTAACGAGGGAGGCATGAGGAAGCAAAGGAAGAAAACTGCAAGCCGGTGGACTTCGCCCCGTCGATCGGTCGATCGGTCCCTAACCATTAACATTTAGTACGGCCGAGAAGGACGCCATTTCGGCGTGGTTCGTGGCACGGCAGGTATAGTTGCCGACGTGCCGCTCGTTGACACCGTCGATCGACAGGGCTTTCGCCCGTTTGCCAAAGTCCGCCTGGTTGATGTTATAGAACGGATCGAGCTGGTCCACCGGAAGCTCATTCAGGTACCACTGGATCCGGATCGGGAAATCGCCCGACGTAATGCTGCAGTAGATCAGCGCCGAGTCGCCATAGTTCAGTGGTTCATCGCCGAACGTGAACGGTGCTATCTTGGGCGGAACTGTAACACACAATGGAGTCGCATCACAAGATGAGGAATTCCGAAGTTATATCGACTTCTCACCGACAACTTGCTCTATCGTGGGGATGGGATATGGGATACGAAACGAAACGAAACAAGTGTGATCCCCGCCATTTGGTACGGACCGTTCACTATCAGCTCGTGGCTGTACTCGACCGAACTGGCCACGTTGGTTGCCTTGCAGCTGTACAGACCAGCGTACCGTGCATCGACCTCATCGATCGACAGCGCCTTGGTGCGCTTCCCGAAGTCGGCCACCTTTAGCTTGTCCAGCTCGTGGTGATACCGCGACAATGGTTTACCATTGAAGAACCACTCGATGTCGATCGGTAAATCGCCGGATATGATGTTACAGGTTACCGATGCCGACTCGCCATAGTTCATGGGTTCCTCGCCGAACGAAAAAGGAGCAATCTTGGGTGGTACTGGTAGGAGGGGAAGAATAAATGGATACGGTCCAATACACCATTTTCGAGCCGAAGTAAACAAGTAGGCTATACTTCTACGGTAAGTAAACAGTTTTGCTCCAACTAAACATTGGATCATCAAGTAACCAGTTGCATGTTGTATCTAGCCAGCTTCCAACAGGAACTAAACACTTGACATACCAAGGAAATTTCTGCTGCTCATCTAGCATGCCGCCAAATGAAAGTAAATAAATGCCATTTCCCAGTAAACCGTTTATGCACCGTAAATTTTTTTCTTCTTCAAATTTCAATTTAAAAATCGGTGCATTTTAGAGCGCAATTTTTATCATTTTTCTAGGAACGCAAGGCATTTCCCAAATGATGGATTACGATTTCTCTTGCAAGTTGCACTCTAACATAAAAATGAAACCATTAAGCGATGCAACGATCCAACCAAAATCTTTTTAAATACAATTAATATACAAATAAGATAGCTTTCTATGGAAAAAAAACTGTACTGTTAGTTATTATTATTTATTATTTTATTTACTGGCATTTTGCGGTGTGCTAGTTAAGCAGCAGAAATTTACTCGTTTACTTGGACCCGAAAACGGACTCAGACCAGAGGA
>NC_064875.1:28553438-28563438 GCF_943734745.1 Anopheles darlingi | reverse complement strand
CCCGACATTCGTACGCTCCCCGGTTGAAGTCACCGATCGGATCGATGCTGAGTGAACTAAGCCGTTCCGACATTCTCGCGATGATGATACCGTTCTCATTCGTCGGTAACTGTTTCCCATTGAAATACCAGCGTATCTCTAGTGGTGCATCACCCTTGAATACCATACAGTTGACGGCGGTGCTTTCACCGGAATTGAGTGGATCCTCACCGAACGTGAACGGTGTAATCGAAGGAGGTACTAACGGGTTGAAGGATTCGTTTTGTGGATGGAAGTACAGGAAAGGAAGAGAATAGTGTCAGTGCCGATGGATGGATCCACTAACCCAGAACCTTCAGCTGCGACGTATGGCGTACTTCGCCGGCCCGGTTCCGTCCCAGGCAGGTATAGTTGCCGGCATGCCGTGAGCTAACCGACTCGATCGTCAGCATACTGACCCGTTGACCACTCTTCGTTATGATTATCCCATCGTCACCATTCGTAAACAGTGGTTGCCCATTGAACGACCAGAATATCTCGATCGGCATGTCCCCCTTCGTCACGGCACAGCTGACCGTCGTCATGCTGGACGTATCGAACGGTTCGTCACCAAAGTCGAACGGCATAATATAGGGAACGACTGCAGAGCGATGTGGCATTAGAAATTCGGAACGAATGGATGGGAAGAGTCGGAAGAAGGATTAAAAAAGGACATCGAGACACGGATGCTGCAAACCTATGACTATCAACTGGGAACTGTGTTCCACGGTGCCAGCACCGTTACGTGCCGCGCACGTGTAGTTCCCGGCATGGCGCGGTTGTACGGATTCGATCGACAGAAGACTACTACGCTGACCACTCTTCGTGATCAAGATACCGTCGCTAGTGTGTATCTGACGATCATTGAACATCCAGCTGATGTCGATCGGTAGATCACCCTTCGTTACCGTGCAGCTAACCGTCACTGCACTGTAGATATCGAAAGGTTCCTCACCGAACTCGAACGGATGAATGATGGGCAAAACTGTGCGGAGGAAGTTAGGCGACAGGGGATAGCAAAAAAGGAAGAAAGCGATAAAACAGGCGATAGCTTCACTTGACGAACCCATTACGTTCAGCGTCGCGGAATATTCGGCCGTACCGGCCGTATTGCTTGCCAGGCAGCTATAGTTCCCGGCATGCCGGGGTTGTACGGATTCTATCGAGAGCACACTAATGCGATGCCCGCTTTTCGAGATGAGCACACCGTCACCGGTGCGAATTTGACGATCATTAAACAACCACACGATCTCGATCGGCAGATCACCCTTCGTAACGACACAGCTAACCGTGGTCGCACTGTAGATATCGAACGGTTCTTCCCCGAACTCGAACGGAAGGATAATGGGCAGGACTAGAAGGAACGTAGATATCACCACAAACCGTCACTAACGTAGGGCAGGAGCCCGAGTTGAATGTTTGGACATTAGGAAGGAATAATCATTAGGAATAATGATAATGGTCGAAGCATCGAAGCATCTCACACACCCATAACCATCAGCTCCGCCGAGTGGCTTGCCAGACCGGCCGGATTCTTCGCAATACAGGTGTAATTCCCGGCGTGTCGCGGTTGTACCGATTCGATCGTAAGCATACTAACGCGCTGCCCACCGGCGGTAATCAGTACACCGTCGCTTGTACGCAACCGATACGCGTTAAAGTACCACTCGAGCTCGATCGGTGAATCGCCTTTGGTGACCGCACACGACACCGTACCGGTGGAGTAGATATCGAACGGTTCCTCCCCAAACTCGAACGGCATTATGATGGGAATGACTGGGCAGGGATTGGGAATAGCGGGGCAGTGTCGAAACGTTTAAAAGCATGAAGAAGAAAGAAAAAAAAATACACCCAAACTAACCCATCACCCTCAGCTCTGAGGAGTGTTGTGCTTCGCCGGCACGATTCTTCGCAATGCAGGTATAGTTGCCGGCGTGGCGCGGTTGTACCGATTCGATCGAAAGGAAGCTGATCTTTTGGCCATTGCTGGTGATCAGCACACCGTCGCTGGTGCGCAGCCGGTGATCGTTAAACAGCCAGATCAGTTCGATCGGTGAATCGCCCTTAGTGACCGCGCATGTCACCGTACTGGTGGAGTAGATATCGAACGGTTCCTCCCCAAACTCGAACGGCATTATAATGGGAGTTACTTCAAAGCGAAAGAAACGACCAAGGAGTGATAAAACGTTTGACGATGGCATGGACACAGGTTATAGGAGGTTAGAAGGGAGAAAAAAATGAATTCGCAGACACGTATAGAGACGTTACACTACCGATCACTTTCAATTCCGACGTATGCTCGACGAAACCGGCCTTGTTACGGGCGACACAGGTATAGTTACCCGAGTGTCTTGCCTGTACCGATTCGATGTACAGTAGGCTCATCTTCTGCCCACTCTTCGTGATCGTTATACCGTCGTTAGAGAAGATCTTACTCCCATTAAACATCCAATTGATCTCGATGGGTGTATCACCCTTGGCCACGGCACAGCTGACCGTGGTCGTACTGTGTAGATCCGCCGGTTCCTCGCCGAACTCGAACGGCAACAGGATCGGTGGGACTTTAGCGAATGTTCAGCGAACGGGGATTAGAACAGGGAAATGGGAAAAGAAATGAAAGCAAAGATGAAACCGAAGCACCGATTACCGATCACTTTCAGCTCAGACGTGTGCTCCACGAAGCCGGCCTTATTCCGTGCCACACACGTGTAGTTCCCGGCGTGACGCGGTTGCACGGATTCGATCGAGAGCATACTAATCTTCTGACCACTCTTCGTGATCAGTATACCATCGTTCGAGTGTATCTTGCTACCGTTGAACATCCAATTGATCTCGATCGGCGTATCACCCTTGGCCACCGCACAGCTAACCGTCGTTGTGCTGGCCATATCCGCCGGTTCATCACCGAATTCAAACGGCAGCAGAATGGGACGCACTGACAAGGGAGGTGCGGAAGGTAGTCGAAAGACAGGAAAGGGGAAAAAGAAATGTTTAAATGCGTCGTGTGTCGTGCTGTGTTACCGATCACTTTCAACTCTGACGAATGTTCCGCAAATCCGGCCCGGTTCTTAGCGACGCACGTGTAGTTCCCGGCGTGACGCGGCTGTACCGATTCGATCGAGAGGAGACTGATCTTCTGCCCAGTCTTCGAGATCAGTATACCGTCGGAGGTGAAGATTTTGCTACCGTTGAACATCCAGTTAATCTCGATCGGTGCATCACCCTTCGCTACAGCACAGTTGACCGACATGGTACTCTGCACATCGGCCGGTTCCTCCCCGAACTCGAACGGCAACAGTATTGGTGGAACTTTTTGGGACAGATTCGAGGGGAAGCAAATGATAGTTTGGAGGAGGCGAAGGAGAAAGAACAGAAAAGGGAAACATTTGATCGATCAATCGCCTACCGATGACTTTCAACTCCGACGTATGTTCGGCCGTACCGGCCCGGTTACTAACGAGACAGGTATAGTTGCCGGCGTGCCGTGGCTGAACCGAATCGATCGACAGCATACTGATCTTTTGGCCGCTCTTCGTTATAGACACCTCATCCGTTGGCCCAATCTTACGCCCCTCAAACAGCCACTCGATTTCGAGCGGTAAGTCACCCTTTGCCACGGCACAGCTGACCATCGTAGTGCTCTGGACATCGGCCGGTTCTTCGCCGAACTCGAACGGAAGGAGAATCGGAACAACTTTCGCAGAAGTGAACGATGGGTCGGATGGTATCAGAAATGGTTATCAAATTACAGGACGGGAAAAAAGGGATACTATATGTAACGCGTGTCCTATATAGCATATCAAGTCAAACCTATCACTTTCAGCTCGGAACTGTGCTCCACGAAGCCGGCCTTATTGCGCGCCACGCACGTATACCGGCCGGCGTGTCGCGGTTGCACGGAATCGATGAAGAGAATGCTCATTTTGGGGCCCGATTTGCTGATCGTGACACTATCGCTCGAGCTGAGGCTCGCACCATTGAACATCCAGTTGATGTCGATCGGCATATCACCCTTGATCACCGCGCAGCTCACCGTCGACGTCGTTAGCATATCGAAGGGCTCATCGCCAAACTCGAACGGCATTATTAGTGGTTGGACTAGGAAAAGGACGGAGTCATTATTCTACGGGGACTTAAAAAGGGGAGGGACTCAAAATCCAAAAACCACGTGGAATAAATACAAATGGAATGGCATGGACATGGTCCAGCGAATCGAATTACCTATCACCTTCAGTTCGGCCGTATGGCTTGCTTGGCCGGCCATATTCTTGGCAATACACGTGAAGTTACCAGCGTGGACCGCATGAACGGATTCAATCGTTAACATACTGATACGCTGCCCGTTCTTGGACACCGCTATACCCGACTCTCCGACCGGTACCTCCTGACCATTGAACAACCAACCGAAACTGAGTGGCGTATCACCCTTGGTCACAGCACACTGAACCGTCGCCATACTCAGCTCATCCAGTGCTTCCTCACCAAATTCAAATGGCAAGATGACCGGCAGTACTTATACACGCAAGGAGAGATCGTAATTTGGAAATCGTAAAAAGTAGTTAACAACGTCGATACTGTGGAGAAGATTGTTGGGGCTAGTGGAAATCAGGACAAGGGATACAGAAAAGCTCATGAAAAAAAAAACCCAGAATCAGAGCGCACCAATAACTTGCAGTAGCGAGGTGTGCGTCACCTCTCCGGCACGGTTCGCCGCGTGGCAGGTATAGTTGCCGCTGTGTCGCGAGTGTACCGACTCGATCGTCAGCATGCTCGCCTTATGGCCACTCTTCATGATCAGTATTCCATCGTTGGTGACAATCCGGCGCCCATTGAACAGCCAGCTTATGTCGATCGGTGTATCACCCTTGGTAACGATACAGCTAACCGACGCGGTACTGCCAGTATCGAACGGTTCCTCACCGAACTCGAATGGCAGTATGATCGGAGTTGCTGCCAGCAGAAAAGGATTAACAAATGTGGAAGATTTTGGGGCAGTTGAAGGAAAGGAGGAACATAGAAAAAAAGGCTTATGAACCGTCAGATGATCACCGTTTACCTATTACGCGCAGCATGGATGTGTGTTCGGCCGTTCCGGCCTGATTGCGCGCACTGCAGGTGTAATTGCCGGCCTGCTTCGAAAGTACGGAATCGATCGATAGGATCGAGATCTTGTTGCCACCCCTATTGATCAGCACCCCGTCAGCAGCGGATAGGCGACGGCCATTAAACAGCCAGCTAATGTCGATCGGTGCGTCACCTTTTGTGACGATACAGCTCACCGAAACCGTGCTGCCGGTATCGTACGCATCGTCTCCGAACTCGAAGGGAAATATGATCGGCACAACTAGGCACAGCAGTACCGCAGCAGCCGAACCGATCGAACGAACCACGACAGACAACCGATAGGAAATTGGAAGGAAAAAGGAGAAAACCAAAAGGACAGCTACAGGGATCTGCATACATCAGCATCTCTCTTACCCATGACCTGCAGTTCGGCACCATACTTTGTACTACCGGCGCGGTTACTAGCGTGGCACGTATAGTTACCGGCGTGTCGCGAGTCAACCGCATCGATCGACAGTATCGACACCCGTGGACCACCTTTCGTGATCGTAGTACCATCGTTTGCCGTTAGCCGGCGGCCATTGAATGACCAACCGATATCGATCGGTACATCCCCTTTCGTCACGATGCAGCTTACCGAGGCAGTGCTGCCCGTATCGAAGGCCTCTTCACCGAACTCAAAGGGCAAGATAAGCGGAACCACTGGATGGATGGAGTCACAATGAAGTAATCGAAGTAACAAACGGGACTTGGATTGGTTGGTGTAGGAATAGGATGCAGGAGATGAACATCCGAAGCGAAGAACTTAGCCGGGGGCCCACTCATCTTACCCATAACCTGGAGCTCCGCCGTGTGCTGCACCTGACCAGCGGCATTCTGGGCCGAACAGGTGTAATTGCCTGCATGGCGCGATAAGACGGACTCGATCGAAAGCATACTGATCTTACCACCACCTTTGGTGATCATAAGCCCCTCGTTTACACCGATCCGCCGTCCGTTGAAGGACCAGCTGATGTCGATCGGTGTGTCACCCTTGGTTACGATACAACTCACTGAAGCCGTACTCCCCGAATCGAACGCTTCCTCACCGAACTCAAACGGAAGGATAATCGGAACCACTGTATCCGGCAGATTTGTGAGGCGAGCAAGTATTAGAGGATTTAAAGGGGAACAGTCGGAAGCAGCAATAAAAAATAAGCAAACGAATATTACAAATAAGATATCATTTCCTACCGATCACTTTCAACTCGGAACCATGTTCGACCGTTCCAGCCGCATTGCTGGCACGACAGGTATAGTTGCCAGCGTGCCGTGACCGGATGGATTCGATGTACAATGTGCTCATCTTTTGTCCCAACTTGGACACCGTTACGCCGTCATTGCTCGCAAGGCGACGACCATTGAACATCCAGCTGATGTCGATCGGTGTGTCACCTTTGGTGACGACGCACTGCACGGAAACCGTGCTAGAGGAATCGAACGGTTCATCGCCGAACTCAAACGGCATTATCTGAGGTACGGCTATGTTTCGGTAAAAGCAAATATGCCCGGCTATACTATTTCTGATCTCAAAGCGAACGGAGGAGGAATATATTTTGTGGGTAGGGATAACTGTAAGATCTAGATTATTGACGATAAAATGTACCGATCACTTTCAGCTCGGATGTGTGCTGCGATTCTCCTGCCTTATTACGGGCCACGCAGGTGAAGTTACCAGCATGGCGCGATTGGACGGACTCGATGGACAAGATGCTGATCTTTTGGCCACTCTTCATAATCGCAATTCCGTCGTCAGTTGTTACGCGGTTACCGTTAAGTAGCCACTCGATCATGATCGGTGTGTCACCCTTCGATACAACACAGTTTATCGATACCGTACTATGCGAATCGAATGGTTCTTCGCCGAACTCAAACGGCATAATCTGCGGAACCGCTGAGCATCGATAAAAATAAATTTTTATATATCGAATAGACCCACCCTAGATGTGTCCTGTTCCTAGTGCTTTCAGTATGTAGAACGAGTCAACCGGAGGAGATGAAACTTGAAGGAAGGGATAACTAAAATAAGTTAATCTCTGGCAACATAGTTTACCGATCACTTTCAACTCGGATGTGTGCTGCGATTCTCCTGCCTTATTACGAGCCACACAGGTGTAGTTGCCAGCATGGCGAGACTCCACGGATTCGATCGACAGCATGCTGATCTTCTGGCCACTCTTCATAATCACAATTCCATCGTCAGTTGTTACGCGGTTACCATTGAGTAACCACTCGATCATGATCGGTGTGTCGCCCTTCGAGACGGCACAGTTGATCGATACCATGCTAGAGGAATCGAATGGCTCATCGCCGAACTCAAACGGCATTATCTGCGGCGCCGCTAAGTTTCGAGGAAAGCAAAAGCAATGTTTACACGTGTGCTCTAAACCTCTCCTTCTATAAAATTCTGAATCTTTCTGTTTGTTGAAACAAACGAATGGTGGAGGTGCAAGTTGAGGAAGGGGAATCTTAAAAAACTAATTTAATGGTGACGGAGTTTACCGATCACTTTCAGCTCGGATGTGTGCTGCGATTCTCCTGCCTTATTACGAGCCACACAGGTATAGTTGCCAGCATGGCGCGATTGGACAGACTCGATGGACAGCATGCTGATCTTTTGACCACTTTTCATGATCACAATTCCGTCGTCAGTCGTAACACGATTACCATTGAACAACCATTCGATCATGATCGGTGTGTCACCCTTGGAGACGACACAGTTGATCGACACCGTATTCATCATGTCGACCGGTTCCTCACCAAAATCGAACGGAAACACCGATGGTACGACTTCACAAAGTAACAAACAGCATAGACATTAGTGATGGACTCAGAAGGACAAGGAATGGGATAGTAAGATAGGCTAATCTAGTGGAAAACACTATTGTTCCACTTTTCAAATGTTCTATTCACCGTTCACTTGCAACAGTGCCGTCTGCTGCACCTGTCCCGCCCTGTTCTGGGCGACACACGTGAAGTTACCAGTGTGCTGATCGCGCACCGACTCGATCGTGAGCACGCTCATGCGCTGGTTTGTGCGGCTGATCGTTATACCATCCTCGGAGGCGATGCGCCGATCGTTATGCTTCCAGTAAATATCGATCGGAAAATCTCCCTTGTTTACCGTGCACGAGGACGTGACGAGATCGTTCAAGAAGATAATGTCACTCCCGAACTCGATCGGTAGCATTTGCGGTAGAACTGTGAAACGATCAACCCGAACCCGAGTGTTCGAGGGAGTTTGGTGGGTGAGGAGATGAAAGGAGGGAAAATTTTAAAAATGAAAAATGCATTGGTAATGCCCGCACCATTCACAAACAACGCTGCCGTATGAATGGCTTGACCGGCCCGATTCTCAGCGATGCAACTGTAGTTGCCCGTATGCCGATCCCGTACGGACTCGATCGTGAGAAAGCTGGTGCGTTGGGTTTGTCGTGAGATGAGCACACCGTCACCGGTCACCAAGTGGTGACCATTTAGCTGCCAGCGGATGTCGATCGGTGAGTCACCCTTGCTGACGGTACATGAGGCCGACACGGTGTCGAGGGAGAAGATCTCCTCACTACCGAAATCGAAGGGAACGATCTGAGGGAGAACTGCGTGACGGAAAATTTCATCAGGATCATTTGGCAGTGTAAGAGGGGAAGGGGTGGGGCATAATTCGTTCTAAGCATTCCGCAACTCGAAATCGAATGGCTTTCCAACACGAACCATTCACCAGCAGTTGCGAGACGTGCTCGGTGGTACCGGCGTGGTTCATCGCGATGCAGCTGTAGTTGCCACTATGGCGGCCACGCACCGATTCTATACTGAGCGTACTAAGCCTTTGGCTAGGTCTGCTGATCAGCACACCATCGTTCGAGTAGATTTTGTGACCATTGAGCAACCACACGATGTCGATCGGTAGATCACCCTTGTTGACGGTGCAGGTAGCTGAGACCATGTCCATCGCGAAGACGGCCTCTTCACCGAACTCGAACGGAACTATCTGCGGTGAAACTGGAGGAAGGGAAGGATCCAACCAAAGCGATCAAACCCGAACAAGTGGCAACGAGGGGTTTCAGCACCCGGTCGCCAAGGAAAAAGGGGGGATAAGAAAAATGTAATGCGTAAGCAACTCGGATTCGGATGTTTCAATCACCGTTCACGAAGAGTACGGCCGTATACTCGACTGTGCCGGCCTGGTTTTTGGCACGACACGTGTAGTTGCCGCTGTGACGATCGCGTACAGAGTCTATGCTTAGTGTGCTGATTCGAGCACTTGTTCGACTTATCAATACTCCATCGTTCGTGTACAACTTCCGTGCAGTACCCGCAGTCGGAAAGCTTGTAGCAAACTCCCAGCCAATGTCGATCGGCATATCGCCTTTGTTGACGGTGCACATGGTAGACACCATATCAAACTGGTTGATCTGCTCCTCACCGAATCCGAACGGTACAATTTGTGGCAGTACTGCGTTGCGGCCAATGAAGGTTAACATCAACAATGGTGAGCATTAATTAGGTTCTGATTAGCATTGAGAAACCTCTCACCATACGTGCATTGATCGTGCATTTATCGTACATATACACATAAAACATATGGTTGTTATTTACGAAACATAATGGATCGTCAAAAGGATGGACACCTCAGGGTACCATCGGATGTTAAAGCCACACGAGCTCTGGTGACATCCTCTGTTCTGTCCATACACTAATTGATCCCGCTGAAATTATGTATACGAAGAATAGAGACAATGGAACATTGAACTTACCCATGACTTGCACTTCCAACGTGCCGCGAGCAGTATATCCTTCCGCATTCTTCGCCACGCACGTGTATGTTGCCTGATCTGAGTTGCGTTCCACATTTTCGATGATCAGTGTACCGTTGGGGAAC
>NC_064875.1:28535938-28548438 GCF_943734745.1 Anopheles darlingi | reverse complement strand
GCAATGGTGGATGTGCTTGGTAACTTGAACGAGCTACTCAAAGCAGCGGATGGAAACGATGGCGCCTTCAGACCGATGGGTTCTGTTGAGTGTAATTCAAGGAAATGAACAACAACAACCACCCAACCGTAATACTAATAATACCTCCCCTCGTCTACTAACAATGCAACACAAACTGCCTGAACACGGTGGAGTGTTTACCTCGTTATGGGCACCGGGAAACCCTGAGCTTGGCAGAGCAGCGCTAAGCTGGCCGTGCTCGGTTCCACAAAGGAGCTCGTTCGCGAAGCCGATGAAAAACTGGGAGCTTTCGAACCGATTGGCTCTAAAGATGGTCAACAAAACAAACCGTTTAATGTAACTAAAATTAACTTAAAAAATTCAACCCAAATTGCCTTACAGGATGGGACACCCCGCCATTTTACCTCGTAATGGGAACCGGAAAACCCTGAGCCTGGCACAACAGTGTGATTATGGAGCTGGCAGGCTTCTTGTACGAGCTGGTACCCGAATCAGATGGGAATGTCGGAGCTTTCGATCCAATTGGTTCTTGAACAACAACAACATCCAGCATCAGGATTACCTTCCCCACCTACTGGTCATCTAATGCGTGGATGAATCGTCAACAATGCCTGAATCTCGAGAGTAAGATAGCTTTACCTTGTGATAGGGACCGGATAGGCTTGCGCCTGGCAAAACAGTGCCACGCTAGCGTTGCTCGGCTTCATAAAAGTAAACGTTTTGGAGTCGAACGAAAAAGTTGGGGCTTTGGAACCAATCGGTTCTGGAATGGAATCGGAGCATCGGATTTTGGGTATCATTAGACGTACCCGCGTTCAGTGTTCATTTGAACAAAATGCCAGAATGTTGTAAACGGAAAAGGGCTACTCGGCGGTGCTTTACCTGGTTATCGGTACGGGATAAGCTTGCGCCTGACAGAAAAGAGCAATGTTCGAGTTGCTCGGCTTCACAAAATACAGTTTTTTGTAATCAAAATTGAATGTCGGAGGTTTTGAGCCAATCGGTTCTGCAAGAAAGGAGCACATTCTTTATAATTCATCTACCACCCTTTAATGCCCGTAAATTGTTCCTTAATGCTGGGACAGGTGCACCACAGGTGAGTTTATAAGATGCTATACACATTACATATCATAACAGCGGTTTGTAGCTTGTGAAACATACCTGCTAATGGGGACAGGAAATGCTTGTGCCTGACAGAACAAAGCCAAGCTTGTGCGGCTCGGTTTGTTATAGGTAATGCTGCGAGCATCAGACGGAAATGTCGGAGCCTTAGAACCGATTGGTTCTGAAAAATTAAAATAATGTACGATAAAAATTACCAAAATTCAATCCCAAAAAACTGTTGGGAGTCAGGTTCTGTGTTCAGTAAATAGCGCAGTTCTTCGTAATGAGAACATGTATTGCAAAAACATAAAAAAAAAACAAATCCTTTACTAATAATCAATCTGATCAATGCGTGACAGTATCCTAAAACCAATTGCCCAAAGAAACTTCCATCTGAACAGAATATTGTAACGTTTCCTTTACATGAGTGACGGCTAAACGATTCAGACCATAACCTACCTAGTAATAGGCACCGGGAAAGCCTGTGCCTGACAGAAAAGTGCCAAACTGTGATTACTCATTTTCGTATAAGAGCGACTGTTCTCGTCAGAGGCAAAGGTCGGTGCTTTCGATCCTATCGGCTCTACAGGGTGCGGCCAGGTACAGGGCGAAAGAATAAATGTAAACATTCAATTACCGATAGACCGGAACAGGAAATGCCTGGGCGTTGCACAGGAGCGTTAACCGTTCACCCGCTTCGGCACGTGACACAAATAGTGCCGCGTCGTTATTGAAGGAGGGTGGCTTAAACCCGACCGGCTCTGGATAAGTTGAATTCGGATAGCCAAGATTATAGTTACACACCGCACCCATAAATATTACCACAAGGAATGAAAATAAATTGCATGATCCATGCCAGGACAGGGTACCCTCGTTCTGATTAAGTGTAGCAGCGTATCTTGGCTGCTCGTTTTACCTATACACCGGCACTGGAAAGGCCTGAGCATTACACAGCAACGTAACCCGCGTTCCGATCTCCCATGCGAGCGCAAACTGTGACGCATCGTTATTGAAACTGGGTGGTTTGAAACCCACCGGCTCTACAATGTCAACCGTTTCAGACAGGGGGAGGGAAGAGGGAAAGAGAATACCACAATGAGAATACAACTGTTGTGTCAGAGCTGTTGTGTGAACCCAGTGAAGTGATAGGGTACCCTGGTTGCTCCCCCGTGTGCCTACCTAAACACTGGTACTGGATATGCTTGAGCCTGGCAGAGTAAGGCAACGGTTCGGTTGAATGAGCTGTCGACATAGTTCATCGAGTGGGTAGCGAACGATGGACCCTTACTGCCGATCGGTTCTAGAGACACAATCAATCACATCAATCCGACAAGCATCAAGATCACGACGCAAGTGATGCGCTATGCTTTGTCTGTTTTGTAGCTGAACATTGGGATTGGGACCACCGTTGTCACTTACTTGAAGATCGGTACTGGATACGCTTGGGCCTGGCAGAGCAGAGCAATGCTCGAGTTTAAGCGGACATCCAAGAACGTCATAATGTTCGACCCAAAGGAGGGTGCCTTGCTACCAATTGGTTCTGCAGAAGAAGGAAGATACAACCATTCCCTAACTCTGATGTATTCCATCACTAAATGACTGCACTAAATCACAACTCCTTGCCTTTATCTGTACGTGGGATACAATGGGAAGGAGGGATACTCTGCGTCAGCTGATTTGAGAACTTACTTAAAAATCGGAACCGGAAAAGCTTGTGCCTGGCAGAGCAAAGCCACTGTTCCGTTGACCGAGTTTCGTACGAATGCCATTGCATCGGTGGAAAAGGAAGGAGATTTGCTACCGATTGGTTCTGCAGAAAAAAAACGAAAATGTACAAAAAATGCGCGATACGCAAATCGCAAAACTCTGCATCAAATAACATGCTAGTTATAAACAAAAGCCTTACTAACGCGTTTGGGAAGGATGTATACCCCACGATGCGCTTAAAAGACACGACTAATACGCACGAAAACTAGGACCTACCGGAACACAGGTGTAGGGTAGCCCTGGGCTTGACAAAGCAGCGCCACACTACTGTTCAGCGGTGCCATCATGATCGTGATGACAGTGGTAGAGAACGATGGCGCCTTGCTCCCAATCGGTTCTACACAAATGACAATTCCAAGACAAATAAGAAGCTATCGAAAGAAAAAACTTTCAAACTACCTGAACACGGGAACGGGAAAGGCCTGCGCTTGGCACAGCAACGCAAAGGTGGTGTTAGATGCTGCCCTCACCACTGCTATTGCTTCTGATGATAGCGATGGAGCTTTACTACCGATCGGTTCTGCTCGGATACATAGATACAAATGCCGCGTCAAATACCGTGCGACTCAACGACGAGTAGCGAAACCAAATTGTTCCCAAAATGTTGATCATCGAAGGATTCTCCCCTGCGCTACGTGCATACCTGAACACGGGAACGGGAAAAGCCTGCGCCTGGCAGGTTAGGGCAGTGCTGGTGCTTTGCGCCGTTTTGACAGCCACCGTGACGGCATCATTCGAGAACGACGGAGACTTACTACCGATCGGTTCTAGACAACGAGGGAAGGAACGGACAAACGTTCGGTTTTGTAACAAGATCGACTAAATTGCTAACCTGAATGAGGCTACGGGGTACGCCTGGGCCGGGCAGAATAGAACGATCGCTGTGCTGACACGACGTTCCATCCAATTTTTCTTACTATCCACCGATAATACCGGTGGCTTCGCTCCGATCGGTTCTACAAAAAGTGATCAACGCCCGTTGTTATGGACCCATTGTTTCAAACAAAAGCAACCTAGATCGAGCTATTGATATCAAAACAAATTACTAAATAGGGAAGCTATATGATCCCCATAACATCTGGAGGATGCACGTTACTTTTCTCACCTAAAATTGGGCGCCGGAAATCCTTGTGCAAGACAAAGCAACGCGAGATCGCTTGAAGGATCAGCGAAAATGGGTTTCTGCGTCAGGGAGGGAGTCTTCGGGGCCGTACTAGAGACCGGTTCTGTCAATAACACGAATCCATTTTACTTCAACAAACACGTTTGACCGAGAGGGTGAGAATTTTTGGCAACAAAATGACGGAATGTTGGCATCCGGTATACACAATGTTTCTAACCGCGAGCTTCTGGCGTAAGCTACAAAAACCCCTATTACACGGAATTACTGTCATTACCTAAACACGGGCACCGGAAACGACTGTGCGGGACAAAGCATCGTGACGTTGGCATCCCTCTGTACGAGCAGCTTTCTGCTCTCATCACCGGACGTCAGCCGTGGAGCAACACTACCGACGGGTTCTGCCGGTAAACATACACAACAGCGTTAGACTGACTGTATAAACCTCCCCAAAAAAATGCCACCTTTGCGACTGTTCTGTCTTCTACTATTGAATTGATTCTCTAAATGTTGGGATAGCGGATTCCTTATCCCCGGGAGTTAGGGGGCTTACCGAAAGGCGGGAACCGGAAAGGATTGCGCCGGGCACAGCAGCGTGATGTTTGTCGTGCGCTGTTCCTGCTGCACACGCATCGCATCTCCCGACGTTAGACGCGGTGCTACACTGCCGACCGGTTCTAGAAGCGGGAGAACCAAAAAGGCGACAATGAATGCGACCAAAACCACATGGAGATGGCAAAACATACCGCCACGAACTCGAACGTGCAGAAGAATGCATTTGTCTTGTTGGATAATGAGTAATGATCTAAATTCATTCCGGCAGAATGCGACAGCTCATTTGTATGCTAGCAAAGTGCCTTCCCGCCCCTCCAAAACGAGAATCATAAGCAAATAAGAAGCTTAACCGAGAGGTGTCGGTGTTGCGCCATTTACGGAACGGTCGGACCACCAAAAACCTTCGACACCCGAGTAGCTCACCTAAACGATGGTACCGGGAAGGATTGAGCCGGACAGAGGAGCGTTATGTTGTGCGATACTCGGATGTCAACGTTCCGGCTCTTGTCTCCAGTCGTTAGGCGTGGTGCAACGCTGGCGAGCGGTTCTAGGTAACAGAGAAAACCCAGATTAATGGTATACCGTTTGCCGTGCCACAACAGACACGCAGAAGGTGATGGTGTTCACTGCCCTGTGAGCAAAGCATAAGATAACACTTTACGAAAGCCCCACGGAAAGCCCTGCGATTACATGTACAAGAATGAAGAGAGAACCTGTAGAGGGGCCTAACTAGTTGGTGAAGGAGCGTAACATTACCTAAAGACTGCTATCGGATAGCCCTGAGCGGAGCAGAGCAAAGCTATCGTATTGCTATGACGCACTTCGGCCGTGATGATCTTTGACGAAGAGGTCAACTTGGGAGCCACCCTA
Source organism: Anopheles darlingi (assembly GCF_943734745.1). Classification (NCBI taxonomy): domain Eukaryota; kingdom Metazoa; phylum Arthropoda; class Insecta; order Diptera; family Culicidae; genus Anopheles; species Anopheles darlingi. Next base: position 28,543,001 of record NC_064875.1, on the reverse strand, counting down.
CCAAGTGGTTCTAAAAGGAGTAAAAAAACAAATAAACACAAAAAGAAGGCGCCAAATCGGCAATGTACCAACAAAGTCCAGCTGATCTCCACGTGGATTCGTCTCCATACCCGTGAATGCTAGTTCTCGGTGTTGTCTACGCAGCGCACGAACAGGTGATTAGTTAGTTTCAAGTGCAGGTACCCAAAGCACCAAATAGATAGTGCGATTAAACCATTTGAAAGATACGCAGCAGCCCGATATCCGATGGTTTTCCGCTCGCTCGTATCGGAATCTCGAACGAGCTCGTAGTGCACAGTGCAAAGCAGTGCATGCAACCGAAAGAAACTCAACGCGCCCGCACCGGGTGATGAATGACACACTTTGTCCTGGTTAGTACTCAACTCAAACCACCCGACAGACTTGGGCAAGCCACAGATATTCCACTGTCCACCAGGCACAAGAAATTCAAGCTCCTGTTTTGTCCCGAACTTTACTGTTATACGTCAAACGGACCAACGGAAGGCCCGGACCGGGTTTTCAACAAAATTTTACGTTCTTCTACACGCAACACAGGGTACCCTATCCCAACATTCAGGCAATTTGTTTTGATTCAATGTTAGTAGTAAGGTTATTTCGGGCAAAATAAGCTACCGTAGTTCTGGATTTTGGACCAGTTACATAATTTAATGGCCGCTTAGTTTGCCTCGTTATATCATCGACGTCATAAAAGTAAAACTAAACGCTTCGCTACAAAAACGATCAATTACTAGGAGTGTTCAGATTTCTAGAAAGCAAATACGCACAAGGCAAATCGATGCGTCACTTTTATTTAGATAGGAAAGAACTATTTTGTTGTAGAATCATAGTTGATAAGCGCAATAACTAACAGTTGCAAACAACTCAATAGTAATATAAACAGCTCACAACGAAGCGGTTTAATGAATGAATGCTCGTGGCCATTGAGGCTTTCGCAAACAGAGTCTTATCAGTTCAATGGGATCGCCACGCGATGGTGGCCGCTATATTGCTATTGGTTGTGCAATGCTCCAGAAAGCCGAACGGCTAGTGATTGATAGTGTTGAGCGACCGTGAAGGCAAGCATTCCGCCAACATTTGATCTTGAATCTATTAACTTGATACGTGCTAACTGATGACTCATATTTAAGAAATTTTACACGGAGCAAAACAGAATAAATGTTAGCAACATGTTTGCGTTGGACAGCAAAGCTTTGCGCAAATTGAAAGCATTTATCACTTACTGAAGAAGTTTATCACAAAACAAACATATGGTATTACTCAAGTGTCAACACACAACGGTTAGGGAACATATGGAACGAAAGTCAAAACTAGACCGATAACAGTGTAACTTCACCGTTTCTGATCGTTTAGCGACTGTATGGAATTTGATGTTTAGTTACTTTTATGACGGATGATGTTATAGCAAGTGAGTGGAAGCACGATTGTACGACCGAGACTGAACACCATGAATTCCTAGACACACCCATTTTGGCGGCATGGAAAAATCTTTTTAACGAGAGCGCGTTCATGTTCCAGACACTTGCGACAAGAGTAACACTTTGTTCGAATCGCACTTGATCTGGGAATGTAATGTAAAGCAGTTCGCAGCTGTTTCTCTTCATCGTTAAACATTAGTTTCGGATCCGTAAATGTGCATCCAATATCTTTTAAAGAGGTTTACTATTAACTTTTACAGGAATGCTAATTATTATTGGATAAGGAACATTTTGCTACTTATGTAAGTATCTACTTTCAGTAATATATGCTTCAAAAAAATCTTTTTTAAATTGAATCCATTCCGTTTCACACCTTTTCATTATCATCTTAGTGATTGTATGAACTGACTAAAAACCATATTACATTTTTTATCCAACACGCGATCCAACTGATCTCAAAAATTTGATACTCTTCTGGCATAATTTTATTGCTCAATTTGAGCGCGTAATCCAACACCGCGTGCCGAGGCAATGGTAAGGCCATCTCTGGGTGGCATAGAGATCGTCGGCCGGCCTAAAGATTGTATTACTTCGCGTGCATCGGGCGATGGCATCTAATGGTGATGGTTGCATACACGTCCACCAACAAGCAGACATAGCAAGAGTGAACTGCTAAACGAGTGATTCACGACATGATGAGCTGCGATGGTGATGTGTGATACACGATACGATAGTGCGCTATAGTTTGTTTTCTTCCACCGGTGAGTGAGTGGTGCTCGGTATGAGTGCGCGCTTGCGAGAATGCTTTACATTATTACAGATCCCCCGCAGCAGAAGGTACCAGAGCGAACCAACAGCATGACGCGAAGAATCGAAAAACGTGAGCCACATACAACAAATGAGTTAACACCCGACATGGTGTCTACTCATTTGTGTGCGAGATGTGAGCTCTAGATCTTTGCTAAATCATCATCATCATCATGCTATCGGCGCTACTCGGCGCATCCTCCTCTTGCCCCTTGTGCGAGACGAGCAAAGTGCTGGGCGAGGCATGGCCGGCATCTGGCATGGCCGGTACCAGGCGTTCAGCCCTCAAATTACCTGTGATCACCAGTCGTCCCTTGGTGGCCGAAAGGCGCGTTTCACCCGTCAGTCGATGCTTGGTGCGGCACTGGTAGCTCTTGTATCCATCCTCAGGTCCAACCTCACGAATGTGCAGCTCTCCGGACGGCAGCACCATATACTTGCCATCTGCATTCCCGTCGTTGTCGCGAGTTTCGTTGTTTGTCGATGACGGTGGTGTTGTTGATGATGTTGAAAGATAAAAGAAAATTAGTTACAACATGTTCTCAAACGAACCCCTTCACAATGGAGTGTTCATGCAGGGGGTAAGCTATCCTCCACAATCCACATAAAGGGCTAACGACGGTGTCAAACGGCGGACGAATTGAGCTGGTGCACCATTACAAATCAAGACAAACCATAAAGACGGGCTGCTCGCTGCTCCAGTCGGTAAGAAAGACATTATTTCCGAAGAAGAACGCTCCGAAGTGGCATCCACCACGCAGGGCCGCTATCCATTTCGAGGCCCTTTGGTAAATAAACGTGCATTTAAAATCAAGATAACGAGCCAGAAAGATAATATGTATCCCGCACACAGGGAACGCACTTCGCTCTATCAGGTAGCAGCATCAAAGGGGCTTCACGGTTAATTTACTTCACGAGACCAACTCCACTATACGCCGCTATTTGACACCGTCGTTAGTTTTGTCCCGAGACCTGTGGAATGGAGGAATAGCTCGCCTTCCTCTCCTCCCCATAAACAATGTCATGCAGTGCGTAGAAGTCCCTTTCCGCTGTCGTGCGCTCCCGTGATCTTCACCCGGCGGGGGGAAACGATTACTCTATCGAGTTCTGACACTCTCGCTGCTGCTGCACTGTTGCTCGTGGCAAGGCAATCACCATGGACGAAGAATATGGTAGACCAAGGTAGCTAGCTAGGCTAGGTCCCTCATCATCCACCGACCACTACCCCCCACGGAAGGCGAAGTTCTGCTGGTAGTCAAATTTGACTTCCACCTTGACATCACTCAATAGCGCAACGACGGAACCTCCATTATCATCGCATTATAGTTCGCCATCGAGAAACTGTCGGTGGACCAACGGCGGAACTGCGCCTCCTTCCTGGGAATATGGACGGTTTGTAATGTGGTCGAAGCAGCGTCTGGCCTGCTGCTGCTGGTCTACGGTCTATTCCTGGTCCATGGCGAGCGAAACGTCCGCTTGCCCTATTGTTTCGTGCGTAGTATGCAAATGAGCATCGCAGGCATGGTGCGTTCGATACGATGGGGAGTCCTCACTCAAACCCGCGTGTTTCTACCCCCTAGGGAACACAGACAATGTTGGAGGTAATGAGTTCATTCTAGCATCAGCGAACCGTGGTGCAGATTGTCTGAGGTTAGATGTTACAGTTTAGCGCATATAAACAATTGACCATTAAAACTGGAAGAAGCGAACTTACGACCTTTTAAGCGTAACTAACTATTATTATTTTTAAATAGTTCTTTTAGTAACTGGGCATGGATATATCGTAAAAGTTCTGTTACTCCGTTTTGTAACATTTGTTTGTAATGGATTTGAAATGAAATTACTATTGCCCTGTTATATCTGAGCGATAGGTGAGTTTAATTCGAATAACTTCATTCTTTAAGCATTCAAATAAAATTAAAGTACTACAACATTGAACAAATAGCTGCGAATAATTGGTTGAGTCATAGCTAAGTAGCGCTCCCTCCGATATTCTGATGACTCACAGCAACTAAATGACACCAGCGGTTCCGACGTCTAGAATAATTACCTCCAACTCCATCTCCGGAGACCGGCACGAACCAATACGCCGAACTCATCATCTGTCACGCTATTGGTTCGAAACCCGTGTCACGACAGCTTCAAAAGGGACGGGAACGGAAAACACGGAAAACCAAAAGAACCATCTCACGGATGCCCGGAAATAGAACATTGTAGAGCGATTGCAGGCTGATATCGTAACTTTAACAATTTCGTCGAAGCGTTTAAAAATAGTTGTGCACGCACGCACGCACACAAACACGATGAAGGCATTCCAGGCAAAGGATGGTTCTATTAGTTCCGCTTGTCCGCTCTCCGTTCTGGCATCGAGAAATCCATTTCACCACCGCCTCCGGGGCGGTTAGTAGCAGATCGAATCGAAAACACTCAACAAAACAGCTGATATGTGCGCGCGTTGCGTTGGAGAGGACCTGCATCTGAATGTCGCGCTTCTCTCCGGTGCCTCTTCTGTGGCCTAGTTCGAAGAATGTGTGTGGTTTATGGGGTACACTCTGCGGTGTACCGCCGAAGGGCTCATAATCGTAAAAGCTGGTGCAATTTGTGCGCCGTGACACATATGCGTCGTTGTTTGTAAACAGTGCGGACCGGAACGCGTGGTGGCCCATCTTTTCCAACACCTCTGGCGCGCGCAAACATAACGGAATGTACGGTGGTCCCACTTTTAGGGAGGGATGAGTGAGAAAAAGGGCCGGATAGCGACAATCGTGAAGATACATATTCGCTTTGCACGTGTTTCAACCCCCGAAGCAGCCGACACCGACCGACGGACGGACGGACGGACGGATGGTGGCCAATGGCGCGTTCAATGAACTTGGCGCACGTTGGCGGCCACCCCACGAGGCACGATAGTAGCACCACGTGCGTTTTACGAGCCCACGTCCGGTGGTTTGGGCGGATGTCAGACGGAAGTGGGAAGCTTCCGAGCCAAATACCGAAAAACGAACGAAGCACGATCACCCACTCCATGCCATGCCAGTGTAGTGCACGTTTGGATCGCGCATACTATGCAACGACCATATAGTACACCCGATAGTGTTTGGTAGTAGTGTGGCCCCCGCCCAACCTGTTGCCAACATACACGCTTGGGACCGGTATGGCCGGTGCGGGGTGCGAGTGATGGTGGTCTTGTTTTGGTTCCGTCGCGTGTAGTACACCCGATTGGTGTAACCATAGCAACCACGCAAACGGACGAGCCCCAGTTTAACCCATACATCCTTCCTACCTCAGTGTTGCCCAGGTGCCAAAACGGGACCAACCGGATATTCCCGGTTCAATGTGTGCTGCGAAAGCGCAACCGGAACGCATGCGCAGTATTGGCCGGTTTTACGCGCGAAAATCGCACACCGACCTCCCTCACCAACAAATCGGTGAATCCTCTCAGAAAGGGGGAGGAGGGCGGTAGGTCCTTCTTCATCTCCTCTTCTTCCACGCTTTCATGAATGAAGGCGCCCCACGGTTTGTAAACACACGCAACAACATAGTGTCCCAAAGTCGCATCGCTTCGACTGTCAAAACGCAGATCGCGTGACTCCGTTTATGTCACGTCGTTCGGTTGCGGTTTGTTGCAAGGTTTTTTTTTTTAAACTTTTTTTTACCTTTTTTTTGTCGTTAACTTGGGAAGTTTGAATTTACACGCTTTACACACTTTATGCACTTTCCATAGAAAACTCTGATAAGAGATTAAAACAATCTCTTGTATAAAAAAAAACCCATTTAAAGGATGTAAACAAAATTCATTCTTTTCTGCAATTAATGTCAATGACGGATCTCAATGACGGATATAAATAACGGAGCATTAGTTCTAAATACTTTTATGCAATCGGTAGCAAAACCGGCCCCGACAATGGCAATGCATTCATCCATATACGCACACCTAAGCATCTCACAATGCTACCGTTAAAATTTGAATTATTCAACGACCGACCAACGCCGGCAATTCGCTAAACGCCAACATGCCAACCAACCGTTGGAATCGCTCACACACGTGCCAGAGGAGCACCATCGGTTTTGGCTTGGCGACATCATACCGCGGATGCCTCATAAATTATCTCTCTCGCCACTCTTCCTCGCGCCGTCTACATCATAGCGGCGCATTCATTGCTAAACCACATAATAAAAAAATTTAAAACAAAAACCTTATCTCAATCTTGCAACGCACGCGAATGCGACGATGCCACGATAGATGGATGGGTGACGGCAACTGGTGAGTCAACAACCAACGGCCAGGGGTTGTGCCTAACATTTCCGATTCCACACATGTTCACCAACTGTCCCCGACGGCGACGCGCTCGCGAACGTTCGTTCGTTCGTTCGTTCGTTCTTTTTGGTTTGCTGCTAAAAGAAATCAATTCCAATTCTCATACTGTTTTAGCAGCATCGTGCCTGCCGCCACTTGGGCCAGTCGAACAACTTCATTCGCTCTGGCAAATCACTTTTTTTTTTGTTCGGCCTCTCGCTTCGGTCCGCCACCCAAACGACATTCTCCGATCGTGCTCAGTGGGTTGTGCATGCGTTGGTACGCCTGCGGAGGGTAGATGGGTAGGTGTGTCTTGAACAGAGAGGCAACACCAAGTCCCAAAGAGACGACAGCTGAGCTGATGATTGCGTAGATTGAATAAACGAGGCCATCAGTGGGAAGATCACCGGAGTAACCGGACACACTGGAGTGAGCACCGATCGCGTATTCAAAACAAGATGCCAGCGAAACGGAAGCATCGCTGCATGCAGCACGAAAACTATCTCTGAAGAAGCTGGTTGGA
>NC_064875.1:28445938-28530938 GCF_943734745.1 Anopheles darlingi | reverse complement strand
TCCACATCAGTGCGATTGTCGTGCCGGTGCTGGTAGACATTGCCGGCGTCATCATTCCAGGACACTACTCCGACAAAATCGGCCACAAACGATGGTATCGAGCACTTGAGAATGGCCGAGTTGCCGCGAATTACGTACGCATTGTTCACTTCCGAGTCGTAATACTGTTGCACCACTAAGGTGCCAAAAATCGACAAAACAAACAAATAAAAATTGAAAGAAGACGTTAAACAATTACTCAGATCAACTAGCAAATCAAATACGATCGAACATCGTTTGGGATCGAAAAGGGACTCGGGAGACAGGATCAAGGAGAGATGACAACGTCAACGGTGAACAGCAACGAACCATCATCGGTAGTGTTCGGATAAAAACTATCATTCGTATCCGTGTGCCAGGAGACAATCTTTACAAAGTCGGCTACATAGGACGGTATCTGGCACTTCATCAGTACGGCATTGCCGCGGATTGCATACTCCTTGTTTACGTCTACATCGTAGTACTGCGCGATTACTGATAAGAAACGAATAGCGATGATGATTATTACTGTCTAAGCGGCTAGTAATGTTTGAAATCGAAGCTCGAATGACCTATGAGCCCTATGCTATGTAACGGCGATCGTACCAGAAAGACAAGTTCGTTCCTGAACCAAATCCGGAACCCGGATTAATGTGCCTCCTTCCTACCTAAGTCCAAAATGAAACTCACAGGAACGAAACAAACCGTAAGAACGAAATAACCGGCAAGGATTTGGGCTACTGTAGGCACAGGAACATTGGGGACCCTAATCCTACATCCGGAACGGATGCAAACCATAGGAATCGGATGAGTAAACGTGTGTATCGTCGGGTTCCTGCTGTCCGGCCATCGTCCAGGATACGACCTCGACAAAATCGGCCACAAACGACGGTATAAGACACTTGAAGATGGCTGAATTGCCGAGAATAACGTGCTCCTTGTTGACATCGACCTCGTAGTACTGGGAGACGACTGATGGCGTCGTGGGGCGGGGTGGTGTCAATGAGAAGAAGAGTGGATGTCAACAGACTATACAGACGGACAGGACACAGACACAGAACCTTCTAATGGGCAATCTTTCTGACGAAAGGGGGTCAGGGGTGGGGCGAATTTGACAAACAATCAGGCAGATTTCAACGAATGACCATGGCGACCGAGGGTATACCCTACAGGTTTGCTGAGTTTTCTGAAAAGCTGTTTGACTGAAAAACAAATTTTACACGAATATGGGCTGCTCGAGGGGGGAATAAGAGGTACCAAACATCTTGGGTGGCGCACGGTCCGGTAGCAGCCTATCCGATCCGGTTTGTTGGTTGAGGAGGTTTATCCGTCAGTTATCCTTATCATCACGTACGACACCGACCGGCATCCACCACTCTGATGCGCTAGGCTTATCCAAGCGGCACGACGACACAACACGGCGCAGACAACACTTTAGAGCGCCTCATGCACTGGATTGATCTCATCGTGGCGTGGCCATAGGCAGCCATATGCTTGATTAGCGCACGGCACTTCATTTCACTTCCGTAAGCACTATTTGGCAAGCGACGAGGAGAGGCCGGCTACTACGTTTGTCGAGGAGTTGACTATGGCACGTTACACGGCGATAAACACGTTAATGCATCCCAGACGGCTACTCTCCACTCAAGGGATGGAGGGATCCACGTAATAATTTCCACTTTTCGCTTTCACTACGGCTGCATCGTAGACCGTTGTCTACGATTTTCTGCCCTGCGCTGCCACAGCTCTGATGCACTTCGGAATGCCTTTCCCACACTCATTCATATTCTACCGACGTTGCGTCTCCGTCGCGCGCTCTATTCACCACTTCATCCTCGGTCACGACCACATTCCAGAACGCCTAGCATGGGCCCTTCGCCTTCGGCCCGGCCCTTTTTGTTGGATGCGCACCGATGGATTACTCATTCTCTTCTTCACACACTCTTTTCATCTTTCTCCCGTTTCCCCGGCATGCATTCTGCTTTGCGCCACTTGAACCTTTCCTCGGTTGAGATACTTTTCTATAAACTGCTTTTCACATGCACTATGCAGCACCCTGGAATACAGACGAATCGATGGAAACACACGGACGCACCCACACACACACCACAAACCGCCAGAACACAGGCACGGGACACACGGGAACGAAATCCCTCGGGAACATCATGTGCAGCACATGTCGGTACGATCCGCTTTAGCTTTTCGTATCCTTCTGCTAAATCCATCCTTGGCTGCATGTATTGGTGTGACCAGAGTATGCCAAAACCAGCGGCGTCGCGGTCGTTGGCGTTGATCATGTCCGGCCGGGCAGATGTTTCGTACATTATTCTCCCCCCCCAACAACGCACCCATATCGCCGACCAATGGCGATAACTTACCGGCACGAACGTTGACATCGCGCGAGATGATCGATCCAAACTGGTTCTTCGCCATACAGGCGTACACCTGGGCGTGCACCTCCTGCCGGTAGTCCTCGGCCCGGAACGGTGGGAACACCAGGTTACCGTTCGGTAGAATCTGCCGCAATCCGGGCACATCACCGACAGCCGTTCCGTCGCTGCGAATCCAGATCATCTCCGGGGGCGGATTGCCGGTCGCGCTGCACTCTACGACGGCACCGGTCGAGTTGGAAAAATCGATGCGGTTGGTCGGTTCCTTAAGGAAGACGGGCCCTTTCGAGTCGTCCACCTTGCTGGCTGCCAGTACTCCTGGGAACGGGAAGAGCAGTAGAATGTTGAAATTCCCATTTGTAGTAAGAAGTAGCGCTTCAGTCCATTGTTCTGAGCGACAACTGCAATGACGACTATGATGTTTCAGAATGTCAATCAGTAAATTTATCCATAATAGTTAATGCCGAAAGGAAAACTAAAAAGTATTTTCAAAAGACAAGAATATTCCGTAGCCCATGGCTGTGTCGGTGAAGCCAAGAAGCAACCAGCACCGTATATCGGTCACGCATTGTTTATTCCGTTGTGTGTCTAAAAATATCTAGAACCAGAGTCATTCCATCCACCGAACCATCGGATCCGATCGGACAACCAAACGGGTGAAAATTCACCAATTTCATCAATTATACGGTGGGCCAGAATCCTGACATTTGGTGACCTTTACACGCGTGCAATCCAATCACTGGGCATCACGCACGGGCCGCAGCTGATGCCGCTGATGCCGCTGATGCTGCAGGAAATAGAAGCAAAAAAAAACCTCTCTCATTGCATTACTCACCATTGAGACAATTGAATCCACTTAATACGCAGAATAACGCGATTGCAATTGCTGCGGTACGCGCCGTATCGCGAACCATCGTCACCATCTTTGGTGGATGCTGCTGCTGCTGCTTCCTTTCTTTGCGGATAGAGCCGATCCTTGGTTTCGGATTTCTACTCTGCTGCTTTAAAACGGTACACTAGATGAACGCTCTTTACGGCACTATTGATAGGTATTTAGTATAGCTTTTCGATGGCACACTAGATGGAAACCTTTTGCACAAACGAACTCCTCCAGAACCTGCCTCCAGTGGAGGAGGTTTCGATAGCACCCCGCGAACCAGAAAGCGAACGTCGCTAGCGGCGGCGAAGGATACGCCTGAAATGTAGAGCAGAAGCAAAGACAAGACGAGGGTGAGGCACACGGGGTGGGACGGGTGGAACTAATCGATATGAAAACAGGATACGCCAGGCCAGGTGCACGCGTTGGCCTCTCCTTATGCACGGACAAGCATGAACTTCATCATTTTACACACAAATCAGACACTGGAAACACATTTTCTGCACGTGAATAGAGGCGATTTTAAGGAAATTTTACTCGTACGCCATCACCAACGACGGCAAAAGGGACGGAACACACACACACCAGCTTACACGCACAAAAGGACACACGCAGAAAAAGGATGTGTCTGCCTGTCTGGCGGCCGTGCACAGGACACCTTTTTTCAGCGATTTTCCTACCTTTGCTTGCCCCGAACGCGATTACTCCCGGTGCTTTCGGTTGTTGAAAACTTTCGGATGCACGGATTTACCGACGAAAACGCGCTGAAAACCCTCGAACCGTATCCAAAGTGGAAATTTTCGCAGGACCGCGAGACACAAGAACACCCTCCCAAGCCCGCAACTTTTTTATGTTTTTTTTATGCTCCGAGCTGTCACCGCATAGTGGCCCAAAACGCTGTCATGCGCAGGACGTAGTGCAACATGTTTGGGTTGTTGTGCGACCGCGTGACGAGTTTTCCCACCGCCGTTGTTTATCCGTTCGGGTTTGGGAGTTGACTCTCTATCTCGCTCTCGCGTCTCAAGAGAGAGTGAGAAAAGAGGCGAGATTCTTAGAATAAACTTCACAAAAATGTAATTTATTTATAGATCATTGATTATTAATTATTGATTATTGTTTGGAGCATTTATTCGCACAAAAAGTGAGAATTTTCATCAAAAATCAGCGAACAAAACAAAAATTTGGTCCACATCTGGCAACCCTGTCATTTTTCACCCGTTTTTCAAAAATCTTAACGGATGACAGTGGGTAACAAAATAAGATAGAGGATGTTTCAGCATTGGCCGCTCAGGTGCATTAAAAAAGTATAAAACTATGCACAAAAAAATTATCAACGTAACGCAACAAAGAAGACGAGCCGATAAAACTGCTCACTCTGCAGCTTCGTAGACAACTCTAGCCACTGTGACCTTACACCGAATCGGCTCCACGTGGTACGACAAGATCGTCCGCTTTTTCAGTCTTTACCGGAGCAATCTCATTCCGGCCATCCTTATTCTGGAACGATATCGGTATAACCAGCACCATGTAGGTCATACAGGCGATGTAGATGCTTCCACTCCTGATAACTTTTCGGCCTACGTTCAGTTATACCAGGTTATAACAACCCAGATTATGTTGTAGAAAAGCTTGGCTGTCTAGTCCGGCTCCAAAAACTATTCAATACCTAGCCGAACCACGCTGAAGTGACTGCTTCAAAGTACTTGAGGCTCGTACCAGTTCTTACTATGCACACGCCGACGTTGAGCATGGTGCGCTGATTTCCCATTTCGCTCGGCTGATGACTCCAGAGAGTTCTGAATGCCTCGCACGCGTCTTCTTCCTATGGCCTCTCTGCCTTACGCCAGCTGTATCGGTTGCACCGTGGATTTTTCTCGAGGGAAGATCAAAACTGCATCGGAGATACGATGCATTTTCCAGGCCTATAAGTATGCGCTCAAAAACCTTTTCCAGCGTATTGAGCATGCACAGCGGCCTGTTGGTTGATGGTAGGAAACGTGACCCTTCGAATTAACCTGACGCCATGACCGGATATTTTTTCCATTTTTCCGGTCACTACATAGGCGTACGGCGCGAATACAGCTCTTCTATACTAAACTAAAATCGGAATAAAAGGCTTAAACATGATTTCGATTATCTCTTTCAAGTTTACAGCATTAATTGTATTGGTGAGGATTGCAGCAGAAGCAGCAGAATTCCTTTAAACAAAAGCGTTTGTTGCTGCCAGAACCGGATGACCGTCACATTCGTTCTGCTCGTGTGATTGACTTCGGATCGAATTATTAGCTTGCCCCACTCGGCCTCGTGCTGTTTAGATATTCTTTTAGAATGAAGAGAATACACTATAACTGGCAAAGACTGAGAGTGCTGAGACTTTCATGATGGGACTCTCAGGTTCTGGATAACGTTCTGGTGCTGGAATGGGGACGCCTGTTGATTTGTAGAAATAGGAGACCCCACTTTTCTCCAAGACCTGTGATGTCCGACTGTCAAGGGTGTTCTACGTGAGGACCCGCCAAAAATGAAACGGTTTGAAGTGAAAACCGTCTCATTATCCATTTAGGATAATGTAGTAGTTCAAATGAATTAAACGCAAAGAAAACAGCGCTGCCTTTTTCGACTCTTTTTCCGAAACAATAAAATTCGCTGATTTCAGCTCGGTGGAGCTTTGATCATGTTTCCACCATTACAATGCAATTAATCAAAATTACCTGGTGTATGAACCAGGCACGAATTAGTACTGAAATTATTTCGCGAGATTTTTGTTCAGTAGGTAAATTTGTGAGAGAAAGAAAAGTGTGACTAAGAGTAACTTACACGAAATTACGCGAGTTTTCGAGCGTAGGGCAGTCGTGCAATTTAATTTATAGCATCTATTAAGACAAAGTCAGATGTTTAGATAATGTAAATATTGTTCAAATATAAAACAGAGGTTCTGATTTATGCTGCAAGTTACAAGTTACATACAATCCAGATTTTATTGATACGGCTAAACTAGGCTGGTTTCTGACGCTTGGAAGATGCTTCATTTACCGATTTAAAAGCGCACCCCAGCTCCCACCGTTCATGCTGCAGCTAAACTCAAACGATCACTGCCCAAAACAAAAATCTATTCTAGACATTTAGGTAATTTTCCCGTTGTTGCTTGTGTGTTGAACAGTTTCTTCTTACAAATAGAAAGAATTTCAGCTTGGGTCACGCAGATTTCAAACGGAACCAATACAACGAACCAATACAAGCATCTTCAATGCTGCGAAAGATACTACTGTGTCCAAAACGTAAGGTGACACGGCATCCAAACTGCCCGCGTAAATGGATATCTTTAATTTTGTATTTTTTATAGGTTGTCAGCACTGTTATTGATAACCATGACAAGGTTCACGTCAAAATATTCACTAGTGTTTGATATACGTATTATTTTGTGTATTGCTAAAAGTGCATTCTTCGTTTTTCTCCATGTCGCAAATTTTTAAGCAAAGAATTTGCATTAAACATATTTTTTCTGTTGCGGATATACCAATGCGAATGGTACAGAATGCCTTTAGTGACGATACTACGTAAAAAAATTATTTACAGGTAGTGCAAAGACTTCCAGAAGGGTCGGGAACGTTTTGAAGAGGAAGAACGCCCTGGACGACCACCAACGTCAATCGATGCAGCTCACGCCCAAAAACTTAAAGATTTGGTGTTGGAAAATTGTCGATTAACAACAAGAGACTTTGCTGGTGATATTTGCATATCAAACATATCCGCTAAATACATTTGGAATGATGTTTTTCATCTCATGCGCGTCAGCGCTCGATCACGATAATGGACGATCTCACACTTCGTTGGGCCGAAAGCTGCGAAAAAGGTCAAAGGGGCCGAAGGTCATTCCTAAAAACGACTTTTTCACGTGTTTCAAAAACTGGAAAGTTCGTCGTCGTAAGTGCACTGTGTCTGGGAGGGATTAATTTGATAGCAAAAAAAATTGATTTGGAAGTAAAATTAAGAAATTTTCAAAATAAATCACCTTAAAATAAGTCACCTTATTTTTTGGATACAGCAGTAAGTTCACGGCACTGCCAAAACCATGTGTTGCGGAACGAAAGAGAGAATCCAAATAGGCCATTTTGGGGATAAAATTGTCCGCTTCTTAGGAACCGGTTGTCGTGAATAATGAAGACGAGACAATGTCCATGTGGGTTTGTTCCAAAGTTGTTTAACGTATGAGAGCTGAGAGCTAGGAAAGAGCGTGCTTCACTGTTCGCGGCATTTTAGTGTTTCCGTTGGATTTTTTTTACTATCGCTAGCTGAAGCTCGTTGGTGTGTGCGTACCGGAGCTGTTGGGGCCAGCAGATAGACGTTAGTCTCGTGGTGACCACCAGCGATTACGCATAACTCAAATGAGTTTCGAAACATTGTGGTCCAGATAGCTAAAAGTGAGAGATGTGGCTTGCTAAGAATTATAAAAATCCAGTAAAGGTATGTATGTTTCCTTGATTAATGTTATAAAGCGACATAGACTAATGTGATGTGAGAACTTTCAATCGAATTCTATCGAAGACGTATGATCAGCACATAGTTGCCGATGAGATCATCTGGGACAGATAGTATGACGTGGCATTCTATTCTATCGAATCTATTGAATCTATCGTAAGTCCAAATTAGTTGAATTGGGTACGTGAAAGTGAAATAAAAAGTGAACAAAAGCTGTGTATGTAAATGTTTTATTAATCACATTTTCAGAAGCTTGAAAATATTTTACAGAGGTTGATTACGTTAAATAATTCTAAGTAACTTAGAATATTGAGCAATTATAATGAGCGTGTGTTGCCAGCATAAGGAAGTGTTCTGATAGGAACTGTAACCCAGACCATTGATTCATTCGCATTTTTGGCAGTCGTGGTGGCAGGAGCTTCACCACGCCTAGCGCAAAACTCATCCTCGATTTAAAAAAACCCACACCAACAGCACGCATGTTTCATAGCTTGTAGGAAATCATCAAAAGTGATAAAGGATGGCGATGTGTGCGTGGCGTGTGTGGCTAAGCGAGAATGGTTTCGGCACCGGTTATGCTAACGACACTGCCCGTTAATTGAGCAGCGTCATGCGGTGACAAGATAGCATAAGCTAAAGTATTTTGATTCCATCTAAGGTTCTTAGGGTTCATGCGTTATATCAGCAAATGTTTGAGCATTATTTTCAGATGTTCAACGAAGTAGGAATCATAAAAATGCTACGACCCGGTAACGCATACCATCAACATGTCCAATCATTACAATAAATGCGTTGTAGTTAGTTTGAAGCTGGTAGTAGAACGGCTCACAAAAATAGCTTACGAATTCTTTTAGTAAAATCTCCAGTAGTTAGTTGCTGGCTTAGTGATTAGTGACGGCAGCAGGCCTTTTGTTGTTCCTCTGTCTCTTCGCAAAGGTACTTCCGCTTTTAACTCTCGCTATTGATCGCGATCGTGGCCAGCTCGAGATGCCAGGTGCTGCCCTATGCCAATTGATGCCCTATGCCAGTTCATTTTTTCTTTTTATTTTAATAAGCAAATGTTTATTGAAGAACTAGTTGACTCCGTAAACTTCGTTCTGCCACTCGATACTTGAAGCCTCCTTGAACTTCGACTGCGCCATCTTACCCGCAACGCATACCTTCGTTAAAAAAAGAGACCAAATTTAAATGGTAATAAGTAAATTTAAATGGTAACAAAATAATAAAACTAAGGCAGATCATTGAGTTCTGTAAATAGCATATGGAAGGTAATTGCATCACTTTTCACACAAAACGGATCGAAAACATATTTGTGTTTTCAGTTATTTCTGTGCTTTTTTAATAGTTGCAATTTTCACTATTTTCGCCATTTTGTATAGAGTTCGGCTGATAGAGGTTTCATTTTTTTGCAAGTAAACTGTTAAAATTTCCCTCCATATGTAGTTTACAGAACTCAATTATCTGTCTCTTTTTTCTTATCACCATTCGAATTTTGTCTCTTTTTTTAATTCATACGTTCCACTTGATCTTTTGATTGGAGGCAGTTTTTTTCTTCTGTCTATGAAATTAGTTATTTAAAATCAAACCATTTTCATTTCATCACAGATAGTTCTTGATGTACTAAACGTTGTTTTTGTTTTAACCATAATAGTCAGCAAACTTAAACCACTTCACCAATTTCCGTTGTAACACAAAATCGCGAATCAACCAATACATCCTAAGTTTGCAGAAACCAATCTTTCTTTAGTATGTTAGGTGCAGAAAATAAAAGTGCGACAGTAAGCGATGATGATGAAGATCGAAGTATGCATTGGAGCTTGAAGATTGTCATCCAATGTTTTGAAATAATATCAAATCAAGTAAGCTGTGAAGAAGAAAGCCAGAGCAAAAACGAGTTTCAATTTGCCACAAAAGGATAGAATTTTCTCAACATTTCTCAATGTATAAACATGAAGCAGACCAAAACGAATTCATAACGCCAAGAATGAGCGAAATCGACCCATCTTCTCTCAAGTTATGGGCGTTCGAAAATACGCAACTACCCGCCACATATAGTGAGGAAAAAAAGTTTGTCCACCCATGCAAGAAATTTAGGTTTTGGCAGTTTTTTTGCAAGTCAAACTACTAAGTCAAAACATTCGTTGTTGCTCTTTATATTACTTTTCACTTTATTCAAAAAGAGTCAATTGAAAAAAAGATATCACAAAAATAGTCAAGTAAGGTACGAAAGTCGCGCAGAAAAAAAATATCCACCCCATACAAAACAATGAATGGAATTTGAGTTCTTTAATCTCAAGCGTATATTTTGATACACTTTTTTAATTTTACAAGCATAGTGGAATACATTATGTACAAACGTGGGCAAAGACACCAGGAACAATGTGGGACCCCCACCAACTAAATCACTCGCTTAGTTCCTGTTACCTCTCCTTCGTGGCTTTTCTCTTTCGAGATTATACACAAAGGGGAGGCATTGCTAAGGCACTTGCACTAAGAAACAATCGTTTTAAATGATTTCTTTGAAATGATGATCCAAACTACCTACTTCATCATTCCCAATCCCAGATTTCCCTCACAATTAATTTGTGCCAGGGCACTCTAAAGAGCGGTCTCAAGACCGGCGTGGAATGGTTATCCTAGGAACAATCATCTTCCTACCCTCGTGGTACCAAGTTGTGGTCGTTGACAGCATGGTGTCTTTGGAATTCCCGCCATTCCAAGCGCAGTCGTGTCATGACATAAACCACACACCCACTTACCGCATCAAACGCCACCCGGTTTCCGCACATCAGCGCCACGATGTTTTCCGGTCGGACCTCCTCCCTTGAGATCCCCCGTAGCCTGGCCCTGGCTTCTGTGGCGAGGAGGCTCGCCCTATACGATGGAGATATTCCCGGAAATAACCATGTCCCGTGAGGAACTGGGTTAGATGGAAGTTTAGCTCCCCGTAACCGCGCAATGTCCAGCATTCGATGACCGGGATCAGACGGTGCGTCCATCGTCCGTATGCATCATTCTCCAACTCACGCTGCCAGCGCTCCATCGACCTGCGCTTCGCGACCGCGCGAATGCCCGCAGTTCCGCGACCCGCGTAGCATTCCCTACCCTCCTCGACGAGGATCCCAACTGGGATCATGCCGGTTATCACACACACGGCTGCCAAGGACACGGTGCTGAAGGACCCTGCCATCGGAA
The DNA here is from genome assembly GCF_943734745.1 of Anopheles darlingi. Classification (NCBI taxonomy): domain Eukaryota; kingdom Metazoa; phylum Arthropoda; class Insecta; order Diptera; family Culicidae; genus Anopheles; species Anopheles darlingi. The sequence goes on along the minus strand of NC_064875.1, from coordinate 28,519,979 downwards.
TCGCAGTGAGTCGGTGGACCTGGTTTAGCAAAACCAGGTTGCTTTGTACCGTCAGCATCCTAGCCCATGCAGGATCCGCCTAGCGCATTTTGATACCCTATTAATGGTTTTGTCACCAAAAGTAATGGAGTTATAGACAACTAGAGACTAGACAACTGATTCATTTAAAAAAGGCTATATCATCTCTAGCAGATGAACTTTGTTAATTGTTAGTTACTTTGTAACTAATTTGTTAGTTACTTCTTAGGTACCTAACATGCCTAACCCCTCGCTTTGCTATTCCCCTAACCAGTCCGCAACTGTTGAGTACGACTCGTTGAGGCTGCTGTGATGAGTTGTTAACCGAGGAGGGAATATTTTATACGTAACGCCATTCCGACAGTTCTGTAGCTTATTTATCATAGTTATTTTGAAGTACTATATAATTCATCATTCAAAATAAATTACATAAAAATCTATCGCTTGATCGATTGAAGTAATGCTTCATCTGTTGTTTAAGATGATTAGATACTCTGTTCTAAACAGATTCTCGTGCAAAATGCCTTGCACCCATATGTGACGACATTCTTTTTTTCTTCTTCTTCTATTTATAGCTTTCATCTTTGCTGATTATTGCGAAGAATCAAGGATAACCCGTTGCAATTGAATTTACGAGAGATCACTAGCACAAATGGATGCTCCAGGTGCACAACAACATTCTGGTGGCAACGAAAATGATAACCAAAACCATCCCCAAGTAAAAAAAAATCTATCAGGCCTGAAACATGCACTGCATGGGACATCGTATCAATTGAAGCTGGGTATCGTTGTTACCCTGGCGAATGCCAAGAAGTCAAAGTGCCCAGCTAATAACTTAACCTTCACGGTTACGGCCGAGGGACGAGACGAATCGAATACGCAAAATCCTAATCAAACGCCCGATAAGTTCGATGACATCATATATGATTTCAAACATGGTTCAATTACCGGAACTTTGAAGATTCAAGCGAAACACAAACAGGAATCGTCCAATCTCAAGATTACACTGAAAGACCTAATCGCGGTATCCAAAAATGATTTTTGTATCGATCAATACTTTAAATCATTCCGTGACCAACCACAAGCGAAGACCAAAAATGACGTGGAAGGATTCATCATTTGCACCAACGCAGATTTAGATGACGACGCAAAAGTATTGTGGAAACCAGTAGATGCTGCTGTCCTGGGTGATTCAACGACATCATTGGATCCTTACATTTCATCGTTATTCAATGAGACCAGAGGTAAATGCTATCAACTCAAAACTCATTATAAACATGCTGCGTTTGCCCGGTTGTTGATCAAAGCCATAAAACCAAACAAGCAATTGATATCCTGGAAAACACCCCTTTTCAAAGAGTATCGTAAATTCATCATGAAAATAATCGTTAAAAAAGACAATACGGCTCAAAATGGTGTTTGGAAGTTTAAAGATAGTTTTTTTTATTCATCCAACAACATCTCAGATCCAGGATATACCACATTTAGAAATGAGTTTGAAGATCAATACCGATCAATCAATATCAAAAAAATTCCAACCGGTTATAGTGTATGGAAGTATTTAGAAGAAAACAATGAGATACATGTTTCGGAAGACTGTCTGTTCGACCAAAATAGTGAAAAAAGCACTATGTTAGCCTGGTTGTTGGTCAAAGCCATCACATCGAAGGAGGAAAAGGTATCTTGGCAAAACCCTCTTTTCAAAGAGTATCGTGCGGCCATCGTGGATGTAATCGATAAGAATAACTATACAACAGAGGATGATTATCTTTTATGCAAGTTCAATGACAAGTTTCTAGATGGTACATCCAACGATTCAATTTTAAACTATAACACATTTAGAATGGATTTTGAAGATCAATACCGAAAAGCATTTAATTTTGATGGAACTGTTTGGGAGGATTTGAAAAACAGAAATCAGATATATGTTGCCGAAAGCTTTCTGAACGATAAAAAGAAGCAAAACATTACATCATCAACCAAAACAGTAGAATTTCCAAAAAATATTACAGAATTCGTTGATAATAAAGTGGATGAATCCTTGAATGAAATCTTTTGCGATCGATTTCGTTTGGTGTGTGGCACCTATAATCAGGATGAGCTAGAAATCGCAATAGCAAAAAATTGGAAAATGTTGCATGCTGGTGATGGTCACATGACTACTGCATGTCTTGATGCGGAATTGGCTTCCAAATGGCTATTCAAAACGAATTTTGATTGGGTGATGAATCCTTTCGCAAAGCCATTGCATTCAGAGGATATAATAAAAGATTTCGATAATATTAATGCCACACTAGCTCATATGAAGTTAGAACCTATTTCTGATAAACTGCGCAAGAAAGTTTGGGGCTCACCATTTCGCATTAGTGAAGATATTTTCAAAGAATCTAAATTGTATAAGCAAGTTGAAACTGAAAGCCTTTTGCAAATTGAGACATTCGATATCCAATTTGGAGTCACGTTACTATCAGACATATTGGAATCGCAGGGTCATACTACTATAGTGTTTCTCAAGTATTCGGATTTCATCCACAAGTCGGACACTGTAGAAGCAGTGCTCCGTGGCAAGACCTATTGTTTGGTCATTATCTGCCGCGAATACGAAGCGTTTAAAAAGGTTCAGGGTATCGTACAGAAATGGAAAACATGTCCCGAAAATCATGTCTTCCTGATCAGGAAAGCAAGTGACAACCCATCCGATCTTAGCTGCTTTCGCCTTAGTGGCTTGAAAAGCGAATCATGGGATCAATTTTGTAAGGAGAGCATTTCTTTATGCGGAACGGCCATTTCTCCGCCTAAAATATTCCAGAATAGTTTCAGAGAACTTCCAATCGAAGAAATTATAAAGCTGTTGGACTGGGGGGAAAAAATGGAAAAAAACAACGAAATTTTGAAGAAATTTGAGAAAATCAAAGACATTTATGTTCATCGAGGCATTACCATCGAACATCACTCGACTCGAATAGATACTCCAAAGGACACAGATATTTACGTACCGAAGAATATCAGTACTCTAACATCATATGAAATGAAGCTGAGTATCGTTAATATCCTGGCAAATGCTGAAAAGTCTTGGGTCGCAAAAACCTTCGGTTTTCTTCACTTCTCGGCAGAGGGTCCTACTTCCAGAATCCTACCGTCATTAAAGCCTATCTCTGATAAACTCCCCCAGGAAGCACTGTTGCCCCCATTTGGAATTAGGCACGATGTTATCAAAGCTTCTGATTTATACAGGCTAGTTGAAACAGAAAGCTTTCTGCAAGTTAAGGCATACGATATCCAATTTGGTGCCAAGCTACTATCAGATATATTGGTTTTACAGAGTAAAGATTATATTGCTAAACTGTGTTTAAAGCCGACGGATTTGCACTCCATTTCGTACATTGTAGAAACAGTGCTTCGTGACAACACTGACTATTGTTTGGTCATTATCCGCAACCGAGCGTTAGAAACGGTTCAGGATCTCGTACAGAAATGTAAAAAATATATCCTAAAGAATCCTGCAAAACATATCTTTCTTGTCAGGGAAACAGATAACATCCCATCTGATCTTAACTGCTTTTGCCTTCGTGACTTGACAGAAGAATCATGGGAGCAATTCTGTAAGGAGAGTATTTCTTCATGGGGAACGGCCATTTCTCCGCTCAAAATATTAGAGAATAGTTTCAGAGAACGTTCAATCGAAGAAATTTACAACCGAATCCTCTCGGATTATGATTTACAGGTAAAGAACGTTGACATGGAGCACACATGGTGGAGTGACAAACTTAAAAGCAAAAACTATGCCCTGCGGGAAGAAATCACTCTCGAGAAAATAACGACATGGTTAAAAAAAGACACGAATTTCAATGAAATGCTCGAAGAGGTGAATATTTCAAAGAAAAATCAAGAAACAATATATGGCTACGAAGGTAAAAAGGTCGTGATATTATTGGGAGAAGCGGGACACGGAAAGTCAACCAACCTCACATGGTTGGCTTGGCATTTGCGGCAACGAAATCCTTCTTTCTGGGTTGTTCGATGTAACTTGTCCGATCATTGTACTGACTTTAAACCATTTACACCAAAAGTTCAAAAGAATACGGCTGGTCAGGCCAATGAAATCGATGAAACGAAAGCGATCAGATTGCTATATAAGTTGGCATATTCATCGCTTCAACTTGAACGGAAAATGGATGAGGTATGCAGTTTGTCTGCCAATTGTTTAGTTCTTTTAGATGGAAAAGCAAATGTGAGCAAAGATCTTACGAAACAACACGGTTTTTCCAACTCAATCGTATTGCAAATATTCAAAGAAAAGTTGAATGCAGGTGAAATGGTATTGCTGTTTGATGGGTTCGATGAAATCGCTCCTAATTACAAGGAGGTTGTTTTAGAGTTACTCTCTCTGTTTGAAACATTTGAAGGAGTGAAGAAAATATATCTTACCAGCCGACCATACGGTTTTAAAGAACAATTCGAAACGGCTTTCATGGATCCTTTGTTTTTCCAATTTAAACCTCTCTTGGTGCAGGACAAAGCATCTATGCTTTATAAAATGATGAAGGAGAAATGGCGTAATCGGAACATTGGCGATGATATTACTAAATCTTTGTGTTACATGTTACTTTCTAGTTTAGGTGACATGAGCGATGTTCCATTAAACCTGATGATGGCAGTAGACGTTCTTGAGGATAGTGTGTATCATAATGAAAATATAAACAATGATATTTCTTCAGAAGGAAAGCTGTTTGAGACGATCTTAAACTTATCAAAACCGTCTTTTATAGTGGAAGAATTTGTGAAGGTAAAAATTCTACATCGTCTGTATGACAAAAAGGGGCTAGATAAAAATAATGTAGATAAACCAGGTGAAGGAAAGAGATTTGAGAAGGAGATAAATGATACGAAACAGCTCCATGGACTATTGGCACTTCGGATTTTTTTTGACGAAAATGAGCTGGCCACTATCCTATCGGCAGACGAAACTCTCCAGGCAGAAAATTATAAGAAACTAATACTCGATGGCGATGAAAAAACTGGAATAATTCATGGAATCCAAGATGGCGTTCCTATGTTTATTCATCGATCCTTCGCTGAATACTTGGCTGCTTGGTGGCTTATCCAGCGACAAAAGGAAGGGAAGCGACAAGAAAGGAAAAAGTTAGCTTGCCTTGCGTCATTCTGGAATGAGGAGCGTAAAGAGTTTCGAGCGAATATTGACACCATCCTTGCCAAACGCCATCCGTTACATGTTGCTATCATTGAGTGCGATTGGCAAGCAGTAGAATCATTACTTTCTACTAGCCAAAACTCTACTACTAAACACCCACTCTTTGTGCGAGATGATGGAGAGAGAACTCCTCTGCATCTATTGGCCATCCATTTCGATTTTGATCGTAAATGGCTAAATTTATTCGAAGATTCCATCATATCTAACATAATAAACTGCGAAGAAAACATATTCGGTTGGACTGCTTTGGATTACGCGTTCCAAATGGACAAGCCACAATTGATATTTTATCTTCTGCATCACGGGGCCTTAATAAACGTAGATGTACTGTACGAACACATAGCTTCAGTTCGAAACGATCGAATTGGTAAAGCTGCAAAATATGCTAGATATGTTATGCAATATTTGAGCCAACAGGCTATCGAGTACGAGTCACACGATGCCTGCAAAAAGATGAAACAATTTTGTGACAAAGTGGTTGCTGATTTGGTCAACAAATCATCTGCAACACAAAGACAAAATCTAGAAGACATTATTCTAGAAGATATTCTAGAAGAGATTATTATAGAAGATACAGTTTGGATGGTGGAGAGTATGATTCGACTGGAAGCTGATAAAGACGACTTCGTTCGAAAGATAACGATTTCATATTTCGATTTGGCGTTGCATCGTAATTCCTGTTTTATGTTGAAGTACTTAATGGCACATGACCCATCAGTTTTAAAAGCTGACAACATTATGAAATGCGCAGTATATGCTGCCTTAAAGGATTACAAAATTGAATTCAAGTATTTTGTTGATCTGTACTGTTCTCGATCTAAGATCAAACATTTCCAATCCTTGTGCATTCAGAGTGACACGGGATGTTATTTTATTGATTATTTCAACTGTAAAGAAATAGATACAGTTTGTGATTTCAGAAATAATATCTGTTGGGAAATATGGGGGATACCAACTGAACTAATGATTGATGAAAACATTCTCTCGTTGTTGACTGTATGTGTGGTAACAGTAAGACCATCTATGCTGAGATACTTGAAAGAATCACGCATGTTGAACCTTTGCGCCGGCCTTATCTTTTCTTTAGCAATGATAGTTAATCATTTGTTTTCGAAACTTCCTCGAAGGACAAAAATAAAACCAAGCAAGGCATATGAATGTCTGTTGGACCAAGCAACGAATATAAGCAACGTTGAAGCGAATAAAATGCTTCGTCTTGCCATAACATCCAACCTCTTCGAGTTCTCAAAATGTCTGATAGAGCGATACAAGATCAACTTCCAGGCTGTTGATGAGCTAAAGGGTTGGAATGTCTTTCATTTGCTTGCTTCAAATCAACGCCCATTTTGGGCTGAACAAATAATCGAAGTTGATGATGACGATGATGATGATGACGATGATGATGATGACGATGATGATGATGACGATGATGATGATGACGATGATGATGATGACGATGGCATCAGAGCTTCTTGTGTTGATGATGATAAAAATGATTTGTTCCGTTACATGCAAGCAAAAGCAAGCGACATGGATTGCTTTAACATTTTCGATAAGAATGAAAAAAGCATTCTCCATCTCGCAATGGAAAATGGACTGAGAGGCATAGTAGAATACATTGTGGCTCGTAAATTGGGTCAGAATGAATTTAACGAAATCAGAAGCCTGAGCGTTATTGCCATACCAAACATAACATTATGTTATCATGCGATTCACAAAATATCGAAATCTGTTGAAGAGAAATGGTGGCATCAAGAAGTACTTTGCATGCTGGCCAAGCAAATAGCTATGATTTCATTAACCAACAGCGAGGAGTCTCAAGAGCAAAATAGTAGTCGCTTGTTATTCCAAGAGAATGCCAAAGAGTTGTACCAAATGGCAATGAAATGCAGATCCCTATACCTGATTTACTATTTGCACCGTGAATTCCCTAACGCGGTTCCACCACTGATTTATGGTGCAGATTGGGTAGCATGCACAGCAAGAAGCCTGCGATCACTATACTTCCTTGATGTCACCAAATGGATGCTCAATCCAAACGACGTGGATCAGCATCCCAACTTGTATGAAGTTGTTGACAAATGTGACGACGATGGATATGATCTGGGGTCAGTAAATTTAGAGGATTTAGTCAGGCAAGTTGAAACGATTCTATCGGCCAACCGATCGATGGAGGAGGTGTGTAAATTGAACCTCTTGGCCGTCGCTGTATGCCTAAAAAATGAATCAATGATAAGACATTTGTTTGAAACCTTGAACGTAAACATCGATTGGAAGGTTCTAATCGATATTATGGATATTGCACATCGATCACATATTCATGAACCGGGACCAACAGAATCAGATGTATTCTGTCTCTGTGAATGTCCATTCGAAAAGCGTGATTTTGTTCCGATTTTCGCATATCTCTTTGAACGAATCACCAATCTTGATGAAATAGATGCCGAGGGTAGAAATGTGATACATTCTGCGACACAATCTGGACTCCGCTGTATGGCCGAGTTCTTGATCAAGAGCAACATGGCCAAAGTCACGACCATCAATGAGCAAAATGGATGGAACATCTTCCACTATTACGCTTCAAGAAAGAGAAGCTGGAAATATTCTGAACATGATGATCTACTGCCTTTGATAACTGATCGGGTGTATGAGATCACATCCGATGACTTTCCGCTCTCACCTTTGACGGAAATTCCCCCAAATAAACTCAAGGAGTTTTGCTTCAAAAGTAATGAACGAAGAAAGAGTGTAATACATATTGCTGTTGAGGCTGGTGACATTTGGACGGCAAAACACATCTTTCGGACTCGTCATAAAATTGACCTCATAGACGAACATGTAATATTGAATTCAGACGAATGCTCGCGCGACAGAGAATGTTATGATGAGCTTTGTCAAATAGCAGCACAACTTCCATTTAACGGATATTGTGATTACCTTTTACATATATACTCGCCAGTAAATATTGAACATATAACGGAACGAGGGAGTGTAGAAGATCATATCATTGAAGATACCTGTCGATCAGCAATCAAGTATAGATCGGTCACAATATTAGAGCATCTGATGATTGAGTATGAGGATCATATGCGCCAAGTATTGGCTAGAAGCACTAACAACGAATTGCTTGCCTGCATGACGGAGTGCATCAGAAGGAACAGAACCAAGATGTTTAAAGTGCTTGTTGGTCACTATCGCAACTTACAAGGCATTCAATTAAGCATAAAGGTTGAGTTTGAGAATGAGGAAAATGATAACATTGAGGAAGCCAACATAATTGACTACAAAATACAATGGCGAATTATCGATGAATTCGCCCAAGATGTGACCATGAATCGAGACTTTCTGCATCTCCTTATTTTGTCAGTTGCGTATGGAAGGCTCTCGATGACACGATTTTTGGTTGAAATGCTGGAGCTGGAGGTCAGCAAATCATTGCTTCAATTAATCATGAAAGTGTTGAAAGATCTGTGGGATAAGAATTGTAAGACTGCAACGCCAGTATATGAATACCTCGCGAGCAGATGTGAAGGAAAACCTAATTTGCTGCATCTTTGCATACAAGCTGAGTGTTATAATATGCTCAAATACCTCATAAAAGAGAAAAATCTTGATCCGAATGAAATTGATTCGGAGAATGGATGGAATGCTGGTCACTATTTTGTTTCGGATCCGAATAGGAAGACGAGTTACAAGGAATTTACTTGGTTGGTAGAAACGTATAATATGGATTGTTTCGGTGTTTACGATCGAAATGGTCGAAATATTCTTCATTTGGTAATAGAAAATGATCACAACGAGATAGTAAAATATGTCATTAATCACAGATTGGGCCTCACAGGTGATAACCAACCATGGAAGGAAAGGGACTTGGAGAAAATAGAAAAACAAATCTATGCACTGCAACAAACACTAGAAACGCTACAGAAAAACATATCACAAGAAAAGCAACAGGATATACAGGTCATATTAGAGAAGGTTTCAGACCGAAAACTTGCTCTAACAACATATAAACAATTGTTCAAAAAGGAACATTGATAAAAAAGCTTTTTTTCCATTATTTTTGTTATCGTCGTTTTGATCAGTAGGGTGTATATAAGCCATATAGTTATAGAGGCCTGAGCGTATAGCGTAAAATATAGAAAAGGAAACTAAATGAACCGATGAATAGGAACATTCATTCCGCGAGGAATGAATGAGATAGGTTAAGCGTTAGGTTAGGGCGCATTTTAAGCAGCGTAAGCATTTTTTGTCATGTTCACGAGGTGGGGAAACACTCGGTACTTTTAATCGGTCCGTCTCGCAATAAAGACGTATAATTATATATCATGTACATGTAGTAGTAGATTCAAAATAAATAGAATAAAAGATAAATATCCATGTTTGTTTCGTATCTTAACCTACACTCTGTCCAGTTACTATAAGACCACCATCAGTTTGTTCCAGAAAATCTTCAAGGATCACAATTTCAAATCGAGACTTTTTATTACTATTCTCTACTTTAAAAATAAGTTATTAAACACTAATAGGGATGGATAAAATCACAGGTTGAATTTTGGCGGCAAATTAACAAAACATTAAGTGTCCAGTTAGTATAAGACCACCTTGATTTATTTTTATTTTCAGCGAAAAGAAGTAACCAAATCATCTAAATCCCGAAAATAACTATTCCTTATCAAATTTTAATGGTTTCAAATGTGTAAAACGGGATTTGGCAGGCTCTTTATAAATTTTGGTTAATTTTAGAATTAATGACTCTCATATGTCTCTCCAAACCGCTAAAATCATCGCTTAAAGCTCACGAAACGAAGAATACTGCTTTCCCCCAGCATCCCATTTACTAATTCGAACTCAGAAGATGTTTTCCAACAGATTTTATGCTATACTGCGAGCAGATATGGCCAAAAAATCAATTTTCTGATCTTTATTCGAATGCGTAATCTTTTTTCTCAAGTTAATAAAAGCATTAATTCACTAATATGTTAACTTCTTCACACCGTTTTTTGTCAAAAACGATAGCAGAGATTCTCCTTGAAACGTAGATGTGCTTTGTTAAACGGAAATAATACAATCTTGATCCTACCGACTGTATAAAGTTTCACCCAAACTATGCAGGCTAAACGGTTTGGAGAGACATATGAGAGTCATTAATTCTAAAATTAACCAAAATTTATAAAGAGCATGCCAAATCCCGTTTTACACATTTGAAACCATTAAGATTTGATAAGGAATAGTTATTTTCGGGATTTAGATGATTTGGTTACTTCTTTTCGCTGAAAATAAAAATAAATCAAGGTGGTCTTATACTAACTGGACACTTCATTTTTTGTTAATATGCCGCCAAAATTCAACCTGTGATTTTATCCATCCTTATTAGTGTTTAATAACTTATTTTTAGAGCAGAAAATAGTAATAAAAAGTCTCGATTTGAAATTGTGACCCCGTGTGACAGTGACGTCGTGGTACTCACCGAAACGTGGTTGGACGATAGTATCCCGTCAGCTCTGCTCTGCGAGGACGACTACACTGTGTATAGATGCGATCGTGACGCGTCTAATAGTCGTCGTTCCCGAGGCGGCGGGGTTCTCATCGCTTGCGCCAACCATCTGGCCTCTTGCTCTGTGCCGCTCGGCAGCCACTCGCTAGAGATGTTGTGGGTTCGGGTTCGTCTCGGGCATGAGACCCTCTTCATCGGAGCCGTGTACCTCCCTCCGGACCGCAGTTCGTCTGCTCCCGATCTGGAGAAGATCAACGAATACTCCAGCCTGATCGTGGAACGAATGGGCCCGCACGATCACATGCTGCTCTTTGGCGACTTTAACCAGCCATCGATCACGTGGTTACCAGCGGGGCTTACGTATACGGCATCCGGCTCAAACCCGTCATCCACTGTACTCCTGGAAGGACTCGCGGCTAATGGCCTGCGTCAGATATCTGGCATCCAAAACCGCTCTGGCCGGCAATTAGACCTAATCTTCGCCGACTCAGCGGAATTCGCGGCCCGCCTTGACGTCGACGCGGCGGCCGTTCCGCTTGTCCCAGAAGATCATCATCACCCTGCGATCTCCATAATCATCCGACCACCTTCACGCGAACCCCCGGACGCAGTCAGCCCATTGCCTGCGGCGGGACCTAGCAGGCTGAACTTCGCTAAGTGCGATTTCGAGCGTCTGAACCGGCTTGTGATGGAGGCTGATTGGTCCTCGATCGACACTGCGAGCTCCGTGGACGAAGCTGCGGGCGTGTTCACCGCGTCCCTCCTAGGATTGCTGCCCTCATGCTGCCCTCCCCTGGGCCCTCCGCCCCACCCCCCCCCCTGGTCGGATAGGCACTTGCGCGCGCTGAGGACGGACACGCGACGCGCCAACCGCCTGTACAGCAACTCCAAATCGCCCTACTACAAGCTGCTATTCAAACTCGCCTCTGCGATGTACCGCAGCTACAACCGGTTCCGTCACCAAGGCTACCTACTAAGGACACAATCCAGGCTGTCCTCAGACCCCAGGTCCTTCTGGCGCTACGCCAACTCTAGGCGGGGCTCCTCTGGACTCCCCACCACCCTCACTCTGGGCAGCGATACAGCCTCCTCTCCGGAAGACGTGTGCGACCTCTTCGCTAGGCACTTCTCGGAGCTCTTCATCGACCCAGCCAGCTCCTCCGTGCCTCTTACCGCCGGTCTTGTGCACACTCCCCACGACTCCCTCTCCATTAACGCAGTGCCCATCTCGGAGGATTGTATCCTCTCAGCCCTCGCAAATCTGAAGCCCTCCTTCTCCCCGGGTCCGGACGGTATCCCTTCCTCTGTGCTTAAAGGATGCATACGCTCTCTAGCACCAATCCTGGTTAGACTCTTCAGCAGATCTCTGCGCGAGGGGTCTTTCCCGCGGAGTTGGAAGTCCGCTTGGATCGTCCCAATCCACAAGAAGGGTTGCCGCCAAACTGCCTCTAACTACCGCGGCATCTCCCTCCTCTGTGCCACCTTCAAGATCCTTGAATCAGTCGTTCATTCCCATGCTCTCTCTCTCGTCTCTTCCTCTATCACTGAGAACCAACATGGCTTTATGCCTAGGCGGTCCACAGTGACCAACCTCATGTCTCTTCTGCAACACATCTACCCTGCCGCTGCATCTGGCTCGCAGGTCGATGTTGTCTACACGGACTTTAGTGCCGCGTTCGACTGCATCCCTCACTGTCTGCTGATCGCTAAGCTAAGGCAGATGGGTTTGCGCGATCCTCTCCTCTCCTGGATTCTATCCTTCCTCTCCGGGCGAACTTTCCGCGTTCGGACCCCCTCCTGTACTTCCCTCCCTCTTCCTATCACTTCCGGGGTTCCCCAAGGCAGTGTCTTGAGCCCCCTCCTCTTTTCCCTCTTTATGAACGACTGCTCCGCTGTGCTCCCTCCCAATGGCCACCTCATGTACGCCGATGACGTCAAGTTCTTCCTTCCGGTTTCCAACCTTGACGACGCCCGCTCCCTTCAGATGGCTATTGATGATTTCTCTGCCTGGTGCTCGTCAAATGGCCTCCGCCTATCCCCGAACAAGTGCTGCGTTATTTCCTTCTCCCGATCTAGCTCCCCCCTTTGCTGGGACTACTCCCTCCATAACGCCCCCCTCCCTCGAGTATCACTTGTGCAAGACCTTGGCGTGCGCCTCGACAGTGCGCTCACCTTCCTTCCACACATTGAGGCCACTGTGTCTAAGGCAAGCAAGACCCTCGGCCTCATCACCCGACTATCATCGGAGATCCGAGATGTGCGGTGCTTGAGGACTCTCTACTGCTGCTGGGTCCGTCCGATCCTTGAATACGCCTGTGTCCTATGGTCGCCCTCCTCTGCGTCCTCCATCGGAAGGCTTGAAAAGGTGCAAAGGAGGTTCACCAGGCTGGCTATTCGCCGACTACTGGGGACATCCTACGTCAACATGCCCCCCTATGCCACCCGCTGCCACATGCTCGAACTGCCGACCATCGAGTCCCGCCACGCCATGGCACGAGCCCTTCTCGTCGGAAGCCTGCTGCTGAACAGCCTCGACGCGCCGCGCCTGCTCGCATCTATACCCATCTACGTTCCATCCCGCACCCTCCGTGACAGGCCTCCTCTCCTCATTCCCACCCGCCGTAGCATCTTCGGCCAAAACGATCCGTTCCTTAGGGCGCTGCGCTCGTTCAACGACGCCAGCGCGCTATTCGACTTTAACCTTCCTATCTCTACTTTCCGTTCTCGCCTCCGTAACGCCCTCTCCTAGCCTTCCAACCCGACCTCATTTGTACTCTCAGCGTCTTAGCTTTAAGTAACTTTGTATAGCCCCTCTCGGCGAACAAGGTGTTTTCTCAATAAAATAAAATAAAAATAACTTGCGGAGTAATGAATGTTTTTAACAATCAAGTGTTAGAGAAGGGCATGAAGGAAGGTTGCGGGGGGTTTATAACCATGCCTATAGCACTCACCCCAAAAACCCCCACATACCAAATTTGGAGTCAATCGGTCCAGTGGTTTCGGAGTCTATAAGGGACATCCGGACAGACATGAATTCATTTATATATATATAAAGTAATGTGTGAGACAGACGTTCGTTCATAAAAAAAAACTAAACTTTATTACCGTCTGTCTTAAGAGCTAGGCTAAGACTAATTGTACACTGCTGGTCGTTGGGCTTGGCCGCTGCCGCGCCAGTGCTTAAACTGCTACGCCAGCAATTCGCGGTGTCGTCCGTTGCATCGATGCTCAATGCCATTCGGTGCCGGTGTATCGAACGCTTTCTTGCTGCCTCAGCATGTCCAGTGCGTATGTGGTTATTCTCGCTGCGCGTGGCGTCGTTCTAGCTGTCTCAGCGTCTTTGCCGATCCGATGCCGCCGTAACGTATAGATGGAATGTAATTGCATCACTTTTCACACAAAACGGATCGAAAACATATTTGTGTTTTCAGTTATTTCTGTGCTTTTTTAATAGTTGCAATTTTCACTATTTTCGCCATTTTGTATAGAGTTCGGCTGATAGAGGTTTCATTTTTTTGCAAGTAAACTGTTAAAATTTCCCTCCATTGTAGTTTACAGAACTCAATTATCTGTCTCTTTTTTCTTATCACCATTCGAATTTTGTCCCTTTTTTTAAAGCATACGTTCTACTTGATCTTTTGATTGGAGGCAGTTTTTTTCTTCTGTCTATGAAATTAGTTATTTAAAATCAAACCATTTTCATTTCATCACAGATAGTTCTTGATGTACTAAACGTTGTTTTTGTTTTAACCATAATAGTCAGCAAACTTAAACCACTTCACCAATTTCCGTTGTAACACAAAATCGCGAATCAACCAATACATCCTAAGTTTGCAGAAACCAATCTTTCTTTAGTATGTTAGGTGCAGAAAATAAAAGTGCGACAGTAAGCGATGATGATGAAGATCGAAGTATGCATTGGAGCTTGAAGATTGTCATCCAATGTTTTGAAATAATATCAAATCAAGTAAGCTGTGAAGTAGAAAGCCAGAGCAAAAACGAGTTTCAATTTGCCACAAAAGGATAGAATTTTCTCAACATTTCTCAATGTATAAACATGAAGCAGACCAAAACGAATTCATAACGCCAAGAATGAGCGAAATCGACCCATCTTCTCTCAAGTTATGGGCGTTCGAAAATACGCAACATATAGTGAGGAAAAAAAGTTTGTCCACCCATGCAAGAAATTTAGGTTTTGGCAGTTTTTTTGCAAGTCAAACTACCAAGTCAAAACATTCGTTGTTGCTCTTTATATTACTTTTCACTTTATTCAAAAAGAGTCAATTGAAAAAAAGATATCACAAAAATAGTCAAGTAAGGTACGAAAGTCGCGCAGAAAAAAAATATCCACCCCATACAAAACAATGAATGGAATTTGAGTTCTTTAATCTCAAGCGCATATTTTGATACCCTTTTTTTATTTTACAAGCATAGTGGAATACATTATGTACAATCCTGGGCCTGTTCCTGTTACCTCTCCTTCGCGGCTTTTCTCTTTCGAGATTATACACAAAGGGGAGGCATTGCTAAGGCACTTGTACTAAGAAACAATCGTTTTAAATGATTTCTTTGAAATGATGATCCAAACTACCTACTTCATCATTCCCAATCCCAGATTTCCCTCACAATTAATTTGTGCCAGGGCACTCTAAAGAGCGGTTTCGGCATAAGCCTATTCCCTCTTCCCATAGGGGATCAAGACCTGCCTGGGTTGCCGAGTGTCCCTGATGGTCATCCTAGGACCAATTAGCTTCCTACCCTCGTGGTACCAAGTTGTGGTCGTTGACAGAATGGTGTCTTTGGAATTCCCGCCATTCCAAGCGCAGTCCTGTCATGACACACCCACTTACCGCATCAAACGCCACCCGGTTTCCGCAGGGGCGAGGAGGCTCGCCCTATACGATGGAGATATTCCCGGAAATAACCATGTCCCGTGAGGAACTGGGTTAGATGGAAGTTTAGCTCCCCGTAACCGCGCAATGTCCAGCATTCGATGACCGGGATCAGACGGTGCGTCCATCGTCCGTATGCATCATTCTCCAACTCACGCTGCCAGCGCTCCATCGACCTGCGCTTCGCGACCGCGCGAATGCCCGCCGTTCCGCGACCCGCGTAGCATTCCCTACCCTCCTCGACGAGGATCCCAACTGGGATCATGCCGGTTATCACACACACGGCTGCCAAGGACACGGTGCTGAAGGACCCTGCCATCGGAATCGCAGTGAGTCGGTGGACCTGGTTTAGCAAAACCAGGTTGCTTTGTACCGTCAGCATCCTAGCCCATGCAGGATCCGCCTAGCGCATTTTGATACCCTATTAATGGTTTTGTCACCAAAAGTAATGGAGTTATAGACAACTAGAGACTAGACAACTGATTCATTTAAAAAAGGCTATATCATCTCTAGCAGATGAACTTTGTTAATTGTTAGTTACTTTGTAACTAATTTGTTAGTTACTTCTTAGGTACCTAACATGCCTAACCCCTCGCTTTGCTATTCCCCTAACCAGTCCGCAACTGTTGAGTACGACTCGTTGAGGCTGCTGTGATGAGTTGTTAACCGAGGAGGGAATATTTTATACATAACGCCATTCCGACAGTTCTGTAGCTTATTTATCATAGTTATTGTGAACTACTATATAATTCATCATTCAAAATAAATTACATCAAAATCTATCGCTTGATCGATTGAAGTAATGCTTCATCTGTTGTTTAAGATGATTAGATACTCTGTTCTAAACAGATTCTCGTGCAAAATGCCTTGCACCCATATGTGACGACATTCTTTTTTTCTTCTTCTTCTATTTATAGCTTTCATCTTTGCTGATTATTGCGAAGAATCAAGGATAACCCGTTGCAATTGAATTTACGAGAGATCACTAGCACAAATGGATGCTCCAGGTGCACAACAACATTCTGGTGGCAACGAAAATGATAACCAAAACCATCCCCAAGTAAAAAAAAATTTATCAGGCCTGAAACATGCACTGCATGGGACATCGTATCAATTGAAGCTGGGTATCGTTGTTACCCTGGCGAATGCCAAGAAGTCAAAGTGCCCAGCTAATAACTTCACCTTCACGGTTACGGCCGAGGGACGAGACGAATCGAAAACGCAAAATCGAAAGGAAAATTTTACACTCGATAAGTTCGATGACATCATATATGATTTCACACATGGTTCAATTACCGGAAATCTGAAGATTCAAGCGAAACACAAACAGGAATCGTCCAACCTCAAGATTACACTGAATGACCTCATCGCGGTATACAAAAATGATTTTTGTATCGAACAATACTACAAATCATTCTGTGATCAACCACAAGCGAAGACCAAAAATGACGTGAAAGGATTCATCATTTGCACCAACGCAGATTTAGATGACGACGCAAAAGTATTGTGGAAACCAGTAGATGCTGCTGTCCTGGGTAATTCAACGACATCATTGGATCCTTACATTTCATCGTTATTCAATGAGACCAGAGGTAAATGCTATCAACTCAAAACTCATTATAAACATGCTGCGTTTGCCCGGTTGTTGATCAATGCCATGAAATCAGATAAGCAGCATGTATTCATATCCTGGAAAACACCCCTTTTCAAAGAGTATCGTAAATTCATCATGAAAATAATCGTTAAAAAAGACAATGGTGTTTGGAAGTTTAAAGATAGTTTTTTTTATTCATCCAACAACATCTCAGATCCAGGATATACCACATTTAGAAATGAGTTTGAAGATCAATACCGATCAATCAATATCAAAAAAATTCCAACCGGTTATAGTGTATGGAAGTATTTAGAAAAAAACAATGAGATACATGTTTCGGAAGACTGTCTGTTCGACCAAAATAGTGAAAAAAGCACTATGTTAGCCTGGTTGTTGGTCAAAGCCATCACATCGAAGGAGGAAAAGGTATCTTGGCAAAACCCTCTTTTCAAAGAGTATCGTGCGGCCATCGTGGATGTAATCGATAAGAATAACTATACAACAGAGGATGATTATCTTTTATGCAAGTTCAATGACAAGTTTCTAGATGGTACATCCAACGATTCAATTTTAAACTATAACACATTTAGAATGGATTTTGAAGATCAATACCGAAAAGCATTTAATTTTGATGGAACTGTTTGGGAGGATTTGAAAAACAGAAATCAGATATATGTTGCCGAAAGCTTTCTGAACGATAAAAAGAAGCAAAACATTACATCATCAACCAAAATAGTAGAATTTCCAAAAAATATTACAGAATTCGTTGATGATAAAATGGATGAATCCTTGAATGAAATCTTTTGCGATCGATTTCGTTTGGTGTGTGGCACCTATAACCAGGAAGAGCTAGAAATCGCAATAGCAAAAAAATGGAAAATGTTGCATGCTGGTGATGGTCACATGATTACTGGATGTCTTGATGCGGAATTGGCTTCCAAATGGCTATTCAAAACGAATTTTGATTGGTTGATGAATCCTTTCGCAAAGCCATTGCATTCAGAGGATATAATAAAAGATTTCGATAATATTAATGCCACACTAGCTCATATGAAGTTAGAACCTATTTCTGATAAACTCCGCAAGAATGTTTGGGGCTCACCATTTCGCATTAGTGAAGATATTTTCAAAGAATCTAAATTGTATAAGCAAGTTGAAACTGAAAGCCTTTTGCAAATTGAGACATTCGATATCCAATTTGGAGTCACGCTACTATCAGACATATTGGAATCGCAGGGTCATACTATCAAACTGTTTCTCAAGTATTCGGATTTCATCCACAAGTCGGACACTGTAGAAGCAGTGTTCCGTGGCAAGACCCACTATTGTTTGGTCATTATCTGCCGCGAATACGAAGCGTTTAAAAAGGTTCTGGGTATCGTTCGGAAATGGTTTTCCATTCCATATCCTAATCATAAAGAAGATATCCCAAAGAATCCTGCAAAACATGTCTTTCTGATCAGGAAAACAAGTGACATCCCATCCGATCTTAGTTGCTTTCGCCTTAGTGACTTGAAAAAAGAATCAAGGGATCAATTTTGTAAGAAGAGCATTTCTTTATGCGGAACGGTCATTTCTCCGTGTAAAATATTCCAGAGTAGTTTCACAGACCTTCAAATCGAAGAAATTATAAAACTGTTGGACTGGGGGAAACAGATGAATAAAAACAACCAAATTTTGAAGAATTTTGAGAAAATCAAAGACATTTACGTTCATCGACGCATGACTCTATGCTCTTATGGTAAAAAGAATGGCGAATATCACTCGACTCGAACAGATACTCCAAAGGTAACAGATATTCAAAAGGCCAAAAGTAATCTATCAGGGCTAAAGTATGCGCTCTATGCATTAGCGTATCGATTAAAGCTTGGAATAGTTGTTTCCCTGGCAAATGCTAAAAAGTCTTTGGACCCAGCCAACGACTTCAGTTTCGAGGTCGCGGTAGAGGATCCTTCAGCCGGAAAATTCGATGACATCGTGTATACTTTCAAGGATGGTGGAAAGGCAGGAATACTAAAGATACAAGTCAAATACAAGTTGGGATCGCCTGCTCCCAAAATTACGGTGAAGGATTTCACTACCAATAGCGATACGAAGAATCCGTTTGCTATTCTGAAGTATTTCACTTCATTCTGTGATCAACAACAATCGACAACTGATCTGGAAGGGTTTGTCATTTGCACCAACGCAGATATCAACGACCAGGCAAAGAACATCTGGAAAATAGTAGAACCAGCTATCACGAACGATTCGGCGCCATCTCTCGATTCCTATGTCTCATCATTATTCGATAGTATTGGAGCTCAATACTATCAACTGAAATACTATAAACTATGGGCTGCCGATGGAACGTATAGCAATTTATATCAACTATTACGAAAATGTTCTAAGCGAGCTAGGCTAGCCAAGTTACTGATCGAAGCTATCAAATCCAACAAGAAGATAACATCCGAAATTGCCCTCTTTAAAGAGTATCGTCAAGCTATTTTGCAAGTAATAGACAGGAATGAAAATTCACGATATTATTCATACGGGTTTACAAAAGAATTTCTAGACTCATCCTACTACAACTCAATGCCAGGATATGAAGCATTTAGACAAGAGTTCGAAGATCAATACCGAGAAGAATTCAAGATTGATGGATGTGTATGGGATGACTTGAGAATGAAACAGCTGCTTCTTTCAAAGGACTTTGTGTTGGATGAAAAAAATCAATATTCTTCCTCAGCTACATTTCCAGATGATAATGTAGATGAATCCTTTAAATCGTTTTGCGATCGGTTTCGGTTGGTGTGTGGCACCTACAATGAGCAAGGGCTAGATGCAGTAATAGAAGAAAGCTGGAGGAATTTGCATTTTAATGATAATCAATTGGTATCTAATCAGCTGCAATATGTTGGGGAGAAAGTTATTACCGATAAGCTATTTGAAATGATTTTTGATTGGCTCATGGATCCATATGCCAAACCCTTACATTCAGACGATATTAAAAAAGGGCTGGAGAATAATATAGGCGAACTAGCTTATATGCAATTAAAGCCTATCTCTGATAAACTCCGCAAGGAAGTAGTGGGGTCCCTATTTGGAATTAGGCACGATATTATCAAAGCTTCTGATTTGTACAGGCAACTTGAAACAGAAAGCTTTCTGCAAGTTAAGGCATACGATATCCAATTTGGTGCCAAGCTACTATCAGATATATTGGTTTTACAGAGTAAAGATTATATTGCTAAACTGTTTTTAAAGGAGACGGATTTGCACTACATTTCGCACATTGTAGAAACAGTGCTTCGTGACAACACTGACTATTGTTTGGTCATTATCCGCAACCAGGCGTTAGAAACGGTTCAGCGTCTCGTACAGAAATGGAAAAAATATATCCTAAAGAATCCTGCAAAACATATCTTTCTTGTCAGGGAAACATATAACATCCCATCTGATCTTAACTGCTTTTGCCTTCGTGACTTGACAGAAGAATCATGGGAGGTATTCCGAAGGAGTATTTCTTCATGGGGAACGGCCATTTCTCCGCTCATAATATTCCTTAATAGTTTCAGAGAACGTTCAATCGAAGAAATTTACGACCGAATCCTCTCGGATTATGATTTAGAGATAAAGAACGTTGACATAGAGCACACATGGTGGAGTGACAAACTTAAAAGCAAAAACTATGCCCTGCGGGAAGAAATCACTCTCGAGAAAATAACGACATGGTTAAAAAAAGACACGAATTTCAATGAAATGCTCGAAGAGGTGAATATTTCAAAGAAAAATCAAGAAACAATATATGGCTACGAAGGTAAAAAGGTCGTGATATTATTGGGAGAAGCGGGACACGGAAAGTCAACCAACCTCACATGGTTGGCTTGGCATTTGCGGCAACGAAATCCTTCTTTCTGGGTTGTTCGATGTAACTTGTCCGATCATTGTACTGACTTTAAACCATTTACACCAAAAGGTCAAAAGAATTCTGCTGGTCAGGCGAATGAAATCGATGAAACGAAAGCGATCAGATTGCTATATAAGTTGGCATATTCATCGCTTCAACTTGAACGGAAAATGGATGAGGTGTGCAGTTTGTCTGCCAATTGTTTAGTTCTTTTAGATGGAAAAGCAAATGTGAGCAAAGATCTTACGAAACAACACGGTTTTTCCAACTCAATCGTATTGCAAATATTCAAAGAAAAGTTGAATGCAGGTGAAATGGTATTGCTGTTTGATGGGTTCGATGAAATCGCTCCTAATTACAAGGAGGTTGTTTTAGAGTTACTCTCTCTGTTTGAAACATTTGAAGGAGTGAAGAAAATATATCTTACCAGCCGACCATACGGTTTTAAAAAACAATTCGAAACGGCTTTCATGGATCCCTTGTTTTTCCAATTTAAACCTTTCTTGGTGCAAGACAAAGCATCTATGCTTTATAAAATGATGAAGGAGAAATGGCGTAATCGGAACATTGGCGATGATATCACTAAATCTTTGTGTTACATGTTACTTTGTAGTTTAGGTGACATGAGCGATGTTCCATTAAACCTGATGATGGCAGTAGACGTTCTTGAGGATAGTGTGTATCATAATGAAAATATAAACAACGGTATTTCTTCAGAAGGAAAGCTGTTTGAGACGATCTTAAACTTATCAAAACCGTCTTTTATAGTGGAAGAATTTGTGAAGGTAAAAATTCTACATCGTTTGTATGACAAAAAGGGGCTAGATAAAAATAATGTAGATAAACCAGGTGAAGGAAAGAGATTTGAGAAGGAGATAAATGATACGAAACTGCTCCATGGACTATTGGCACTTTGGATTTTTTTTGACGAAAATGAGCTGGCCACTATCCTATCGGCAGACGAAACACTCCAGGCAGAAGATTATAAGAAACTAATACTCGATGGCGATGAAAAAACTGGCATAATTCATGGAATACAGAATGACGCTCCTGTCTTTATTCATCGATCTTTTGCTGAATACTTGGCTGCTTGGTGGCTTATCCAGCGACAAAAGGAAGGGAAGCAACAAGACAGGATAAAAATAACTAGTCTAGAGTCCTTCTGGGATCGCGAGCGTAAAGAATTAAGAAAGTATATTGATATAATTCTGACCCAAAACCATCCACTACCTCATGCTATCATTGAGTGCGATTGGCAAGCAGTAGAATCATTACTTTCTACTAGCCAAAACTCTACTATTAAAAACCCACTCTTTGTGAGAGATGATGGAGAGAGAACTCCTCTGCATCTATTGGCCATCCATTTCGATTTTGAACGTAAATGGCTAAATTTATTCGAAGATTCCATCATATCTGACATAATAAACTGCGAAGAAAAAATATTCGGTTGGACTGCTTTGGATTACGCGTTCCAAATGGACAAGCCACGATTGATATTTTATCTCTTGCATCACGGGGCCTCAATAAACGTAGATGTACTGTACGAACACATAGCTTTAGCTAGAAACGATAAAATTCGTAAAGCTGCAAAATATGCTAGATATGTTATGCAATATTTGAGTCAACAGGCGATCGAGTACGAGTCACACGATGCCTGCAAAAAGATGAAACAATTTTGTGACAAAGTGGTTGCTGACTTTGTCAACAAATTATCTACCCAAATACAAATTCTAGAAGACAATATTAGAGAAGATACAGTTTGGATGCTTGAGAGTGTAATTCAAGCGGCTGATAGAATGCACTTCGTTCGAGGGATGATTTCGTATTTCGATTTGGCGTTGCATCGTAATTCCTGTTTTATGTTGAAGTACTTTATGGCACATGACCCATCAGTTTTAAAAGATGACAACCTTATGAAATGCGCATTATATGCTGCCCTAAAAGATTACAAAATTGAATTCAAATATTTTGTTGATCTCTATTGTTCTCGAGCTACGATCAAAGATTTTCAATTCTTGTCCATTCAAAGTGACGCGGAATGTTATCTTATTGATTATTTCAACGATGGAGAAATGGATACAGTTTGTGATTTCACAAATAACATCTGTTGGGAAAAACAGGGAATACCAACTGAACTAATGATTGATGAAAACATTCTCTCGTTGTTGACTGTGTGTGTGGTAACAGTAAGACCATCTATGCTGAGATACTTGAAAGAATCATGCAAGTTGAACCTTTGCGCCGGCCTTGTCTTTTCTTTAGCAATGTTCGCTAATCATTTGTTTTCGAAACTTCCTCGCGAGACAACAATAAAACCAAGCAAGGCATATGAATGTCTGTTGGATCAGGCATCGAATATAAGCGACGTCGAAGCGAATAGAATGCTTCGTCTTGCCATAACATCCAACCTCTTCGAGTTCTCAAAATGTCTGATAGAGCGATACAACATCAACTTCCAGGCTGTTGATAAGTTGAACCGTTGGAATGTCTTTCATTTGCTTGCTTCAAATCAACGCCCATTTTGGGCTGAACAAATAATCGAAGTTGATGATGACGATGATGATGATGACGATGGCATCAGAGCTTCTTGTGTTGATGATGATAAAAATGATTTGTTCCGTTACATGCAAGCAAAAGCAAGCGACATGGATTGCTTTAACATTTTCGATAAGAATGAAAAAAGCATTCTCCATCTCGCAATGGAAAATGGACTGAGAGGCATAGTAGAATACATTGTGGCTCGTAAATTGGGTCAGAATGAATTTAACGAAATCAGAAGCCTGAGCGTTATTGCCATACCAAACATAACATTATGTTATCATGCGATTCTCGAAATATCGAAATCTGTTGAAGAGAAATGGTGGCATCAAGAAGTACTTTGTATGCTGGTCAAGCAAATAGCTAAGATTTCATTAACCGACAGCGAGGAGTCCCAAGAGCTAAATAGTGGCCGCTTGTTACTCCAAGAGAATGCCAAAGAGTTGTACCAAATGGCAATGAAATGCAGATCCCTATACCTTAAGTACTATTTGCACCGTGAGTTCCCTAACGCGATTCCACCACTGATTTATGGTGCAGATTGGGTAGCATGCACAGCAAGAAGCCTGCGATCACTATACTTCCTTGAAGTCACCAAATGGCTACTCAATCCAAACGACGTGGATCAGCATCCCAACTTGTATGAAGTTGTTGACAAATGTGACGACGAAGGATATGATCTGGGGTCAGTAAATTTAGAGAATTTGGTCAGGCAAGTTGAAACGATTCTATCGGCCAACCGATCGATGGAGGAGGTGTGTAAATTGAAACTCTTGGCCGTCGCTGTATGCCTGAAAAATGAATCAATGATAAGACATTTGTTTGAAACCTTGAACGTAAACATCGATTGGAAGGTTCTAATCGATATTATGGATATTGCACATCGATCACATATTCATGAACCGGGAACAACAGAATCAGATGGATGTCCATTCGAAAAGCTTGATTTTAATCCGATTTACAGATATCTGTTTGAACGAATCTCCAAGCTTGGTGAAATAGATGCCGAGGGTAGAAATGTGATACTTTTTGCGACACAATCTGGACTCGGCTGTATGGCCAAGTTCTTGATCAAACACAACATGGTCAATGTCATGCCCGTCAATGAGCAGAATGGATGGAATATCTTCCACTACTATGGTTCATGTAAGAGTACCTGGAGATGTGTTTACACTAAAACTGATGATCTACTGGTATTGATAACTAAACGGGTGCTTGAGATCACATCCGATGGCTTTCCGCTCTCGGCCTTGACGGAAAGTCGCAGGAATAAACTCAAGGAGCTTTGCTTCAACATTAACGAAAGAAGAAAGAGTGTAATTCATGTTGCTGTTGAGGCTGGTAACATTGGAACGGTAGAATATATCATTCAGACTCGTCTCGGATTTGGCCGCATAGGCAAACATGAAATAAGGAATTCAGACGAATGCTCGCGCTACAGAGAATGTTATGACGAGCTTAGTCAAATAGCAGTACAACTTCCATTCAATGGATATTTTGATTACCTTTTACATAAATTAACTGAATCACTAAACAGATTCTCGCCAGTAAACATTGAACATATAACGGAACAAGGGAATGTAGAAGATCATATTGTGCAAGATGCCTGCCGATCAACAATCAAGTATAGATCGGTCACAACATTAGAACATCTGATGATTGAGTATGAGGATCAGATGCGTCAAGCATTGGGTAGAAGCACTAACAACGAATTGCTTGCCTGCATGACGGAGTGCATCAGAAGGAACAGAACCAACATGTTTAAAATTATCTTTGGTCATTATCGCACCTTACAAGGCATTAAACCAAGCATGGAGGTTGAGTTTGAGAATGAGGAAAATGACAACATTGATTCAGCCACGATTACTGAGGAGAAAATACAATGGCCGGTCATCAATCAATTGTCCAATGATGTGACTTTGAATCGAGACTATCTGTCTCTGCTTATTCTGTCAGTTGCGTATGGAAGGCTCTCGATGACACAATTTTTGGTTGAAAAGCTTCAGCTGGAGGTCAACAAATCATTGCTTCAATTAATCATGAAAGTGTTGGAAAAACTGTGGAATGATAATTGTAAGACTGCAACGCCAGTATATGAATACCTCGCGAGCAGATATGAAGGAAACGCTAATTTGCTGCATCTTTCCATACAATCTGAGTGTTATGATATGCTCGAATACCTCATAAAAGAGAAAAAGCTTGATCCCAATGAAGTTAACTCGGAGAATGGATGGAATGCTGGTCACTATTGTGTTTCGGATCCGATCTCCTCGGGTTACAAGGTTTTTACTTGGTTGGTAGAAAGTTATAATATGGACTGTGTTGGTGTTTACGATCGAAATGAGCGAAGTATTCTTCATTTGGCAATAGAGAATGGTTACAACGCCGTAGTAAAATACATCATTAATCACGGATTGTGCCTTAAAGAGGCTAACCAACCATGGTATGCATGGGATTTAAAGACAATAGAAAAACATATAAATGAACTGCAAACAATTCTAGAATCGCTTCCGGAAAACATACCACAACAAACACAACAAGTTCTAGAAGATATATTAGAAAGGGTAGCAGATAGAAACATTGCTCTAACGACATATAAACAATTGTACGCAAATCAATTATGAAGAAGAGAGCGTTATTTCTTTATTTCTGTTATCATCGTTCCGATCAATAGCATGTAGATAAGCCAGATAGCGTGTACTAGTAATAGCAGATTGAAGTTAAATAGAATAAAATTTAAATATGACAAGGATGTTTCGAATCGTTAGCTACATAATCAAGCAAACATAATTTCTCTGTTTGAAGTCATGAAGAAAGAAATGTCATTTTGATTTGTTCCAAAGCACCTGTGGTCTGTAGAAGCGGGTAAGTAAACAGCTGTAGATCGGATCATAAAGTGATCGTGGACATCATCGATCCAACTTAACAATCAATACATCTCAACACTGACTACACGCAACTGATGATCACGCGTCTCAACAGTCGATTGTAAACTCCTTCATGGCGCAGAGCTCGGTTGCTATCATCGTCTGTCTTCCTGTTTCCATTGCTGACATTTTGTGCCCTCTATGGTCGAGTTGCGGGGTCCGCTATGTCCGTTAATTCACGATTCGACGCCCGTAACAAAACGAACTGCTTCCTCTTCGATGTGGTATATCATGCTTTGGTGATGTATTGGTCGTCGTCTTGACCAACACAAGCTCCGAAACGTCAGAGGAAGTATATGGACGAAGATCACCCTCTACACCCAACGAAAGTAAAATAGCACCTACTTTTTTTCTCTGTAACAGACGAATAATTGAGCTCTAACTCAATGCTTTCTGTTATATGTTCTAAAATGTGTTCCGGATTAAACCAGCTTTGAAAAGTTTTGATCTGTGGATCCGTTTTTTAGTAACTCCAGGTAAACTAAAAAAGGGTGCGAAATAAAAATAGCACCACCAATGATTTTCAACAAAATTCATCATGTTTTTAATATTTAATAGTCTTTTTACGTGTAAATCTTTCAGATGACTTCAATTAAATACGATTTCATGTATAAAATAAGGGTTTTGAGCTTTCCCCTGTGTATCTCCTCCAATGCACTCCCGAACTCGACATTTGAGCATGTTTACGTCGTCAAATTGCATTCCGTTTTCATACAAACGACGTGCAAGAATGCACGAAAGGTTCTCGAAGCAATTCTTATCCGGAGAAAGAGCTGGACAATCGAAAGCCTCTATATTTTTTATCAGAAAACCACTATTTAGTGAGTTGTGTGGTGCGGTGGGTGTGAGGTGACAGCATTATCTTGTTCGAAAACACAATGCGGCACCTTAAATGCCCCGTAATGGTCAATTAAACTTATTTCCCACATTTCTACGTAATATTCCCAATTAATTTTTGTTGTAATTATCACTAACGGAAGCTTTAAGTGGAAAACGTTCCCATATAACCATTGAGCTACTACCAAAGTTCCTGGTCATCTTTCCATCTGGTTTATCGTGCATATCGTGCCAGTAGTACTGAAAACCATCTGGAATATCAAATTTAACCTTTTTTAACTCGAAACGATCGCGTTCTTCTATTCTTCTGTCAGAAAATGTCATTTTCCGCGAAGATGCAATGATGCACCATATGTAGTTCAGTTAGTTTGGGTTTTCCATGGCTTTTGCGCTACTTTTAGTACCCATAACTTGCCAAAAGTTGTTGTACGAGACGTGTCGTAGCCATACGCACCAATTCCGCTCTAATTTGTGATGCTTTTCATTGGTTCATTGAAATTCTACGAATTCCCCGTTTATCCTTTGGGGAAAGCTTACTTTTCTTCCCATTTTTCTCGATGGAATCAAGTTTATCGCTACTTTTCAATTAATTTTCAACAGCTGTGAGTGTCCGATGAATTCTGTGTCATTTTTTTTAGAGAGGTCTGCGTCATGGTAGGTTTGGATTGTTACTTTTTTCTAGAACTTTAGATACTCTGATCAACCCATAGTGGCTAAATCAAAAGGGACAAAAGTGATTTCGCCATTCAATGAACGCACTTAGGGTACACTTCTATCGTTGTGAAAACCGAAATAAAGTTCTTTGAAATGAGGTCAAAATTGAAATTAACATAAGGTGGTGCTATTTTTATTTCGCACCCTTTTTTCGAAAAATTGGGCTCAAATGTATATACTTCAAAAACGATGCTCCATAACACTTCAAATTGTTGGTAAAGAGTCTACGGATAAAATTACTGTAGAGATCGGCATTGTAAACGAGGTTATTAGAAAAATATTGTAAAAAAACATGGTGATGCTATTTTGATTTCGTGCACTGTATACATGTGGGTGATCTAGTCTGACCGCGATAGGAGTTTGTGATAGGATACTTACCCTCTATTACATTCCATTTCCAAATCCCTGACGAGCGATTTAGAACCGAGTTATCCTGAACAGGGTACACCGGCTAGAGGCCATCAGAAACACGTGCGCTTTCCGTACGATCTCCACAGCAGCAGTCGGTGTGATAGCAGCAAATTTTGTCTATCACAATCCTGATAAAGGAAGACGGTGAGTGCTATGCCAGGCGCGGCAATCCAGGTATCCGCACGAAAGCAAAAATATGAACAAATGAAAAGATGAAAGAAGATGATGCTCTCCCAGTATTTGAACCAGTTTTATCGTGATCGTTTAGTCCTTCATGTTGCTTTTGCAAGCACATCCCAAGGCACCTCTATTATCCTTCAAGCAGTCGTAACTTAAGCAGTGCTAATCGCGTGAGCGGTTGGAATGAAAAGAAAAGCATAAGCATAAGCGAGTATGTTTTCATACACTTTAATGGTACTTTCTTAAACTTATATTATATGTAGAATAATGGAATACTTACCCTATTCGGCTTATTTATTCTCGGTGCGCCTTTTGGTAGTGAACAATTCGTCCGTAGAATGCCACCATAATATGAGTGTCTTACTGTAAAAAATATATGCCTACTAGAGCAACTAAATTGAACGAACTGAAACGCTTTTCATCTTTTATTCGTTTAGCTCTGATAAAGCAGTTTCCACTCGCTCAACTGTAGATGCTCACGATATCCTTGATGCTGAAGTAGGTGCCAGAGATTAGGATAAACACACCGAATGCCAGAAGAAAACTTGACCAAATGCCATCGGTACCAGCCGAAGCTACCCTGAACCGACCAGCGATACAGCGTATCCAGCATGATGGGTGTAAGCAATCCGAGCGTCGCCGAGCCCATTGAGCCCGCAAGTCCGATAAATGGTTCCAGTTCCGGCACACCCAATGCTAATGCCGTCAACACAAGCAGAATGCCGAACCGTATGGCTATCTGAGCCATGTTATGACGCTCCGGAATGAACAAGTGCTTTGCCTTGCGCCACATTATATCCATCGGTATATAGTAGTAGATGCCGAGTGAAAACAGGATCGCTAACGCTGTCAGGAGTTGCGTCGAAAGAGCCAACCTTCAAGTGCGATGGAAAAGGAAGAGGAAGAGTTATCCTTTTTGACACAGAAGGCTCCAGTACCACTTTCTTTAACCAATCATTATCTTACGCCTCATCGTTACCAAGATTAGCCGTAACGTTGGCTTCCGTCGATGCACCGTAGCGTGCATAACCGAAAAAGCCGGTCACGTTGTATAGTAGCGTAATGAAGGTCATGACCGTTCCAAGTACTCCAGGGCAGGATAGAAAATGTTCCGGGTGTTTCATCTTGTTCTCGATCGGTAGCACCACAACAATCCCTTCCACTGCGTATACCACAGTCCTGGTTTGGTGAGAGATACATAAAAGCGAAGATCACATCGAGTACTTTAAGGAGGAATCCGAGGCTCACCCGAAGAACGATGGTAGAGCGGTAATTTCAGGAAACAGTTGACACTCGGAGAGATCGATCGGCTCCCGAAAGATGTAATACAGGGTAATACAGAACGTGAACAGTATGAGGATGTTGGCAAGGGCCGAAAAGGGTACGAGGTAGCGCAAGTCACGGACCTGCGTTACGAAGATCAATGGAACGGCCGTCAGCAGGATGTAGATGCGTGTGTCCCAAGCAAGACCCGCCAGGCTGTTAATTACACTCCGGAGTGTAGTTGAGATGAAAATAATGTAGACACAGACGGTGAACAAACTGACGATCATCAGCGAGTAGTCGATGCAGACCCTGCGTTTTTTAATCGACCGAATGAAAATTGTATAAGAGAATCACCGGTGCGTTACGAGGTACATGCTAAGGTACACCTACTTGGCAACATTGGCGAACCGGTGCGTACCGTGCGTACCAAACTGGAAGACACTTTGGGCCGTTTCCGAGAAGCCAAGTTGTGGTACGCGCATGCGTTTCGAGGATTTTTGTGATGTAGAGACCTGCGGGGAAGAGAAGAAGACGAGATCACCCGTTGTATCCTAGCAAGCAACCCAGTCCGGTCGGTTGGCTTTGCCTCACTCACGAGCAGATAAACGCAGTGTGCATAGATGACGCCAACGAGAGTTGTCCCGAGCACACCAAACACCAGGCCACCGTTACGAAAAGCCGAGGGCATCGCCAAGATACCGGTGCCCAGCGATCCCTTTAGCATGTGCATGAGCGTACCGCTGGTGCTGTTGAGAGTTTGTGACTTTAATGACCGGTTAGGCAACGGGCAACAATCGGAACTTACGAGCTTGGTTTTTTCACACTGCGGTGCCGAAATGGTTCATAGTGATCATCATCATCCATTGTAGTCGGTAGGACACTGGTCGGGGAGAGAACAACATTAACTCTTCACATTTATTTGCAGACACATGTAGACATGTGGCGAACACGTGGTACATACCTTCCGTTTCTCGGGCCAGGTGTTGTCTTCAACTCCATCGCTTCGATCATAAGATTCGATCACTTTCTCGCTGAACAGATGTTCGGTTCATGTGAGACTGACTCCGAACGCGGCGCAGATTGCGGTGCTGCGTGTGCAGCGAGAGCGATTAGTATTAATGATTGGTAAGATTATGATGCGTAGCTTCGGATACAATAAAACGGAAAGGGGGGCCGCTGTCTAGACGATAAGGCCGAGAAGCTACAAATGCGAACGTCTAAGATAGTGAAGCGTACGTTGTAATTTTTCGCGATGTAATCGTCGAACTCAATTGAGTTCTGATTTGATTGTCGCGTCGTTAACAGCGCACATGGCTCAAGCTGCATGCTCGAATCGCACACTTTCAATCCCGTATACTTCGTCTACCAATACGTGTAAGCAAATGTTGCTACTGATGCTGGTTTAAAATTAATAGAAATGTTGTCAGGATAATTAATTAATAATAATTGATAGTAGTAATTACTAATGAACATATTGAGCGCGAATCGCAAGGGAATTTACAGACCGCGTGTCTCATGACAAAGGCTACTGGTTTGATTACTTCGGATTTTTGTACAAATTTATTGTATAATTTATGTGAGCTCTTTGCTCTTGTTCAAATTCTTCATTCCTTGGAGTAACAAAACTCTTGGGATTCGTATTAGTTGTCATATTTTATTTCTTGTTTTTCTTGAGGTTGCTTGTTTGGACTTTGCTTGCCGGCTTTGCCGACGATATGGTCCGGATGGTTGGAAATTAACAGGAAGCGATCGGTAGGTGTGGTGGAATTGTGAATGAGGGGCCGTGGCCTGATCGTTGTTCATCATAAAACCGAGATTTTGGCTAGAACTGCCTGATCCTTAACATGGTACACTGGCCAGCGGCCATTAGAGTCACTTACGCTTTCCGTACGATCAGTAGCATTTGGCGTGATATTAGCAATTATGACTATCACGATCCTGATAAGGCAAGTGCTGTGCCAGGCGCGGTTTTCCGGGTATCCGCAAGGAAGCAAGGCGCAATTCTTTAGCTAACTGGCAGCGGGATTGAGACAACGATTAATGTGGCAGATGAACGCACCGTCTCATCCCCAATATCGAGCGGTGGGTGGCTAGAGGACATGGTAAGGTAAACTATCACCTGACTCAGCTCCTTTTTAAGCATGAATACTTCAGAGAACATTTTCATGGGTTTGGGCGAGGCTCGTCCCCACACTGCCCCGCGTGTGTAGATACAGTAGAGTCCGTCCCAGTATATCCTGACCGGCCCTAGGTTCGAGGACGAAAGGAGGCACGTCAATTCAAATGTGAATTAAAAGACAATTCAGAATTCAAAGTGAAAATTTAGTAGAAAGCTTATGTGTGGTAATATTTGAATTTTTCCCAAAAATTTTAGCGGGTTTCACCACTTCCTTTCAAGAAAGAAAGGTAAAGGATTTTGGACTATTTTCTTTTTCGCTCAGCCTATTGTGCGAGAGCGAGATAGGCAAAATCTAAGCTCCGTTACTTTTCTATCCCAAGAAAGTGCAAAAATCTGTTTGGTTTTTCGATTTTTTAAAATTTGGTTACAAAAATGTGGTGTATCTGATAAAAATGATAAGTAATCATAATGGTGGCTGATAAACACGAACATTCGACGCAAAAAAAAAAAGAAAATTGCTCATCTAAATTCGAAGCGGAAAGTGGACAACACCCTTAAAAAACTGTTGTTTTGGCTTTGAGGTTAAAAATCCGAGTTTAGAAATCGCTGTAAAAAGAGGGAATTTTTTTCATTTTTAACATTTTTTCGTGATAAAAAAGGTGCTAAAAATGCGTTTGCAATTCCCCCCGTTGTTCTCGTTGGAAAAATAAGTCCGGAAATCGCAAGAACCGTCTTGGAGAACCACACCGCAAAAGATCCCCAAAAAGACCGAGCTCAAACCACGGAAAAGGATTCTAAATCCTTTTACAGCGCTGCGGGAGAGGGCAGAAATCTGCGACCGCGATTCCGGGATTCTCCAACGAACACCATCGGATACCGCATCTCGTAAAAGCTTTAAGGTTCGTGATTCCGCAAGGATTAGCTACCCTAACGATTGGCTTCTGCTTCCAGCAATCATCACGGCAAGATCTTCTGCAATTAGGATTACGGAAAGCCCAATCCGATTGCACCCAATCGGTCCAACACACATCCGGAACATCTGTTAGGACATGTGGCCTTATTAGCCGGTAAATCCTCGCCGAAAAAGAAGAAGGACACGCAGCAACCCGATCGATGGTAAAGTTCTAGGCTGGGCAATTATTAGCGTGGTGTAATTTCCCTCTGGTTTAATCATTCCGTTTCTGCATCATGCACCTAGATTTGGACCAGACCATGAACGTACCGGTGAAGGTAGTGGTGCGGTTCGCACCAACCGCACCGCGGCTACAGCAGCAGGAGGACAACAAAACGGTCGTGCCACCGACATCGAGACCGGAGGACCAAGAGGTGGATGAAAACTGTGTACGGTGTGGCGATGGTCATACGTTCCGGTTTTCGCACGTGCTTCGCAATGGAATCGGTAATCAGGAACTGTATTTCGAGTCGATTGCCGGTTTTATGGAGTCCGTGCTCGAGGGTTACGATTTCTCCGTCGTCACGTACGGTGCGAAAAGCACGGGGAAAACCTTCACCCTGTACGGTGGCCCGGGAGGCGCGGAATCGATCGGTGACGAAGGGATTGTGTTGTGCTTTGTGCGGGATCTTTTCTGTCGGCTAAACGCTCATCCGGAGCGAGTATTTTCGATCAGTATTGCGTGGAGCGAGATCACGGCGGAAGGCGATGTGCTGGATGTGCTGGAGAATGCGGCCATGGTACAGTGTTTCTCGGTGGAGGATACGTATGCGCTGCTCGGGCTCGGGATGCATCGCCGGAATGCGGAAAACCACAGCATACTGAGCTTGGTGCTAGAGCAACAGTGGACTTCGATCGGTGGTATGAACCAGCACCGACAATCGACGGTTAGCTTTTGTGATTTACGCGGAACGGAGCGTGCCATGGCGGACGAGGAAGCGTATCCGATGGATGGTGGGCTACGGAAGCTAGAGGACATCGTGATACGACGCAGCGATCAGTACAATGACTCGGTATTGACGGCTTTCCTGAAGGATTCGTTCGGAGGACGAGCACAAACGTTGCTGTTTCTTTGCGTCGATACGACTCAACTCGACACGAAGGCGACGATGCGCGATTTGGAGTTTGGTGAGCACGCCGAAGAGATCGTGAACAACGTCGTGATGAACACGTTCTCCGACAACAACGTACCGGTGGTTCCGTTGAACGAAGATCTCGGCGGTGGCAATGCGAATCTCGATGGATTGTACTTTGCTTCGCAGCAGTGGGTAAAGTTGCTGAAGAATGCGGAAAGTCTCTTTACGAAGCTGTTTAGCACCTGCGAGCTGAATCAGACCGAGCGTAGTCAGATCGAGGAATGGCTGTACCTGAAGGCGGAATGTGACGATTGCTTTAGTTCGAGCGATATGAGTTTGCCTACCGGTGCGCAACCGAATGCCCGCATGTGTTTGGGTCCGATCGAAGAGATTGACGAGGCGGAGGATACAACCCTCCAGAGCAGTGGGAAGGAACAGTTTCAGTCGGATAACGAGAGCGATTCCGATCTCTGTACGCACCTGACGGACGTTAGCGAACGCATCCAGAGCTACATCAAGACGTTTCAAACCAAAACGAACCAACTGATCACGGACAAGTATCAGGAATTTTTCCAAACACATCCACCCGCTGCCCCGGCCGGTGATTCGGGAGAGCACGAGGAAAAAGACGCTACCACACCACCAGCCACCGGAGACGGAGCACCGAAAACCTTCGGCCACAATCCGGCCAGACGAAAGTCGATCTTCGATGGTGACACGGTAAGCAGCAACGAGCTGGCACTCATACTGCCGCTGAAGGGGGAATCGCAACCGGTCGCAACCGCACTGGACAAGAAGCTCGATACGCTCGGTAGCAATTTGCGTATCTGTCAGGCCAGTATCGAATCGTTCCACGCGCAGATCGAGGAGGTTCGCCGTACGATCACGCTGAAGCAGAAGTACATAGATGATTTGATAGAAAACAGCGAAACGCGATCGGTCGCCAAGTCACGGTTTAGCAAGAAGAAGCACAAACTGGAGGCCGAGTACGAGAAGACGAAGAAGCAACTTCGGAAGGCGGTTGTCAACGGTACGGACAAGGACGAGATCAATCGGCTAAAGAGCCACACATCACATCTCGAGCAGCGGTTAAAGGATCTCGAATCGATCGGTTTCATAGCGGGTGAGGCGGGGCACAAGAAGAAAAAGCTTCAGCAATCGATCAAGGATTCGCAGAAACAGCTCGAGGTGTTGCAGCGGTTGCTCAAGAAGGAACTAGACCGTCGCGAGGGGTTCGAGAAGGAGCTGGAGGCGGTCCAAAAGGAAGCAGCACGTACGGTACGGTCCGGGAATGCGGGCGCTGGAACGCTGGAGTTAAACGAAAGCCGCAGCAAGATCCGCAACATGAACGAACGGATCTCGCACATCGAGCACGTGCTGAAGGAGAAGTCGAGCAACTTGAAGCGCTACGTAAATAAGCGTAGCGCCGAAAAGGAATCGCTGCGCTGTGAGATACGCAATCTGCGCCGAACGCGCGACCATCTGGTGGAGCAGCGCTGTCAGCTCGATCGTAAGCTGCGCGAAGATAAGCGCCCTTCGTTCGACGAGGAGCGTAAGCTGGTCGAGTGCGATGAAGCGATCGAAGCCATCGATGCAGCGATCGAGATGAAGAACGAGCTGATCTGTGGGCGGCGTAGCATCGATACGGATGAAAGTTTGCAACGGGAAAAGGGTGAACAGATGCTGATGGCGCGGTTGAACAAGCTGTCGGCCGACGAGATGCGCACGCTGCTGTACAAGTACTTCCAGAAGGTGGTCGATCTGAAGGAGGCAAGCCGCAAGCTGGAGCTACAGTTCATTTCGCTCGAACGGGAAAAGGACGCCTGGGAGTGGCAGGAAAAGATACTTACCAACACGATCCGTCAGACGCGACTAGAGAAGGAACGGTCGATCGTGGCACTGCAGAAGCAGCACGAAACCAAGCTCAATCTAATGCTGCGCCATTTCGCGGCCGATACTTCGGCTTCGATCTCGAGTACCCTACCGGACGGTACGCTTCCACCGTATCACACACAGACGGCGGCAGAATTTGTGCTGGGTTCGGGTGCTGCTGCGCGCTACCATCACATCAACCACGTGCAGTACGATACCGATGCGCAATCGGTGGTTGACATACCAGCACTAAGGGCTGGTGGTCACACCTCCAAGCAATTGACACATTACAAAGGGGCAAGCGGAACTGCCGCCTTACCGGTCGCTGCAGGACCTAGTGGTACTTCGCTTCGCGGAACGGCACAGGCCCTGGAACCGGCTCCACCGGCGGTGATCGTTGCGGTGGAGAAGGATCAGCGACCGAAGAACAAGCTGTTCTCGAAGTTACAGGTCCTATCGCGCTATCATGGTAGCGATAAGCGCAAAATTTTCCAATCGGACATCCCGCAACAGAATCTCAAGCAGCTACAGGTCGCTTCACGTCCCTCGCTAACGAAAGTTACGCGGGAAAAGAACAAAATCATCATTCAGAGCGACGGTGGCAGCAGTGGCAAGTGAAGGGCGCATATGCTTGGCAGCTCTTGGATTTAGCGCTCTCTTTCTCCCTATATCTTCGAATCTCACACATCCTATCGCGAGCTCTCTGTTTGCATCTGCATTTTGCGCATAAGTGCTGTTTGAGTCCCTGTACGCAAGACGGAGGGGACCATAGTTTCCTTCCGAAGCGGTTTGTTTAGTTATCTGCTGAGCGGTAGGTGGAACTAACCACAAACTCAGCGAATAGATGCGTGTTTTACACTAGTTCCAGTAAACAGTCTCTCCTCCTCTCGATACTCTGATTCCCAACCCGAGATGAATGTAATAAATGTCTATGTGGTCATTATGTGCTAAAAGAAAAGCGTTCGCGTTCTCTTCCTTACGGTACTGTACGCCCGAATGGGACTATACTATTGGGTTGATTTTGTCTTCATCGCTGCACAATTGACCATCGCGTTTTACTGTGGTTTCGTACCGCAGTGC
Source organism: Anopheles darlingi (assembly GCF_943734745.1). Taxonomy (NCBI): domain Eukaryota; kingdom Metazoa; phylum Arthropoda; class Insecta; order Diptera; family Culicidae; genus Anopheles; species Anopheles darlingi. Next base: position 28,482,905 of record NC_064875.1, on the reverse strand, counting down.
TGGCGTGCCCATTGCCTTGGCATGCGTTTTCATGTGCGTGCGAAGGGCTACGAGCTGGATAAACCGTTTGCCGCACTCCGTACACGCGTGTGGCCGTTCGCCGGTGTGCGTCATCACGTGATGTTTCAGTGTTTCCGCTTTCGCAAACGATTGGCCACAGTGTGGGCATTTGAACGCTTTGATGCCCCGGTGCACTATGCGCACGTGTCTTGCTAGATTTCCTGCAATAAAAAGGATCCATTATTGCTCAATTGCCGGAGACTCGTTCTCGGTGGTGACGACGCACCTGAACTGGTAAACGACTGGCCACACGTGCTGCAGATTGATAAGCGCTCCTTCGTGTGGTGATTGATATGTATCCGAAGCTCATTCTTGGTCGTCTTTTTCATACCGCAGTGTGGGCACTCGTACTTCTTAATACCCTGATGGCGCATCATGTGTATCCGGAGTTTGTTGCTGTTGACAAACTTCTTCTCGCACATCGTGCACGCGAATGGTCGATCACCGGTGTGTGAGTAGGTGTGTGCCTGTGTAACAATGGCAGACTGGAATGCTACAAACCCTTACAATAAACGTTATTAGTATGTGCCATACCTTTAGTGCGCCTGCAGTTGTGTACGATTTGCCACACTGCTCGCAGATGTATTGCTGAGGCTGGGGGGCCAAATAGTTCGGATCATGCGATTTCCGGTGTTTCCGCATGTTTGCTACGGTCGTATAGGTAAGCTCACACCCGGGAAAATCACACGGAATCTTGGGCTGCTGCTCGTCCGTGTGCTTATGGCGTATGTGCATCTTCAGGTTAAACCATTTGATAAACTCCTTTCCACAGATCTCGCATACGGCAGGTTTTAGGCCCTGGTGTTCCCTCAGGTGGCCATTGAGTCGGGTTTGTGTTTTGAACTTTTTCTCGCATTTCGTACAGGCGAACAGGAAAATCCCTCGGCCGCGGTTGGGAACGGTGGTGGCCTCAACCAGCGCCTCACAAACTTTGCCAGTGGGCACTTCCGACGATTCGTTGTTCGATTCATCTTCTACGGCATCGGTTACCACCTCCTCGTCATCGTTATCGCAGGATTGGGTATCGAGCTGTTTCTCTTCTGCCGTATGATCGCGATCGGGACTGGGACTGACGGATTCTAGGCGCAGATCCTTTTTCTCGTCGGGAGCTTGTGTTTCGTCCGCAGCGATCTAGTACGTAGTGAAAATTAATTGTTTAGAATATTGAATTACCCCAACGGACGGAGTTTTCTTTACATTTACCTGCATCAAAGACTCATGTACCCGAATACATAAGGCACGGAATTGTTCCAACTGCTGCAGCTTCTCTTGGCAATCGGAGCAAACCAAGCGCGCCGCCAACACCTCCGACTCGTGCACGTTAATCGAAGTGAGGAGGAAATAAATTTCCGAAAAGTTAGCTATACTTTGCATCTCACCAGGACCACCGTTCGGTTCTCCACAGGTTCCACAAAGGATATTCATTTTAACGGAAACAGCCAAATTCGATACCGGCCTTCGCGGTTGCTACCAAAACACACCTGAAGCCGAGTCCACACCCATCACATTTAATAGCTGAGTTGTTGCAGTTTTGACTCGATTTATTCCGTTCAATCGACCGTTTGTTTTTTTGTATGTTTGCACTTTTTTTCTTGTTTCGGTTATTGTTTTAGAGTCGTTAGCTAAAAACGTGTGGAAATAATTTCAGAAAAGAAATGGAAAAGTTGGCCTGAGTATTGCTTATTCTTACATAGTCCACTTTTTTACCTCTACAGTGCTGGTAATGTCTTTTCGAACAAAACAATGATGTGCTTATTCCGGCGAGGCGTTAGTTGAAGCCTCAATCGTGTTCAACGATTTTTTGAGGTTCGTCGATTATTTCCCCGAAAAAAAGTCTGTTGTCACCAGCAATAAAGCGATCGCCTGGGTGATTTTCTTAGGCGATAATGAACTCGAAAATGAAAAATCGATCAACCGTGGCAGCAACTCCGCAGTTTTCTACGATGACCTCGATTGAGCCCTGTCTTGGCAGTGGACGCGGTGGAACATGTGCCTTCGAATCCATCTGTTCATAACACACCCCCGGAACTGGCCAGGAAAATATATTCCATGGAGATTCCGTCAGGACTCAAAACGACCGACACACGAGATATCGCTACATTGCAATGGCTACGTTGTGCTTTCCGCTGTCCTTTGTATAATTATAACACATATACTCATCACTTACACCTCACATTCCTCCCTCACCTATTAAGTTTCATGAAAACATTGGGATTTTCTAGATCGTTATTTCTGGATGGATGTTCTTTAATTACGATAAACGTAATTTATGCTTCAACTACATCAATTCCCAAACGACAAACCCATCGAAAGTGTTCTCCCTAGATTAGAAACGTGTTCCGTATTATACTGGTGATTTATTTTTCGGAATTTCCTTAGCCTTTGGCCATCTTGCGGACAAAACTGCAAATCACTAAGCCACGGTTCCCCAAGGCATAGCTTCCAGCTCAACATCAACGTGATAAGGAATCAGAAAGATAGCGAGGAGTGGTAATCAGCGAAAATGGTCAAGAACCGACCTTTGATCGTAAGCGATCGGTTCAATTTACCATTGGTTGAAGATAAAAATGTACAGAGGTTCAACGTTAGGCGTATTTGACGTTATACGTTATAAGTTCATTTTTGCAGTAGCCGTTATACATGTAAGGCATGCTTTAAGGTGGTTTACGTTCAATTACCTAATCTTCATTGGTATTTAAAAAGTGATTTAAACGTCTCAAGGAGAAATAATAAAACATACCAAAGGTACGTAGCCCAAAACGAAGTGCATATGATCGATAAACTTCTCACCTAGTAATTGAGATCGCTTTGTTGAAGAAATGAGTCACAGGCTGTGTGTTACATTGAACAGAAAGTGAAACTAAACGGTAACAGGAGAAAAAAGAATGAATAATTTAAATTCGCCATAAAAAAATAAGAGTAACTTATCAGAAAATGTATAATGAAAAATAGGTTTTTAAAATTATCAAAGGCATTAATAATTAACTTAATCGCATCTTTTGATGATCAATTTTTTATTGAAATATTTTTCACGAACGCATACTAATAGAGATTTCTCTCGAATAGCTTACAGCTTAACATCAAAGAGATAAGGGGATCGTAAAGATAGCGTGGCTTGATGATAAGAACCGACCTTTGATCGTAAGCGATCGGTTCAATTTACCATTGGTCGAAGATAAAAATGTACAGAGGTTCAACGTCAGACGAACTTGAGTTAATCGAATAACTCGTACATTACATGCTAAAGCATGTTACAGTTGTATAAGGGTATCGTTTAACTTGGTTGACACTAAGTGATTTTAACGAACTGGGCAATTTTTGGCAATCGTCTAGTTTACTAGGTCGAATAACTGCTCGTATCGGGTGAACAAAGTATTTAGGATTCTTTCACCTTTAATAGTAATTTGAAGCGTACGAGTAACAGCATTAGCCACCTAAATTACCGCATTCTACTTGTACCCTTTTTCTAGGCACACAGCTTTCCTGAGCTACATACGATTGAAACGCGCAATGGCGAATCCATGTTCATCGAAACGCCCAACTGGCAACAAAAAGGGCCAACAAGATTCCTCCAAGATCAAGAGCAATCTATCAGGTCTGAAACATGCACTGCATGGGACATCGTATCAGTTGAAACTTGGAATTGTTGTTTGTCTGGCGAGTGCTAGAAAATTATTAGTACCAAACAGCAACTTCACCTTCAAGGTCATAGCAGAGGATCCTACGGCCGGTAAGTTCGATGACATCGTGTATACCTTTCGAGAAGGCGACTATACAGGAACGCTGAAGATTCAAGCGAAACATAAGCTAAATAAGAGTGCGCTGCAGGATGACGGCAGTAAAAAATCTTCAGAGATTCAAGGAAAACCCAAACACGAATCGACCGGCCCCAAGATTACTTCGAACGATTTCATAGCGGATGCAAAAAATGATTTTTATATCGAACAATACTACAAATCGTTCCGTGATCAACAACCACAAACAATTGAAACTGGTCTGGAAGGATTAATCATCTGCACCAACGCGGTTGTAGATGACGACGCTCAAGTAATGTGGGCACCAATCGACCCAAAAGCGACATCGCTGGATTTCTACATTTCAACGTTATTCCGTCAAATTCGAGGTACTTGTTATCAACTTAAAACTCATTATAAACGTGCCATATTAGCCAAACTGATGATCAATGCAATGAAATCAAAGGAGGAAATGGTATCCTGGCAAAACCCCCTCTTCAAAGAGTATCGTGGGGCGATCCTTAGTATTATCAATAAGGAAGACATTTCAACGAGTGTTCCTTCATTCAAGTTTACAGACAGGTTTTTAGACTCTTCCTTCGTTAACGTTTCGCCAAGCTATGAAGCATTTAGAAAGGAGTTTGAAGATCAATACCGACAAGAATTTCAAATCGAAAGGTCTGTATGGGATGATTTGAAAGAGAAACGTGTGTATGTTTCGGAAGCCTTTCTGTCGGATGAAAAAAATCAATATTTTTCCTCAGCTTCATTTCCAGAAGACAATGTGGATGAATCTTTTAATTCCTTCTGCGAACGATTTCGTTTAGTTTGTGACACCTTTAGTGAGCATGGTCTAGATGACGCAATTTCAGAACTTTGGGGAAATTTGCATTCTGAAGGTAATACTAGTCAGGGGAAAAGGTGTGTAGAGACGAATTTAGTTACTGAGAAACTATTCAAAACGAATTTTGATTGGTTGATGGATCCATTTGCCAAGCCGTTACATTCAGATGATTTTAAAAATGATCTCGAGAATATTCAAAGCACATTAGCACATATTAAGTTAAAAGGTACCTCTGATAAACTCCGCAAGAAAGTAATGGGTTCGTCGTTTAGAATCCGCCCCGCAGCTCTTCAAGCATCGGAGTTGTATGAGCAAATTGAATCTGAGACCCTCTTAGAAATTGAGGCATATGATATCCAATTGGGAGTAACGCTAATATCAGACATTTTGGCTATGCAACGTAAAGATATTCATAATGCTTTATTGCTCGACGATAAGGAATTCGTTGATAAGTCGACAGTAGCAGAAAATGTTTTTAGTACCTCTGAGAACCTAAGCTGTTTGATCATTATTTGCCATGAAGCGTTCAAAACGGTTCAACGTATCGTACGAAGATGGAAAAAAGAAATACTAAATACCCCTACAAAACAAGTTCTTCTTGTCAGGAAAGTATTTGAAACTTCAGTTGATCTTAACTGCTTTTGCATTCGGGATGTAACCGACGAATCATGGAAGCAGTTCCTCGATAAAAGCATTCCTTTTTGCGGTACAACCATTTTGGCGGCCAAACTGTTTCAGAACAATTTTGCTGAAACTTCCCTCGAAGAATTTATCCAAGAGTTGGACTTCGGGAAGCAAATGAATGAACAAAACCCAATTATTCAGACATATCAGGAAATTGAGAGCACGTACGTTCAACGTGGTTGGATCGATCAGAAAACAAAACTACAGGCAGAGAATCTATATAGATCAGATCGTGGCAAAATGATCGACATCCTTAAAGACATACGTGAAATGCAAGAAGAAAAAATTAGCTTCGTGGAAATAACTGAACGCATAAGGAAACTTTTGACATTCGATTGTATTTTCACAGAGGCAAACAAGCGAGGGGAAGCAATGGAACTTGCCGGTGGGGACGATGTTAAAAAGGTTTTGATATTATTAGGAGAAGCGGGACTCGGAAAATCAACGAGTCTCACATGGTTGGCTTGGCATTTGTGGAATCAAAACCCGGCTTTCTGGGTTATTCGATGTAACCTATCGGATCATTGTTCCGATTTTAAACCATTTTTACAAAACATAAAGAATGGGTCTGATATAGTCATCGATGAAAATGAAGCGTTGCAGCTGTTGTATACGCTTATTTATTCATCGCTTCTGGGACAGAAAAACGCTCAGAAATGCCCGGAGTGTTTAGTTCTTTCTTATGGAAAAGTAATGTTGAACGTTGAACTGATGAAACATCATAACTTGTCGTTACACAACTTAATCCATCTGTTGTTATTCCAGGAAAAGTTTAATGCAGGTGAATTGGTGTTGCTGTTGGATGGGTTCGATGAAATAGCTCCGCATTACAAGGATGTGGTGTTGAAGCTTCTCTTTCATTTTGATCAATTTAATGGATTAAGAAAAATGTACCTCACAAGTCGTCCTTACGGCTTTAAACAACTATTTAAAAAGGCATTCAAAGAGCTAGCATTTTTTCAATTGAAACCTCTCTCATTGCAAAATAAAGGCTCTATGCTATATAGGATGATGAAGAGGAAATTAAATTATACGAAAATAGACACTGAAGAAATAGTAGATTTCCACAAAGCGTTGTGTGTTTTGATCCTTTATTATTTGGATGAAATGAGCAACGTTCCATTGAACCTGATGATGTCAGTGGAAATGTTTTTGGAACTTGCTGAACGATACATAAACTGTCCTTTAAAAACTGTCAACAAAGAACTGTTTGAAGCAATGAAAGACAGGTCCAAATCATCGTTTATCATAGAAAAGTTCGTGGAAATGAAAATCCAGTTAATTTATTGCAAGTTTGGAGCAAAACAAGATGCAGTTGATAATCCTATTTTAATAGACAAACATAAGGAAGAGATAGAAAAAATAAAACGGCAGCATGGACTTGTAGCATTGTGGGTTTTGCTTAGCAAAGATGAAGTAGAATCTATCTTATCAGCATCTGAGATGTGTGAGGCAAGCGATTGCATGGAGCACATACAAGAAGCCAGAGAAAAAACTGGCATTATCCATGGAATTAAGGACGGTACACCAATTTTTATTCATCGAACATTCGCCGAGTATTTGGCTGCTTGGTGGGTTATCCAGCGACAAATGGAAGGGAAGCATAAACGAGAGATAAAAATATCTAGTCTACAGTCGTTTTGGGAGGAAAATGGCCTACGAAAACATGTTGATAAAATTCTGGCTAAAGACCATCCTCTTCATCTTGCAGTCATTGAGCACGATTGGGAAACGATAAAATCATTAGTTTCCGGAAATCTTACTACTTTCAATGAAAAGGATGGTGGAAATAGGACTCTATTACACCTTTTGGCATGTTATGTGGAATTTAAATACTGGGGCAACTTGTTACCCAATTTTGTTGAATCAAACAAGAGTTTATCTGACATGATAAGAGTCAAAGAAAGATTATTTGGTTTCACTGCTTTTGATTGCGCGGTCCATATCAATGTCCATTTCTTGTATAACCCTACCGAGCACTCCGAGTTTATATGTTTTCTTTTGCATCATGGGGCATCAATAAACATAGGTATTCTGTATGAACAGTTAGTTTCATCTGGACAAGTTAAAATTCGCCAGGCTGCAAGGTATGCCAAATACGCTATGGAATATCTAAGCCGACGAGCAATTGAGTATGAATCTGACGATGTCGGTAGAAACATGAAACAATTTTGTCATAATGTGGCGCAGGTTTTGAACAATGAGTCATCCGCACATATCGCAGGACCATTCAATCGGCAAAATATCTCGAGACATGAGCATTGTTACATAGAACATTCCATCTTAGAATACATTATCGAAGAAGATTCGGTTTGGATGCTAGATAGTATAAAGCAACAGATGGTTGATCAAGAGCAATTCGTTCACATGGTAAGAAATTCATTGTTCGAATTGGCGTTGGAAAAGAAATCAATTTTTGTGTTAAGCTTTTTTGTTCAGCTTGATGCATCCTTGTTAAGTCACGACAATCTTTGGAGATGCATACTAAATACTGTGGATTTAAATTACACAAATGAATTTAAATGTTTTGTCGATCTGTACATTTCTCAATTAACTGTTAACATTAGCAATTTTAAATCGTGTTCAAATGAAAGCAATGATGATGATGATAATGTAAATTATTTTCCTAATGCAGTTGTTGAAAACGATATCTACATACTTGACCAATATCTTCACAAAGCATTATTGAATATTCCAACTGAAATCACAGTCGATATTGTGAATAGTAACAAAATAGTTTTGGTGTTAGTTTTAACCATAGTCAAACGAAGACCATCAATGTTGCGGTACTTGAAAGAGGCCTTTAGATTGAATCTTACTGTCGGTTTTATTTACTATCTTGCAATGATATCCCACAAATTGTTTTCTAAACAAAAAAATAATTTAGAAAGAAATGTAGAACAAACATATGAATATCTCCTGACACAGGCATCAAGCATAGGGGACATCGAAGGGAATAAAATTCTTCGACTTGCCCTGTTAACTAACCTTTTTAAATTCTCTAAATGTCTAATTGAGCGATACACTATCGATTTCCAAGCTGTTGATGAGTTGAATGGATGGAATGTGTTCCATTTATGTGTTTCACGGCCACGCTGTGATGACGATAATGTTCTGGACACAATGCTAGAATTGTTTCGCTGCATGTTTAACAAAACTGAGATGAATTGTTTTCATGTTTTTGATAAGAAAAAACGATGCATTCTGCATCTTGCAATCGCAAATGGCCACAAAAGTATAATGGAATACATAGTGGCTCGGAAATTAGATATCAATTATTTGAATGCCATAGAAAGCCTAGGAATGGATGCCTTACCAAGTTTAATATTTTGCTGTCGTGCAATTTACAAGATATCAAATTGTCTCCTAGAAACGGAGTGCTGTCGTGAAGTGCTTTCTAAGCTACTCAAGCAAATTTCTAAGATTTCATTTGCAAACCCTGATGAATCCGCTGAAAATGCAAATAGAATTTCTTTGTTACTTCAAGAAAATGTCGTAGAGTTGTACAAAATTGCGGCGGATTGCGGTTCCCTATGCCTGATATACTATTTACATCGTGACTTTCGTAGCACGATCGTGTCATCGTTTCATGGTAAAAATGGGTTAGAATGCATAAAAAAGAGCTTGAATTCATCTGATTTTCGGTTGTTCCAATGGATGGTTCGTCAATATTGTATCGACTATCACATAAAAAATCGTAACGAAAATGAGACGGAAGAGCAATTTATTTACGACATTTTTGACAAATGTGATGCCGAAAGATTTGACCCACGCAGTGTAGATACACGTCAAATATATTACTACACTGAGTTGAGCTATGGTGTAGCAGAATTAACGAATAATAAATCAAAGGAAGATTTATGCATTATAAAGCTTGTGGTCCTCGCGGTGAGCCTCACACATGAGCCAGCCATCAGGTACTTGTGTGATACATTTGCTTTAAACATCGATCAGAAGTTAATGTTCTTTATTATGAAAAATGCACACGCAGCCTCGTGGAAAAGCAATGAATGTATGTTCTGTAAGGCTGATTTTGATTCAATGTATAAATATCTTTTCGAACGAACTTCCAATCTTTACGAAATAGATGCCGATGGTACAAATTTGTTACATCTTGCAGTTTCAAATAGACTCAACTGTATGGCCATTTTCTTGATTAAGCAAGAGATTTTCAATATCACGACCGTTAATAAGCAGAACGGGTGGAATGTCTTCCATTACTGTGTTTCGCGAAACTCTGAACAATCGCTTGAAGTTTGCTGTATCGAAAATGAATATTTATTTCATTACATGCTAGAACGGGTGCTTAAGAACGATGAGAGTACGGCCGATGTTACGGTCGAAGAACTCTGCTTCAAAGCTAATGACGGAAGACAGAGTGTCATTCAAGTTGCGGTTGAGTTTGGATACGTAAAAACGGTGGAGTACCTCATTCGCTTACGGCTTGGAATTGACGAAATCGACGAACAGAAAATATTGAATGTAAATGAATGTGAAAGATTTAAAGAATGTTATGATTTGCTGCAGCAAATGATAGAAAAATTTCCATTCAATGCACAATCTGAAAAACTCTTAAATAAAATAGCCAAACCCATTGATAGGTTTTTACTAGCAAATATTAAACATGCAAATAAAGCAAAGAAAGTAGATACCTGTCGAACAGCGATCAAGTATAGATCTGTTTCAACATTGGAGTATCTGACCACGGAGTACTCGCGTCAAACGAGCCAAGCATTGGCTAGTAGCTCTAGCAGAGAATTGTTTGGCTGCATGATGGAATGCATCCGACGAAACAGAAACAGTTTGTTCAATGTGCTAGTTGATCACTATAGCACCTTACCAGATATTCAATCTAGCATGAAGGTTCAATATGAAACATTGGCTCGTTCATTTTTTAGACTTCTTGGTGGAGATGCCGAACGTGATCCATCACCTATTAAATCGAAATTTTGTTACGATAGCGAGATTGACGAGGGCCTTATAGAGTGGTCAGTACTAGACCAAACGGACCACAGAGTGTCCAAATACCAGGGTTGGATACCGTTGCTTATTCTGTCACTGGTGCATAAGAGGCTCGTAATGACACAATACTTGGTTGACAAACTTAAGCCTATCTTCAATAAATCGTTAGTTATAGCAATCATGAAAATGTTTAACAGAATAGAACGTTTTGACCATAAAATTTTGATTTATGAATTCCTAGAAAGCGCGTATGAAAAGAAAACTAGTTTGTTGCATCTTTATTGTGCGGCTGGGGACGAGCAGATGGTTCGATATCTTATGAGCAATTTTGATCCCAGTAGAATTGAATCGGATGAAGGGTGGAATGCCGCTCACTATTGCGTATCAGAACCGATGTCTTATGACAGCTGGAGTAATACTTTAAAATTATTTGTATTCCTTATGCATAAGAAGAATGTGGACTGCTACGGTGTTTATGGTCGGAGAGGTGTAAGTGTTCTGCATTTGGCTGTGGAAAACGGCCACAAACGAATAGTCGAACACATAATCCGTGATCAATTGGGCATAGAAGCTAATGGTGATATACAAGATACGTGGAACTTAGAGAAATTAAATGAATTCATCCTTGAATTCGAACGAATTATTTCACGCGCCTGGAATTCCAGGCCATACTATGACGACATTTTACGAAAACTCAATGATCGCAAAATGGAATTAACAGCATTCAAACAATTATTCTATTAAAGGTTATATTAAAGGTATTGTTCTATTAAGGTAGTTAAGTTCGTCATCTGACTTTTGTACAAATTGGTATGCCTGGAAAATAATAAAATTGGAAAGATACAGCATAAACATTTATAATGGTTTGTTACTTAATCAAGCATAAATCTGCGCTTTGCATGAACGTGAAAGAACTGTTTGCCATTTGATCGGTGCATACCCTCCTAGAGGTTTGGGTAAGTAAATAGAGAAGAATGTTTTATTCCACCATCTCTTTAAAATGCCGCTCTTGATATGCTGTATCTGATAAGGAATCTGACGGTGTGCCGGCTTCGGCGAGAGCTTTGCTACCATCAATGAGGGAGTTTCTCGGGCTACAGATAAGGAGTGTTTAATCTTCAACTTACTTGTCTGTGACGTGTCACTTCAGCGCAGTATTATCTTGACCTGGAGAGCGCTTCTTCACGTTTCCGCACGCAGCTAAATGAAAGAAGGAGCACAGGGGATGCTACCGAGAGACAACACCAGAAGGAAGGTCCTAATTTTCTGGTGCAGTTCTAATAAGTTGTCCTATATTCCAGAGTTGCGTTTTATTGAAGCATTGCGATAAATCGAAGCGTTTCTACCAATCTTCAGGTCAAAAAACAGAAAATATTTGACTAAAAAGCCCCAGAATACTGCTTCATCGCCCAGAAAAAGCAACTAAAAACAGGTCAACCGTTTTTCTTTTTTAAGTGGGTTTTAGGTGAAGTCATGTAGAAAAAATGGATCGCGATGATTAGAAAAATGAATGAAAATTTTGATTTAATTTTTTTTTAAATTAAGTTAAGTGTTAAGTTCGTGCACTTATTAAGGTTTAAAGCATCTTGGAAAGGTCCTGTTCAATTAAAAAAGATTTGCTCTGGAAATTTTGTGACTATTTCACGAACTAAATTGAGTGGTTTTTTATTCCGGCACGTGGTAGTATTGGTGCAGCCCGGCACAGAAAGCATAAAGCATATTAGGTTGTTTCATAAGTGATTGCGTTTTTTTTCTTACAGAAGTAACTATTTTTATTCAAGCGGGCGGATTCAAGCAAAATTACAAATCCACTTTAACACTTGTGATTTGCTTTTTGCTTTATGAATTCGGCATTTTTTTGAGCAAATCATCACTATATTTAAAGTTGCATTGTTTATAATAATAGCACTAGAAAAGGATCACGCTACATCGCATACATTTTTTCGATTTTTGCTAACCTCCTTGTATGGTAGAACTTTTAAGGAAAATGACACTGTGAAATCGGACAGTTTTTCATCATAAAAACAGAAAATCTATGACCGATGAATCCTGAAGAAGCCAACCAAATGGCAAAAGAACTTAGAGCACATTGATATTTATCATTGATTTACCTTCTCGCTAAGAATTTTAAAAACGGTATTTAATCAAAAGAACATAATACTCATGAAACAACCTAATAACTTAGGATGCTGGTATTGGTGCCGCCGGTTGTTCCCCGGTTTCCGTATCAGCTGCCGGGGGCGCCCGTCTACGTGTGCAACCACCACCGAACGCTCAGAACTCCCGGCGCACGCGGTCTCGCCTTTCGTTGTTTATTGCATTAGCATTATGTTGTATGTTCTAAGCGTGTGATTCATCCGACCGGACGACGACGAGCTGGTCCGGATATTATTGTGTTCCGTTCCCGTTAGCACCACGCACGAGTCTCGCATGGTAAGTCCAATCCTGGGTCCGTTCTCGGTCGATTCGTTCTAGCACCGAACCGGAACGAAGAAGAACGCTTAGAACCTCACCTCGGATGCCAACAAAAAAAAAAAAAGAAAAAAAAACCGGCGACGGATAGCGTGCTCCGGAGCGCGAAATGTGAGAAGTTGTGTACACGTGGTGCCGCAACCGCAGACGATGGAAATCGATAAAAAGAGCGCAAAAGCAACAAGCGATGGAGGCAGATGGGAGTTCGCCGACGCGGCACTTTCTATGCTGCACTGCAGTTGCAACCCCGACCGACCCTCTCCGAGAGGATGATTTTCGGAGAAATCAGGGAAAACTCAAATGGAGCTCCCCATTGGGGTGGATGATTAAGTGAAACCGGAGAAAATCGTTAAAACCAAGCGCCTGCGGTTGGGAAAAGCACATGGAGAGCAAAGTGAAATGGTGTTGCTGTCTGGAGGAGCCCAGAACTCTTCAAGTATAAGCAGGCTGTGTTGCGTGAGGTGATCGAAATGTTCACCTGGTGAGATGCCTTCTTGCGAAATCTAGCGGCTTCTGTGTTTGAGTTCATACTGGCATCGTATTGCGTCAGACGAAAGTGGTCCATCGGCTTTAACACGGGCTCCTTGCCTTTGGAATATTCTTGTGGAGTGCGTGGATCCCGATTTGTGCAACATCCTTGCAGTCGGGCAACTAGCACGCTGGCCGTGCTTTTTCTGATGATGTGCACGTGCTCCCGCCCTAAATCCGTCGGCTCCCGGCTCTTGGTTGAGTTGCAGACTGGAATCTAATCGACCGAAGCAACAACTTTGCTCGGCTGCTAATACGTCGCATATACTGCGACCATTTCCAATTGCCCAAAGCAATCTACTATGGCCGCGTGGACAATGGGAGGTACGCGTATACGTGGCCACAGTGGCGCATACACGTTGGGGCTAATCAAATCTCATTTGCTCCACTAATGGGCTGAAGTGGCGGGGACCGGCGAGAACGCCGTAGGTTCTTCTTATCCGATTTGCGCACCCGCCAATGGCAGTCAGCCACGAGACGCAAATTCACACTTTTCAACACACGCGCGGTTCACATTTAACGCGGATGATCGTCGCTACCGGAGTCGGAGAATAGAGGCGGAACCGCCGTCTTGTCCTGTCCGTGGCACACTATGCGAAGTGCGCAAAGTTTGCATAAATTCTATTCTGGTTGGTATACAAAGGAGGAGCGAGAATGGCGCATTCTTGGACTCCGTAAGTGCTGATTCGGAGAGCCGATTGATGGCGACGTAGCGACGAAATTGGTCCGGAATTTCGGTTTCAGACCATGTGGCGGTGAAGGGGTTTTCGGGAGGCACCGCTCGTTGCCGGATCGTCGGATGAAAGGCCGGAACGACCGCGCAGCTAATGAAGATGTCGGCACGATACGCACCGCAAGCCGTGGAACGCAGGGAAGCCATGTGGTGGATGATTTATCGCCCGGCCCTCGGCAAAGTGGATGTGATTTTGATTGAATTATCCGGCCTAATGGATGGCGTTTGTGTGCGGTGGCTTGGTACGGTTCCGATCCGGATTCCTGGGAGCTGTATATCGGGACTAGACAGACAATAGGTTGCCACAGTATCGCTCCTTTGGCCTTGATTTCTACTCAGAACCGTTCGAAGATCCTTCTCCTAGACAAACTAGGATGTTTGCCACGTGTAAAAGCGTCTTTTATTAAAAAAAATTATTTGGCATGTATAATTCTCTTATGCCTTAAAGCTGCATGTGATTGAAAAACTATCCTGTGAGTTGGTTAAGCGGCCTTTACACCCCGAATTTTATTGATCAATTCCTGTGTATGACATGGGTTGGGTCAATAATTGCTATCATCTGACTGTAAACATCTATTTTCTATAAAATTAATCATTAGTTGTGGCGGCAACTTGTAACCTTCGGTAGATTTTTTAATGAAACATGCCACATCCTAGATCCTGAAATTCTCAAGTTAGTTGCTTCTGCTTCCTATTACTTTGATGGCTATTAGCCTATAGTACTTAACTAAACTTCCTTCTGGTTTATTTGTAGACTCCAGAATTGTGTAGTCATTTATCTGTAATTTAAAATCACATGAAATATGTTCCTTTTGAAATTTCTAAATCAATGGCCTGGAACTCTGTAGCACTCAACTTTCGCAAAAAAGTATAATTAGTTAAACATCTGGCGACAGACTCGTCAGTAGGTCAGAAAGGGATGAAACAGAGGAAATGTTCCCATTTAAATAGCACAAAACCCGTTCGTTTTGGGGTATCCGATGACGCCGCCGTCGCCTAAAGTGCCGAGCATGCGGAACGAAAACAAACAAACCGAACATACACGGAAGTGCTCGCCACCAAGTTCAGCCCGGTCACAGACTAACGGCTTAAACACACTGCCACGGTGTATATTGTTGGAACTGGCTCTCCACGCATTCAGCAACGTTTGCTATTTGCACTCGCACCAAAAACAGAGGGGGACAAACGAAGCGTGGTGCGTGGCGTATATGTGAAAGCACCGGAATTAAATAAGTACCGGCGAGGCCGACGTTACGCGATGATCGTACACCGTGCAGTGCACACAGGGATACGAAAAACGTTCTTTTTCGATTTTTTCTCGATTGATCGTATTTCGGATGGCAGCAGCCATCGTTGCGGTTACGTTGGATTTGCACACTGCAAACCGGTGTAGAACCGCAGGTACCGGAGAGGTTGTCCTGAGCACGAGGTTCGTATGTGTTCGTCCGTTACAAGAAGCCTGCAAAATGATTCGTACAGAGATTGGTCTGCACTGCGCGATCAGTCGATGGTGTTGATCCCGGCTGAAGACACAGCAACGATCACGGTGCTTGACTGGTTGAGCTTCTATTCGATTACCATTTGGATGGGATTATCTAATTGCTCTCTCGATCTAATTATCGCTTTATCTAACTCATCGTTCTTCTGTTACTCTTTTTAGATTTACGCAATCACTAGCACCAGCAACGGGATTAGAAAACTTACGGAAAGAGGGAATAGAAGCAACGCACGGAACGGATCTACACACATACACCATTGCTACAGCTGACAGCCGGCATGATCGTTCTTCTATCGATCGTCATCGAAACTCAAGCAAAGTGGTGCTCTATGGTGCTGGCCGGAATCAATTGCTAGCCGTAGCGTGTGTGCCTTTTATCGACACCTGGTGATGCGTGGGAGGTGCGCCGGGAAGCCTTCTTCAAGTACTTTTATGTGCCTTTATGCTCTGCCTTACCGTGTGTGTATTTTGCCGGAAGTTTTAAAGCCGTGCGTGGAGGTAGTGGTAGTGTTACGGTAGTGGAGGTCGTTGTGTGGTGTGTCCCTGGTGGCGTGTGTTCCGATAACGATGGCTAAGGTGGGCGATCTAGACAACCGGCCAGCCCAGCAGGGCTTTCGTCGCGAAAGTGAGGAAGCGAAAATGGCAACGGAAGGGGCTGGTAGCGACGGTGGTATTAAGATGAAGAAGGAGCTGGGCCTCATGGACGGAGTGGCAATCATCGTCGGCGTTATAGTCGGTGCTGGAATATTCGTCTCTCCGAAGGGTGTCCTGCTCTACTCTGGCTCGATTGGTCAGGCGATCATCGTATGGATACTGTCCGGTGTGCTCAGTATGGTCGGTGCGCTCTGCTACGCGGAACTTGGTACGTATTTAATCTTAGATTCCGGTCCGGTACTTACCTCATGTCCTGCTGTTTGGTCTCAGCTAGGTCTCTGAACTCATGAACCGTTATCTCCCATTCAAATGAGATAGTAGCGAGGAAGTTTGGAGTAAATTGAGGAAAAAAACCTCACAACCGGGCACATATTACTCAAACTGTGCGGCATACATCGAAAGACACATCAATACCGCAATACCGCGGACAAACAGCATGACCGTTTTACCCCACAGTGATTGAAGCGACAGCGAGTGCTGATAACGGTTAATTGTTACTTTATTTGGTGGAAGTGGTTTCCGATGTTGCAAACAGCTGATAAGGGAAAGCAACAATCCCACCGGAACACATTTTCAGCTGTCGACTGTAGTTAAATGTGTTCAGAGCCGTTTGTGGCCTTCGACATCCCTTGGAATCATTTGTAAACCTTCTACACAATAAGTGTTGTTTTTTGGCCCTGTTTGCTCTTGTTGGAGTGATTGGTGCTTATTGCTTTTCTTACATTTTCGGTTGAGCATTTTGCCTTTTTTCCACTGACTCAAGATCATGAAACTATTTTACATTATCAATTAGCTTGTTTACTTATTTTTTAAAATTTATGTTCTTTGTTATTCCTGCAATCCTTATCTACTACTGTGTCCAAAAAGTAAGGTGACACGGTGTCCAAATTGCCCGCGTAAAAGGATATCTTTAGTTTTATATTTTTTATATGTTGTCAGCACTTTTATTGACAAACATGGCAAGTTTCACGTCAAAATATTCACTAGTGTTTGAGATACGTATTTGTTTGTGAACTGCTAAAAGTGCATTCTTCGTTTTTCTCCATGTCGCAAATTTTTAAACAAAGAATTTGCATTAAAAATATTTTTTCTGCTGCAAATATACCAATGCGAATAGTACAGAATGTCTTTAGTGACGATACTACGTCAATAAAAAATATTTACACTTGGTGGAAAGACTTCCAGGAGGGTCGGGAACGTTTTGAAGAGGAAGAACGCTCTAGACGACCACCAACGACAATCGATGCAGTTCACGTCCAAAAAATCCAAGATTTGGTGTTGGAAAACCGTCGATAAACAACAAGAGACTTTGTTGATGATATTTGCATATCAAACATATCCGATAATTACATTTGGAAGGATGTTTTTCGTCTTAAGCGCGTCAGCGCTCGATCACAATAATGCACCATCTAACACTTCGTTGATTTTCTGTGACTTTTTTGCCAATATTTTCACTCATATCGTTCCGATAAAACCGTATGCGCCTGATTTGGTTACATTTGGCTTCTGGCTATTAGACAAGCCCAAAATTTTGTTCCGGGGACACTGCTTTGTCACGATAGAGCAGATTCAAGCCGCTGCGAAAAAGATGTTGAAGGCTATTCCTAAAGACGACATTTTCGCGTGTTTAGAAGACTGGAAAATTCGTCCGCATAAGTGCATTGTGTCTGGGAGGGATTACATTGATGGCAAAAAAATTGATTTGGAAGAAAAATTAAGGAACTTTCAAAATACATCCAATGTCACCTTACTTTTTGGACACAGTAGTATATCCCGATAGATGCTTATTTTCTGTTCCAAGATTTACTGTCACCGACTTTAGTAGTAAACTCATTGTTAAAAATATTGTCTATCGTCCTTGATTTGCTTGTTTACGCTTATTTGATTGCTACCAAGTGTAACCATTGGAAAATTCAAATTCCTGTTCAAGCTTTTAGAGCAAAATTAACAAAACTCTTACCATTGTATAAAGCATCCAGACATCCAGACAAGACACAGCATATCGAAACCCTGCTGTTTGCAATGCCCCAACCGGCCGCCTTGTGCTCTGCGCTACCGCTGTGTCGCGGAATGTATCGTGTCTGATTATTGGATTCTTCGCTTTCGGCCAATAAATCTGCCTGTTTTTGAAAGCTACAAAATATGTTCCCATCCCTCATAGCCTTCGAAAGCGCATGCATGCTGTGCCCGATGCTCCTGCATTTGGGCCAATCATAAGAACCGGTTTTTTGCGGCGAACTGATGCATCCTTCCTGGGGCCACATTCCGGGACGGAGGTTTTCACATGAAATTATAATGTTTTGTCTGTCCCCTTTCCTGACATCTTCCACAGGAACGATGATACCGAAGTCTGGTGGTGATTACGCGTACATCGGTGAAGCATTCGGACCATTGCCCGCCTTCCTGTACCTGTGGGTTGCCCTTCTGATTCTCGTCCCGGCCGGGAATGCAATTACCGCAATCACGTTCGCGCAGTATCTTCTGCAGCCACTGTGGCCCACCTGTGAGCCGCCCTACGAGTCTGTTCGTTTGCTGGCGGCCGTTATAACCTGTACGTAGCCGGTACAACTTCACGTGGGTCCGCCAACGTGTATCATGAAGGGAAGGTCCTTAAGTGTTCGAATCTTTCCTTTTCTTTTTATCACCTGTAGGCTTGTTGACGGCTATCAACTGTCGCAATGTGAAATGGGTTGCACGGGTAACGGAGACGTTCACCGGGATGAAGGTGTTGGCCCTACTCGTCATTACCGGTGCCGGTGCTTATCATTTGCTGAGTGGAAATACGGAGTTGCTTGAATCACCGTTCGCCAACTCGAAAATACAACCGGGATTCATTGCCGTCGCCTTCTACAACGGATTGTTTTCGTACTCGGGCTGGAACTATCTGAATTTTGTGACGGAAGAGCTGAAGGATCCCTACCGGTAAATAATCATACAACTTGTTCTACGACGACGACGACGACGAAGAGTAAGCGTTTTAACTCTCTGCGAATGTCTTTTGTTGCAGCAATCTACCGAGAGCCATCTGTATCAGCATGCCTCTCGTGACCATCATCTACGTGATAACCAACATTGCCTACTTCGCCGTGCTTCCACCTGACGAAATGCTTTCCTCGCAAGCCGTGGCGGTACGTAACGAAACTATGGAATGCCCAGGGGGTAACCAATGTCCTTAACAATGTTTCATCGTTCCAACAGGTGACCTTTGCAGAGAAAATGCTGAGCTTCATGGCCTGGACCATGCCCCTGTTTGTGGCTTGTTCCACCTTTGGCTCACTGAATGGTGCCATCTTTGCGTCTTCGCGACTCTTCTTCGTCGGTGCTCGAAACGGACATCTTCCAGCGGCGCTTTCGCTCATCAACATTAACTGTCTTACACCGATACCTTCGCTTCTGTTTTTGGTAAATATGGCTTGTAATTGCTTGAAACAGTTATTGGCCCGTAACTACGAATAGAACTGTTTAATGATTTAAACTCTGTCCTTGCTCTTCCACAGTGTGCCCTCACCTTGTTGCTGCTATTCATTCGAGATGTATTTGCGATCATCAACTATGTCAGCTACGTGGAGATTCTGTTCATCTTCATCTCAGTCGCCGGACTTTTGCGGTTACGACAGAAGGCACCAGATACTTACCGCCCAATCAAGGTCTGAACGGAAAACCATCGCCACCAATCAATACTTTACATTATCGTTCCCGTGGTTTCCTTCTTTCAGGTTTCTCTCATTGCACCAATCGTGTTTCTCTTAGTGGCTGGATTTTTGGTGATATTTTCCGTGTTTGAGTCACCGATGGAGGTGGGCATTGGTACCGCGATTATTCTGCTTGGCATTCCGGTGTACTACGTCACGATCGGTAAACCTTGGAGCTGGTTAACGGAAAAGTCGCAAGCATTCAACACACTATGCTGCAAGCTGTTTCTATGCATGCCCAACAGCGAAAAGCTAGACTAAGGTGCTTGTGCTTGTGATGTTTGCACAGGTGTTACAGGCATACAGACTACAGGGGGCCGTTGCGCAGGTTTAGGTTGTACATCACTCTCATGTACGTTTACAAATGTAACTGAATGCGAAACGTATGGACATTACGAGACGCAATCTCTTCTCGTTCCTTATCGATCGGGTTAGGACCGCTTTTGCTCACATATCAATCATCATCATTACAACTCATGTAAATAAATGTCTCGCCTTTCCATTCCGATACACAACGCCTTGAAGTAGAAGTGCGCTATAGGAAGCAAACGATTGCTCAAAAGCTGGTTGCTGGTTGATGCTGCAACAAAGTATAAATTCGAATTTGCAGTCGATTTCGATGTTTGGATTTCAGTAACCAATTAGTATACGCACAAAATGAATCGCTCAACAGGCCCGCACCGTACAATACCGAACAACATTAGGGGATCAAGCGTGGCATTAGTAGATAATGCATCTCAAAGTTTCTCAGCAAAACACTACATGGAATAAGTGTGAACCGGTATGGTAGTACAGAAATAGACAACAACAGAATTGCTAAGACTGCTATCGACCTTTTTTGCGATGGAGTTTTATAGGATATTTATCGATTGTAAGCCAACGCTAAGTTATACTGCTAACTATGAATAAACCTTCCTATGGATGAATGCGAATCTTCCGCGTGGTTCATGCTTCACTTGTCCTTTAGTTTAATTTATTTATCTGTTGCAAATGTTTGTTTTAATAGTCAAGTTGAGAGCCAATCACTTTCTCCCAAAACTTAAACAGTGCACCAGGTGCATGCATGTTTGATCGCTATTATGTTGGCTATTTACAAAATTACGTAAAATTTGTCACCATTCTGTTACCTCGCAAGACTCTAACTCACATTCGAGCGTCACATAACAGCACAAGGCCGAGAAGCATGCGATGCGTCCGAAGTTTCCTTGTTAAAACATGACGTGACAGTCACAACCGTTTCGAGAAAAGCATCAGAGGTGGGGATGGTACGATGGTTTAATAATTAAAAGTATCACATATTTCTTCCGACCCTCATTTTCTTGCCTTTGGTTGATTTCAACTGAATCACCATCAATTTGATACCGATTCCATTTCGTAAATTCGAAATGATTTTATAGCGAATCGAAGCTGCCTGTAAAAATAACTGATTATTCATTTGGCACTCAAATTCGATTGTTTTAGTTTATCGCTAATGAGGCTAGGCAAACTGAGTAAAACAGACTCAATTCGATAGCCTTATTAACTTGTTTATAACGTTTTAGCTGTACTAGTTGAATAGAAAAATGCGATCAATGGTAAAAGGACCAAACCACAGCGTTATTATCTAAACCGGCGTTATGCGCCGTTTTCTACTAACCCGAAGAGCAGTATATGTTTGTACGTGTGGGCATTAATAAAATTCCACGAATATGTAGCAGATTATAGTAGAGAGAGGATAGCACAAGCAGTATCAGTTTATTTGTGCAAGATCCGTTTTAAAATGCTTGCAAATGTAATAAAACCAAGCCAGGCTCCTGACTGCAATCCTAATAAATTCAATTGATGAAAAAGATGTGTGGAGGACATAACACCATCACCGAAAGGCAACGTCTCTTTAGTATTCGTGTTACTCCAATTAAGTTGATCTCAGCAAAAGTTCACATTTCCGTGATGCTGGCTGTTTTATTAGCCGGAAATTATGACCAATCGCTTTTGGATCCGCTCAACTTCGCAAGCAACAATGTGGCTGAATACATTTAACGCCTCTTTACTAATCTCCAAAGAGACGTCATGACGCATGTGGACCACGCCGCTCTACGCGGATCGTGCATTGGTAAACTAGAAACGTCGCATTCAGAACCCGGCGCGGATCCCGCGCCTGCATTGCCCATTAATTAGCCCAGCGCATAAATAAATCGCAGCTCTGCTCGGTCCGGCCTGTCCGGGCGTACAATTTTGGATTTACCTTTCGCAGAGGCAACCGATAGCAGGCGACGTAGCAAATCCAGCAACGAATGGACCTACGGGAAAACAGAATCATCGCAAGAATACTAATTGAGTTCATCCGGGGACTGGCAGATTGATGCGAGGGTTGGTATTCACGCTTGCTGGTTCTGATTTTTATCATCAAAAATGCCCCTCGCGAGGTGAAGCAGCCCGTCCGTCCGTTGCGGCTAGAGCTTATGGCGTCATAGTTAGCGCAGCGATGCTCCGACTATCGGCCACACTACCGTTAGTGGAGAGGTTTCCGATCTGCCCGTTTCTGAAGAGGGACGACGGACACCACCTGCCCTAAAACCCATCCCCTACATGGGCTGGCCGCGAAGAACTAGCGCTACATATTAATTTTCTTTGTGTCAACGGCCACGGACAGCGCTAGAGTCCGTGTCCGTGTGTTTCATCGCGTTCGCGCCAACCCCTACGGCATGCGAATTTATGAAATTGTATCAATTTGAGTTAATCGAATCACGACGCGGATCTTGCGGCCCAGGGCAACGGAAGGATTGACGGACCGTAAAAAAAAAGGGAAGGCACTGATGGGTGGCAATCAGCGCGCCCTGAATTCGCCAACCACGTTTACGTTCAAGAACCAACATTGTGGCCGCAATTTTCATGTTCAGTGTCACCGTGTCACTGTCATCATCGGTGTCTTCCTAAGCTAACCCGGTGATGCTTGCGCTGCGAGATGTCGTTCAGCAACGCCAAGGACAATCTACCGGTCAACCCGTTCGTCCAACCGGAAGAACAGCAGATGATGCGCCTCTACGGCCGGCTGGACGATAATATGAAGTGACAAAGATACACAAACCTTCACCCCTGCAGAATTGATCGCGCCGGTTTACGGGGTGTGCACGAGAGCACCGGTTCGTGTGCAGTATGTAGAGAGACAAAGAGAAAAGGAGAGAGAGAGAGAGAGAGAGAGAGAGAGAGAGCGCGAAATTCAGATAAGCGTCGGCTCACTTTACGATCCCCCGGCATTGCCGGTCAACAGCCGGTTCCCACCACCGTTGGGACGCCTGTTTACCTTGACGACCTGGTGGCCATCCTAAGTCTACGCCCCGTGCGCTGTTGTTTGTAGCGCCACCCCAAACGCCACTGAACCGGTGATCTTTGAGTTCCGGGGGATTTTCTTACTCTCGCTGAACCTACTGTCGACCGGTGGAACGCGGTGTAGTCTGTAAGAACGATGTATTTTATGGAAAATAATTAGATTTTCAACGAAAACGTGATTTATCTTTTCCATTTTTACTAGAAATTGCACAACGTGTTTATTAGTTACTGACGTATTTTCTTTCTTATTCACTTGGTTACTTCTTCATTCACTGATTTTCTTACTTCCTCAATTACTTCTTATTATTAACAATTCCAAAAAGTAACTATAGCAAAGGTACTGATTCCCCTCGAGTTTTTGAAAATTGATATTTTTTTCTATTTTGTTTTATTTGTACAACCGGTGAAAGAATTACTTAATAGCTAAACTAATTATTTAACTAGGATCCTGACAATTCTAATTACTTATCAAGACGTTCTAAAAGTATAATATCAAATGGTAAATTTCACAAAGCTCATTACCAAAAAAACAGGCGGACATTCCATACCTTTACCTCATTTATTCTATCTGATTCTCGATTAGACGATTGGCTAGGCTCTTCACTTAGCCTTCCATTGGCCAAGACTAGGATTATTTACACGATCGTCATTGCTTTCAATATTTCGTTTCGATAATAATTTCAAATTAGTAACTTTGCTCATTAGTGACTAGACGATGGTTGTCTGAATGCAAAGTCATGTATTGTCATCATTAACATTAACATCATTAACAAACGAATTGAGACAGCAAGAACAGGGATGAGAGTCTATCTATGGTTGATTCTAGAATATAGTATATCTGTCATATTGGATGCCATATTGAATTCATCATGAGGCATCAAAAGGATAATCGGCTGTTCATTGACACCAATGAACCTATCATGCAGAGGGAACATATCTTCCGAAACCAGCTTCAACTACGACATCTAGACTAGATCTTCGAAAGTTTTACCGAAACGCCTTGGTTCGGAAGGCACCAAAGAAACATCGTGGAGGGTCGCTTCCCGACATCCCATTTGTGTGAAACCGTTGTTCTATTCTAGTCACTCTGTTTAACATAACAAACCTCCCTGCTTCGGATGCACTAAGAAAACGCTTCCGAAGAAAGCTTAAGCTCATCCGCTTTCGATTTCTACTGAGCAGGTGATGTAGAGGAGACCGCACACTACACCTCCGATGACAGTCACTACGCGCACGGTTTGGAAAACCCCAAACCAAACTGGAAGTAAACCAAAAGCTAAATGTTATGGCAACAAAGCACCGGAACCGTGGCTACCGTGGCGCATAGCTGGGCACATGGGCAGCAGCCAAAGAAGGTTACCTCACCGGGCACCGTGTTCCACATTCCGCACCGTTCAAGCGAAGCGTTGCGACAACTACAACTCGCCCTCCGCTGCCACCGTCGTTGTCGTCGTCGTCGAAAGCATCCACCTGATGATGGCGAATGCGCCGATCGCACCGGTGACGATCACGATGATGATGATGATGATGGTGATGAATTACCAGCAGCAAATTTGCAGGAGAGGAAGGGTCGCACACACGCGCGCTCGAATTGTTTGAGTTTGCGATCGGCGTGATGCTGGGCTGAGCAACGGTCACTCACACGATCGCTGCTGATCCGAAAGCTCCACCAGCACTCGCACCGGTAAAGGGGTGACTGAGGTATCCATCATCCTTCTCGCCCCCGTTGGGGCGTCCCCACTTCTCGCTAACGCTCTGTCTGATCTCACGTGGAACGTGCACTCACGCACCGAAAGCCCCAACAACGGATCTGCACACAACCGGCAGGTAGTGGAGAGCTGATGAAAGATGAAAGAGAACGCCCAGAGAGATCGCGCTCGACGGACCGGTGTGGTTTGGGGATGGTGGTGTGAAGCAGCAGCAACACACTGAGCGACTCGGTTCGGTTCGGTCCGTGAGCCAAAACAGCCGGCACCATCGACGGTGGACAACAGTTCGTCGGTAACCATCATCATGCCACTACCAACGTGAGCAGCAGCAGTGTCCCCACACACAATAGTTATTGTCCCGGTGCGGTCCGAGGTGCGACACGAACGGCACTGCCCCTCCGTTTATTTGTTGTGTTGTCGAGAAGCGTGACCCTCCCGCGATCCGCCTGCGCGCTTACTACTGAGGACGGAACGGAATCCAAACGTTTCCGGGGGGCATGCGATAGGATGCAGTGTATATCCTCCGTGAGTTTCAAGTGCTTTCCGGTGATCTCGTGCGAGTTTTGAGTGTCGTGGTGGCGAACAAGAAGACGAATGCTCGATCGACTGGAATGATGGAGGCCACATCCTAACTTCTGCTGTTCTTAAGTCCCTTAAAGTGAAAGGAAGGTTACCGAGAGGGGTTTTGTGACGGCCGCAGGCGACTACCGACTACTGCAGTGCGTGTGTGTGCGGTAGTGTATGTGTGCTATTTGAATAAGATAGAGAGAGAGAGGTGATAGAGTGGCCACAGCCATTAAGTGCGCGGTTGAATCACAACGAGTAGAACGCCCTGACAGTGACTCGTGATGATGATGTTTCGGCGAACCACAACTGTCCCAGCCCTGGCCATGCTGCTTGGCACCGTCTTGTGGCTGGCGGGACCTAGTGGTATCGCTGCGCACGACGCGGTGTCCGCCGAGACGCTAGCAGCCTCCGAGACTCGTCCGATCGGTGGTCCAGATCGGTCCGAGCAGCCGCAGGCAACGCAGACGATGACGGCGACCACGACGACGCCACCGGCAGTCGACAGCGAAAACAAGTTTCTGAAATATCTGTTCAACAAGTACGGCAGCAAGGGTGTGATCTCCTTCGAGGTGAGCAGCGGTGAAGCTGGTGCGGTTGGCCTTGGCGAACCGAGACCGGAGCCGCTCCGGTCTAATGATAGGGATCCGTGCGATCTGCGGGGCCCTTTTTTACGTTTTACGTTACGACTTAACAACCCTCCTTTCCTTTCCCTTCCCTCCGTTCCACAGGGTCTCGAGCATCTGATGCACAGCCTCGGTCTCGGTGGGCTGGACTTTCCCGGTTCGCACACCTTGAAGGAGCATCGCCCGGAAGGGTACGACTTTGGTGATTACGACGTTTACAATGGCGAACAATCACCGTCACCGCACGATCATCATCACCATCATCATCCGCATCATGAGAACGAGGAAGAGATAGGCGATGGTGTGACAGTGGAGCCACCGGTGATAACGTTCGCCAGCACAATCCCTCAAGAAGCTTCAGATCGGCGTGCCCAGCAGGAGCCCCACCACCATCACCACGAGCATGCGGATGATCATGAGGGCTCCCGGGGTGGCACTACTAGTACGGTCACACCGACTCACTCCGTACCACAGACACCAGCCCCGGCTGGTGGGGCTGGTGAGCGTGGGATGACGCCCGGACTGAACGCGGTCGACGATGGCGATCACGTGTGGCAGGAGATGATCTTCAAAGACATACACGATCCACGGCATCGGCATCCACGGAACAAAAGTAAGCTCCTCTACCCTCCCTCGCGGCGACACAAAAAAAAACAGCTCAACAAAGTAGATCGCGATCCGTCTGCATCAGATGTTGCATCAGATGTTGACCAACTGTTGCACTGCTCCGAGAAGACAACGGTAAACACCTTAATGAGCGTAATGAGCGCATGAGCACAATTAGGGGAGCGACGAGATACCAGGTCGTCCAGTGGCCCCTAGTCTCGGTCAATTGGCCAATTCCGTGGCCGCCTACATACCCCTGGCCACCAAGCATGCTAAGGAACGTCTGCTCAACACTGGAAGTTGGAAGGAGACACCGGTTCGTCTCGGCTAATCTCGAACAACGTGCCTCTGTTGTGTGTGTGTGTGGTTGATTTACCTTTCGAAACACGGAATGTTTATCAAATGATAAGATGTGAGGCTGAAGCTCATCAGCGCAATACCTCACGGCACGGAGGATTCGTTCCAGCCCAAAACCACTGTTTGGCCAACCGATTAGCAAGGTGGTGCACCGACTCCAGAACTATTTCTGGTGTTTTCGGTTCTTTTGTGGCGTCGCTTTTGCTCCCACTGTCCTCGCAGTGGCGCACGAGGCGCGGAGGAAGCGTTGCGTTGCGTTGCGTTGCGATGACGATAACCGATCCCCCGAAACTGTCTAGATCACGCTAACTAGACAATGACGGGCAGCATGACGGCCGTTGGCTCTGTGATAATGGCCACAGATGGCGATGATGTGACTCCGTAGATGTGGCCTCGCATCATATCGTACGCTGAACCTCATTATATCTCGTTTAAGCAAGACGAGACCTGTCCTCGGGCTGCCCTACCTACGCCCCAGCGGCATCTTGATCGTTGAGTGTGACGCAGTAGCAGACCCGCCACGGAACGTCACGGACCACAATCACAGCTTCCTCGCTCAACTCCATCTTTGTGCGGCCGCCATCTGCGCGGTGTTGGTGCTGGTGCTGGTTCAGTGAACTGATCGCAAATCGATCGCCATAGTTATTTTTTTTCGGCCTCTGGCGGGGCCGCGGTCACACCGGACACTTTCTTTTTCTCGCCCTGGCATCGGGCCTTTCTCTTTTGCATTATGCTTTCCAGCGTCTCCATTTGTCTATGAGTGCGACGCGTGAGATGTTTGACCCTGGCCACCGGGCTGGACCTTTAGCTAGCTCGATGAGTTACAAACCAATGCACTACTTCGCTCATGGTACGGTAATGCGCGAAATGTGTTGCAACTGCTGATCACTGCAGTACAGGTGTTTAAAGATGGGCGAATGGACGATTCTAGCGTCGATCCAGCATTCCACCACGGGGAACGGAGCGCTGCTTGGAATTTCAAATCCCTCCAGCATGGCTGCAGCACGTTGGCATCTTGAAATGATGCCCGATCAGGGATCGCGAACAAGGGCTACTCGGACCCGGACTCATCAGCATTCAAGTCACTCACCGATCGTCCGGTCCGGTTCCATCCCGGCAACAATCGGGAAAACCGGGAACGGGGCATTCGTGCGCATCGACGCAGAAGTATGCGCAGAAAATGGCGCCGAACATAATGAGCTGCCGTTGCTTTCTCCCTCGTTCGTGGTTCTTTTTGAATGAAAAACGGTTGGCGACAATGCGCCCGTTTCGTTTGGCTGACTCCCATTACGAATTATTACGAAATGGGTAAAGGCGCCCCCCCACGGGGGTTAAAATCGACGATTCGCGATGTACATTCCAACAGCAACAACGTTGGTTTCACTATCGTTCAAGTCACGAGCCGGGGGGAGCCAGAAGATGCCGTTTAGATGCGCGCCAGAGCCTCATTATGGTGCCGGCGATGAAGCGGATGCGGTACACAGCGAGAATGCGGTTCAGCCGGGAGCCAGACAGTCATTCCACTTCTAAAGGGTATTTTCTGTTCTGTCTACCATCTACTCCGCCATTGGCCGATGCTGAGGGAACCGGTTTATAAGGTGAAGTGAATGATGATGATGATGATGATGATGATGCCGTTG
The DNA here is from genome assembly GCF_943734745.1 of Anopheles darlingi. Lineage (NCBI taxonomy): Eukaryota > Metazoa > Arthropoda > Insecta > Diptera > Culicidae > Anopheles > Anopheles darlingi. The sequence goes on along the minus strand of NC_064875.1, from coordinate 28,454,233 downwards.
GCGTTCTCCGTCTCTCCGCAATGCAAATCTGTGATGTGATCACCAGGTGAGTGATCGCCCACGGTGGGGGAAGTTTGGTGTTTCCCGGTACCTTCTGGAGTGATTCTTGGAACTGTAAGCGAATTGTCCATACTGAGCCATTGAAGCATTGGTAGAAGATGCTTGTTGGGTAATCAGTTTGATCATGGAGGATTTTGTTTGGGAACACGATCGGAACTAGGTCAAACGAGGATTCTTTTGATTTAATAGCTCAAGTGTATTCACTCCGCGCAATTGTAAGAAAAGAATATTTTAGGAATAAATCACTTAGCCTAGTGCCAAGTGTTATCGATAAAAGAAAATGATTTATAGCAATTTACGGACTTATGTGAAAAAGCACTTTTCAGGTTTTCTTTTATTCTTTGTGCACTAAAATGAGTGATTGTGCACTGAAACATATTGATACTACTTACCAGTAATGAGTTTTACGGCTAATAGCTACGATCAGCATTTTAAAACCATTCTAATCTTATCAGATTCTAATCCTATCAGATCAGATTTTAATGTGCACTAACGTTCCCAATCGAACTTTTTAATATCGATAACATGTGGAAAACGTTCCAATCGGAATGACCATTCCGATGATCATTAATGATAACAAATAAAATTTCTTCCTCTATATCAACTTTTCATTGGAACAGAGTCCGAGTGTGTTAGTTTGATGGCATAATTGATCTAGTCTACATGTATCTAGTTTCTAGACATCTTTGTTGTTGATAGTTTTCATTTCTTTCAAATTTGAATTCCAAGAATCGTTGATCATTATTTTGAAGCAAACATGGAGGGATCTAATGTACTTAGTTTTTGTTATTAGATAGTATGGAGGGTATTATGAATACAATTATACTAAAAAAAATTATTTTGTTTTCAAATTAACTACCAACATGTGGTCCTAATGGTACGGCTTCTAAATTGTGTACAGTTACTTAGTATTTTATTATTATTAGTAGTTAATAATAATATAAATTGCTTGATCATTGTATCGATTTATATCTCGCGTCTAGGGATCTTTACTAATGAAAAGAAAAACAAAACAGTTTTTAAGCATTTTATTGATTTACAATGTACGATTACTTTAATTCACATTTTTGGACCATGCTATCCAGTAATTAATCACCCAATTACTAGCCAAATATTAGCCACTAATGTTTGCTTACGATTAGTATTGATGTTCTATTTGTGTACAGTAAATGTTTTTTATTTCCTTTTTTATTTTCATGATTTCTATGCATGAAACATACTTTTGGAAACCGAAATTACAATTATAAAAAATTTGAAGCATACATGTTTGTTGAGGTATCTTACTTACTTTACCAAATGTGTTAGCTTCCCAAATTTCTTCGATTGTTGTTGGTAGTAGTATTTACTAACTGGAGCAACGAATTGCATCCTGTATTAAGCATAGGATAAACAATGATAATAATTTGAGGTTTTCTTTTCTAAACAACCAGGCAAACGAATGTTTTTTCTGCATAGTGGCCAACACCATACAACTGTGCTCCGTATTATCAAAATAGCTGGATAGAAAAGGGTGTACAATATGGAATGCTTTCTAGGGTTTAGACTGACCTACTTGGAAAATAACTGTCCTGTAAACATTGTCACACTGACGGTGCCTAATAGTTCCACCTAGACCGAGTGTGTCCCTCTTTCACCTCAGCCACCATGGGGCAACTGTCTTCGCTCCAGTAGATCCAAAAGAAACAAATAATGCTCACGGGACTCGCATGATGATGGCACTAAGATCGTCGGTGACATCTCACTGCTAATGCCCGGGCGCGTTATCATACCACTTCCGTGTAGGCAGCAAACTACTAAACGACATTGTACACCCTCCCCCCCCCCCGGGAATCCCTACGGCAAACGGCCCAGCCAGTAACATTCTTTATCGTGTAATTAGGTCATAAACACCTGCTGTTGCTTTATTGTTCATAACATCCCTTACGTGACTTCGTTTAACAGATGTCCCATACTGCTTATCGCCGATGTCCATCGTGCACTTGGTGATGGAAGATCCGGTACTTGCCAAGCAGGCCAACCTGCGCCATCGCCGCTCTCTTGCCCACCACCAGCTGCACGAGCTACGGCAAGATGAAACCGACGATGATGGAGCGATCGTGGGCGATTCGAGGATCGAAATCACACCGTCCGAGTTTAAGGATCTCTGTCCAGCATTCCTGGTGCAGCTCGATCAGCGAGCCTGTACGCAAAAGCTGCAAAGGGAAGCCAATCCACGGCGAGAGAAGAAACCATTCTCACAAGGTAATACTATGCATGCGCTCAGCTCTTGGCGTTTACTAATGTTTACTTCTCTTTTCTAGCATGGATCTACGCCTCGGCCAGTGTACTGATTATTTCTCTGTGCGGTCTGGTGGGAGTAGCGATGGTACCATTGGCCAAGTCGATCGCTTACGACGATATACTGCGGTTCCTGATCGGTCTTGGTGTTGGTACACTGTGCGGTGACGCGTTAATGCATCTGCTACCCCATGCATTGCTCCCTCATGCTGATGAGGAGCACAATCATGAGTCGCATGCTGAGACCGACGACCACGATCACTCCGCAGAATCACGAGCCATTTGGCTTTGCCTGTGTTGCTTCGGTGCTGCGTTCTTTATGTACAGCTTGGAGATGATCCTGCCACTGTTTCGCAACGGTAGCCCGCACGGTCATTCGCACGGGCCCAGTTCGCAGAGTAATCGCGTGGATCCGCAACAACCCGTACCGGCAGCCCAGAGTCATAATTATCATCAGTCGGATGATATCGAGCTGGACCATGGGGAGGTGTCGAAAGAGCGCGAAGCCAATACGATGCTGGCCAAGAAGGGTGGTGCGAAGCCGATGGCAGCCGTTGCCTTCATGGTGATCCTGGGTGATGGGCTGCACAACATAACGGACGGGTTGGCGATCGGGGCAGCGTTTGCGATCGATCCCGTCATGGGGCTGGCGACCTCGTTCGCCATCCTCTGCCACGAGCTGCCGCACGAGCTGGGTGACTTTGCACTTCTCCTGCAAACCGGCGTCAGTATTAGGAGGGCCATATTCCTCAACATAGTATCATCGGTGCTTAGCTTTATTGGTGAGTGAAGTGTTGTACATCGTTAGGTCAAAGGAACAACCCTTAATACAATGATTCTCATTCACAGGAATGGCGCTAGGGTTACTGTTAACCGGTTTACATGAGTCGGTCGTCAGCTGGATATACGCAGCTACGGCAGGTACATTCCTATATATCGCCCTGTCCGACCTGGTGCCCGAGATGCGGAACGATCTGAGCAGATGTGACCAGAAGCTGAAAGTCATTCTCACGCAGCTGAGCGGATTGGCGCTTGGTGCGGTCATAATGCTGCTGATAGCGCTGAACGAAGAAAGCCTCCAGCGACTGTTCGAGTAGTGCTGTGAAGCATGTATATAGCTGTGTAAATAAAGTATTCTTTAGTTTTTAAATCATACGTCCGATACATCTGAAACAAAGCGTAATTTGATAATTTAGTGGATCTAGAACAGTGATGGCCAACTCACGGTTTGCGAGGAATGGAATGCAGATGCAGCTACTATCCCCCATTTCAACCGAACTATTCTTCGCAGGCAAACCTCAGAGTGAACACCTGAGCTATTTGGTTTTCCACTTTGTCGATCGGTTCCTTTTCACCTACTCGTTTTTCTTCCATCATCGTTTTTACAGATGGGTTTTCTATAATTGAATTTGATACAAATGGTGGCGGATCGAAAAATATCAATCTTGGTCGTCCAGACGGGTGGCCAGTGAAGATGAGCAGGAACTGCGCTGTTGGCTAATGATATGGGGAGGCTTTTCCATTTTAGAAAAGCTTCTTAGATTTTGGTTGATGAGTTTGCACGTTGTTTTCCAACAAGATAATGCTGCAACCCACAACATACAACTCATCAAGTGGTTTTCTGAAAAAATAAATAAAGGGATTTTCGTGTGGTGTGGAGTGCGAGCCATACGCATTGCAACTTAGCGAATAGCGAAGCGCGCCACGTGCACAGTAGAGCATGGGTGTCAGGTGAAACCATCGCCATGGGAACCAGATCGGTCGCTGAAAGTGAGGGTTATTTTCTGCATCGCGATATCGCGTCTAATTGAAGTCAACCGAATGAATGGCACGTATACATAATACTAAATGTTAAAAAAGGAAATTTTTGAAACATCATATTTGATTTTGGTGAATATCATACGGTGAGCTATTTTTGTTTCGTTCCCCTTTTCTAGTTTTCCTGTGTTTGCCAAAAAAAATCTAACTTTTTCGAGCGATTTGTTCCGGACCACACAATAGTACATACAACAGAAAATAATTGAAGTTGAACTTTTCATCCGTTATTGAGGAAATAAGAGGTGCTGCTATTTTAATTTCCATCAATGTATTATTCGAGCCGATTATGACTAAAAACCAGAAGCCTTATAGTATATTTACTTTTGCTTTGATGATAATCCATTCTACTGTGATGTAGTTTGCTCCAAAATGGAGAGCGAGAATAATACCATGATCGAACGGATAGTTAGTGCCGACGGTTTCTTGATCTCTTGAATAATTTTTTCATCAGTTTGATAATGCGGTTTTCTAGGATGTTCGGTTTTGGATCACGATTTGGCAGGACCAGAACGCATTACATGCTTAGAACGCAGCAAAAGTTAGCCGAGTTAGCACTACATTAAAGGAAACAAAAACTGGTTCAAAACCAGTTTTTGCCATTTGATAATGCATGAATCCTAATCAGGGAAAGAAACGTGATATTCTAAACAGCATCAATGGCGAGTGATTTTTGCCATCCTTATTTTCTACCGGCCACTCTTGCTTTCATGTTTGTAATGTGCGTTTTCGCAACCAGTTGATAGCTTCTGCTCGAACCGATCGGTCGACGATATGAACCGGTGTCTTGTGCACTCTTTTGTGATTTTGCTCTGGCTTCTATTGGAGCTGGTAGCAACGGCGATAGTCCAAAGTCGTTCTACTACCTCAGAGTGTTCAAAAACCGTCGCAAGTGTCGTTCGTTGTGGAGTAACGGAACACCAGAATTACTCACTTCAAGAACAGTCAACAAAAAACCCTTCTGAGCAAGAAGCCATTTCCGTGGGATGTCGCCATTTTTGTGGAAAAATCCTCGGCATCAGTTGACGGTTGTAGCGGATCGCTGATCACCGATCGCTTCGTTCTAACTGCGGCCCACTGCGTCACGAATGAAACGACTGGATATCCAATGGAGGTTGAAGTGCTTGAGCTCTTGTTGGGTTACTATCATTTGGATGAGGAACCAGATGCCGATTGCAGCGTGCGTTTGGGTGTACGGAAAATCCATATTCATCCAGAATACAAGCCACATCGTTCAAAACATGATATCGCACTGTTGGAGCTGGAGCAAGAGGTTCCCTTCACCGATCGCATTCTCCCCATCTGTCTCGGTATGGCTAAGGAAAATGCGTCCAACTTCCTCCAGGTAACAAGCAAGGTTCCGTGCTGGGACTCCAAGGGTTTCAATCGAACGTCTAGCCAACTGTACATCACGGAGATATCGATTGCCACCGATGGACAAAGAATATATCCTGATGTGTTCTGCGGTGGACTCGCCAATGAATCCAACAACTGCTATGCAGAATCTGGCGGTGGTCTTGTGACCAGGCGGCAAGACCATTGGGAGCTGGTAGGGATTCTATCACACACGGAAGAAAAGATGGACGAGCAATGTACCAATCATAAGAACTCAGCTTACCTGAAGGTGCAGTACTACAGCGACTGGATAGCGAGTGTCTGCACAGATCACGTTGTGGCTCTTAAGGAAATTGATGATTCTGAAATTATCATAATTTCTGTTCCATCTGGATTAGGCACTATAATTATCCTTATTATTGTAGCCTTTAGAATATTTTGTCAGAATAATTCTGAAAGCGATGATTAGGTTTAAGCCATTAGCTCAGTACGGGTCATGTGTCAAGTAAACATTTTTGCGTGTTTGAACAATATCTAGATTCAGGATTGTTCGAAGAAGAATAGAATAAAATGGCGTTGGGGCAGCGCATAATTTATTTTGTAGAGTCGCTTCATTTGTTTTCTACGATGACATTGTATCGTTCGCACATTACTTTTGGTGTTGATAAGCATGGCAATTGCCAAATTGTCTGCGTCATATATGGAGATCGGATCCCGCGAATCGGCTCAGCGACAAATATTTTTAACGGCTTGAACCTTAGCCAACTTGATTACTCGACACAACAGTGAATTGCTTCATCGGTTCACAGATTTGTGGTGACCTTGGTGCATCCATCACCGATTACCGACTTCCTCTTCTTCAACAGCACTAAACCAAAGCTTAAACCCAGATAATGTGTCCACTCACGACTTTTCTTGCCGAATAGATCGAAAGTTCATCACATGTAGAACGAAACACCCTCCAATCACGAATATATAGTAGGTATCTGAATTTTCTCGCTAGCATGAACGCTAGTGAATTAATGGATGAGAGTCATACGCTGTTCCTGAGGGCATGCTATAGGTTCGTACATCCAAATATACTCACATTTGTGTCCTATATCTCGATGCTACATTTTAGCATCTGCCAGAAGGTAATTCAAGGAAGGATTCTAAATGTCGGATGTCGGAAGCAGGATGAAAATAATGTTTCGTCTGTGCCCTCGTTTTTACTCCTTGGTTGCAATGTTTGTTTCTTTCTATGAACAACAGCTTTCTATGAGCTGCAACAACATACAAAGAGCTAGAGTTAATCGTTTATTATCTTTTTCTCTGTTTACTGCGTGGCGAAACATGGGCTTACAGTTTTGTGTTTTTTTTGTTTTGGTTTTTCAATTTTTTACTAAAAAAGATTTATCCACCTAATGAACAACGCGCACGGGCCAGATTATCTAGGTCATACTAGCGGTAAGTTTATACAATTACAATCGGCGGAACGTTCGATGCAAGCTGATTGGCAAACACACAGACCCTCCCGTCGGTATTCGCTTTGCCTTGTTTATGTTGTTCAACAGGAGTTATTGTAAAACGATCATCATGATCACCGCAATGATCGAGTTAAATAATAAAAAAAAAACAAACTTGGTCGATCAGCGAATTAGTACTGGTAGCTAGGATTATTCAACTTTTCCTCTAATCGATCACTTCACCTCAACATCCACGCCTACTCAGCCACACACGCATACACACTTTCCGCCATTCCTTAAGCATTATGAATTAATTAATCGAACACGATCAGACATTAGTTTAGTGTGTTTAATGTTAATTATTGATTTTGAAAGCCTTATCGTCCACTCCTTTCAATCGCATTGTTTCGCTTTGTTTCTTACGTTACTAAATGACTTTTGTGTTTGATAGCGATTACTTAGGACAATGTGCACGGGAATGAATGGAGCAGATGACCAACGCATCTCTCCGGAGTCACAACACTGCAATGCGAACATTGCACAGATGCAACGAGATGCACCCATCACACGAAACACACACTACTTCCACTATGATCTCCGCTCTTTTTCCGACTGTATTCCGCCTACTTTCGGCATCCACCGGCATGGCATGCATAGGAATACCTTTCTACACGTGATTGCTGCCACTGTCTTGTAGCGCCCTCCAATTTCAAATAATCAATCGGTTGAATCGGTTGGGAAACTGGCGATTTCCCCAAACGGCTCATCCGCCCGAATATGAAGCTGGTGAACTCTTACATGTTCGCTTCGTCCTAGATGGAAACCGCATACTCCCGGAAAAGCTGGCGATCTTTTCCGAAAGCGCAGTAGTTATTCATCTCCTCAAAGCTATCAACCGCTACTACTTGCCTTTTCATTCCATTTCCTACCCACGATCGTGACACTCTTGCTTGTTTAGTTCGAAAACCATGAAGCTGGCAAATAAATATCTGATTTAAACATACCTAAAAGCTGAAAAATCTAATGACCGCGTTCAAATACGAGGAAAAGTTAGATAAAAAGAAGTCAACAAAAAGGTTAAACAACGAAAATCAAATAAAAATATCATTCTCTTCCGCTATCTTTCTCTCGAAGCTGAGAGAAAATGGTTGTCTTTCCCTTGGCGTCATATTTCCGCCAATCGGTATGGTTTGAGTACCACGAGACGAATAAAAGGCAGACACGAGGTAATGTGGAAAACTGGCGATTTTTCGCACATTTCCTCACCCACCATTCACCGCAAGAAGCAAGTGCTTTTATCTCGGTTCAACATGTCGCTCAAAATTAGCTTTTACTGTTGGCCACCCCAGCTTCAATCGAAGAC
>NC_064875.1:28425938-28430938 GCF_943734745.1 Anopheles darlingi | reverse complement strand
AAAGCATCGAAATCTGGTGCTCCATATCGTTCAACCACGAAACCAATCCGGTGTGAGAGTCCGCGAAGTGTTCAGACAGCGGTAGCGCCTGTTCCAGCACAGACAAACGGTTCGCGCAAAGCGATGCCACCGTTTCCACTACCTCCTTCAGATCCTCCAGCTTCTCGCGTAGCGCTATCGTGTTCTCGTTTGGTTGCGATTCACGCAGTACCTTCTTCGCCGAGGCTGTCACATCCCGTACCCGTCCCTTCTGGCTCGAGATATCATCATTGATCGAGCGATGTTCCTGCAGCTGTGCTCGCACGAGCTTCGGTGTCATGGCCGGTGGGTCGGCATCACGCAGTGTAGCATCCATATCGCGGAACCATTCCAGCAGCTCATCGATGTCGGCCGTAACTTCGTTCGATCGCTGCTTGCTCAAATGTAGCCGCTCAGCCTTGCGTTGAATTTGTTCGACGATGGCCTCGAAGCGACGGTTATCGCGCGTGACAATACCCTCGATCGTGGAAGCACCCTCACCAGGCGAAATCTGACACAACTGCGGACCAATCGAGTTAACCTGCTCCAGTAGTGGTCGGATCTCGCTCAACTCGGCCTCCAGCCGTGCAATGTCGATCTCGTTGGCATCGCCAGTGGCGAGCGAAGATTCGGCGGCCTGCATCCAGTTCACCAGACGCAGGTGGCTATCGTGGAACTGCTGTACCAACGGAAGTGCATCCTGGGCGTGCTTCAGTAGATCACCACCCTTCGTTGTCAGCTCTCCGTAGCGACGTTGAAGCGAGTCCAGCTTGTCCTTCAACTGGAGCGCTTCGTCCGAAGAGATGTGCTTCATCAACTCGGAACCAGCATCCACGGTCGATTCCACGTTTGGCGAGCGGCTAGCGATTTCCTCGTTCAACACCACCAGCACATCCATCTGTTCGAGCAGCTTCTCGGTATGTACCGGGATGATCTTGAAGCGCTGCAGTTTGTTCTCCGTTTTCTCCATCCACGAAACCAGATCCTGATACGTCAGCACCAAATGGCGCAATCCTTGGCGCGATTCGTTGAGCACGTGGCCAATGTTTTCGCTGGCCACCACAAGATCCGTGTACCGATCGGTCGTGTTTTTCACCTTCTCACTCAGCGTTACACCTTCATCATCACCGACCAGCTCCATCAGCTGCCCGGCAATATCGGCCAGCTCGCTAAAGTCGGGCTTCTTCGACAGAATCTCATCGTGCAACTGCTCGTGCTCGCGAATGCGCGTCTGAATCTTCTCCTCGTCCGTCGGCACCAGCTCCATTGCTTTCACGGCACGCTCAGCTCCTTCCAACCATTTCGTCAGCGGAATCAGCTGATCCTGGAACTGCTTGGCAACGTGCATCGCCTGCTCGAGGTCGAGCGTGCGACGCTGAGCAGCATCGGTAAGATCGTCGAAGCGACGCATCAGCTCCTTAAGCTGGCGCTCGATGCCAGCCTTTTCGGACGCATCACAACCGGCTGCCACCTCCTGGCCCAGTTGGAACAGCGAAGACATCGAGTTTTGTCGATCGAGCAACATTTTCGTCAAGAACTTTTGCTCCTGCAGCTGCGCCTTTACGACCTTGTAGTCCGCACTCGGTGGCTTCTGGTTCGCCACCATCTCCTCCGTATCCTTTAACCACTTGGACAGACCGTCGAGCGCCTCCTGGAACTTGCCGGATTGTAGCAGACCCACATCCAATCGACGGTCGCGCTCGTTCATTCTTTCCTTCAAATCATTCCATTTGTCGTTAATCTTTTCCAGATCCTTCTCTAGGATCGCGGTTGGGACGGCGCCTTGTGCGGAGCGAATCAGATCCTGCCCCAGCCGGTTGATCTCATCAATTTTGCCCGTCAATGGCTCAACCACGCGCTGCCGGAAACGTCGGAAATCATCTTGTTGATTGCGGATCTGCTCCAGCTCCGAGCTCACTGGTTTCATCTTCTTCAGCTCGTCGTTCACCTCCGCGAGATCTTCCAGCGTATGTTGATGCAGATCGTAGAACTTCTCCAGGGCCTTTAGTGCGCGCTGCAATGCGTCGTCATGGTCACGGGCACGATTCTCTAAACGTCCAAGCTGTTTGCGTAGCGTTCCTATCTGATCTCTCGTTTGGGCGGTATCGGGGGCGAATCCACAGTCCACAAGCTGCTCACCAGCTCGCTCCACCTCACTAACCTGCCCTCCTACGCGATCGATCTTGCCCAGTATGCTAGCGACCTCGTCCAGCTGATTAAGCACGATCTTGATCTCACGGGCAGGAGGGTTCAGCGAATCCACCTGATTCTCCAGCTCGTTCAAATCCACGCCGAGAAGCTTCACCTTGTCGTTGAATTGCGAAACGGCTGTAGCCGCCGACTGTAGCTCTCCGCAGCGATCATCCAACCGAGCGTGCAGGTCCTCGATGCGATCGCTGATACCATCGACTTCCGACTTCAGATGATCGGCATCACCTCCAGCGGCACGCGCTTCGCCGGCAATCTCACCAGCCAGCTTTCGCACCGACTGCAACGGTTTGCTCAAGGTACTGGCATCGTCCTTGATGGCTCGCACACGCTCCAGCAGCTTCGGATCCTTAGCCGCACCACCCAACGCATCGTGGGCTGCCAGACGATCCTCGCAGCGCCCAACGGCGTGATCGAGATCGCGTAGCTCCTCGTTGAAGTCACCCAACCGCTTGGCGCAGGTTTCTAGCGTCTGCGCACGGGCGAGCAGATCGTTGTTCAGACGCTCCCAGCGGTCTTTCATGTCCTGTAGCTCCGCCTTGATCGCCTCCTTATCAACGTCGCACGCTCCAATAAACGTTTCTCCCAGAGAACGACACGTTTCGTACTCTCCGGAACGCTTCCACACATCACTGCGGAATGTCTGCAGATCACGAAGCTGCTGATCAAGCTGCTGTTTCTTCAGCAGACCCGGTTTCAGCGTAGCCAGCTTATCTTCCGCGCTACGCAACCACGACAGGAACGCTTCCGAAGCAGCGGCATGCTTCTTGCAGTGCTCCATGCATGTCTGCAATCGGGAGTGGCGATCGACAGCAGCCGAACGCAGTCGTTCCCACTGCTGAGATATTTTCTCCAGATCCCGCTGTACCGCCCGATCGGTCGCATGGCCCGGTTTGTCCTGTAGCTCACGTCCCTTGTTCAGCAGCATGATCACCTCGTGCTCGCGGCTCATCACCTCACGGTATATCGGCTCGTGCGTTTCGATCTGGTGCTGTAGTGTTGGCCGGTGCGCGGAAACGAGCAACCGATCGGTCAGGTTACCCAATTCGCCCGACAACCATCCCAACGTCTTGGCGCAAGTCTCGGCAAACTGACGACCATCTCGCAGAGCGGCATCCGTCTCTGCCTTGCGCAGATCGAGCTTCTTCTGCAACGTTTGATACTGCTTGCCGACGGCTGCCAAACGAGCGTTAACGTCGGCGCGCGATGCCGGATCACTGAGGACACGGCAGAGCGTCTCGCCGGCTGCCTCAGAATCGGCCAACAGTGGACGCTGGCCTTCGAGCTGTCGCTCAAGGTTTTCGATCTTCCGTAGCGTCTCCTGATGATCGCGATCGGTTGGCAAAGTGTCGAGATTGTCACTGATCGTCTGCAGTGCTTCGCGCAGTCGATTCAGACCCGCATCGAACTCCTTCGAGCTGTCGGCCGCTGCACCGAGACTTTGGGCTCGCTCATCAAGTCTGCTGACCAGCTCGTCCCACTTCTTCTGCACGTTGCGCAGCTTATTCGAGACGGCTTGTCCTTCGGGCGATGATTCACGCAGATGCTCCAGAACGGCGTTGCCGACTTCTTGCAGGTGATTGAGCTGTGGCTGCTGGCCACGGAATTCTTCACGCAGCACTTGCACCTGCTGTACCTGGCTCTGCACCATGCGTGGATCGGACGAGATCGGTCCCAGCACTGTCAGCATGCGTTCCTTGGCCGTCAACCAGGTGTTCAGATTGTCGTGCGTATCGAGGAAGTCACGCAGCTGCTCCGAAAACGTGATACGATCTTTGCACAGATCGTTCAGGTTCTTCCACCGATCGGCGACGGTTTCCAGCTCCGAACGCAACCGTTCCGCCCCTTGTACGTCGGGCTTGCGCTTGAGCAGATCCTTCACTTGGGCCTTGGTCGAGTCAAGCAGACTCTGCCGTTCGTACATTTCCTCGAGTATCTTGCGCGCCTGCTTGTTGCACCGTTCTGCTTCCTCCTTGTTACCGATCACGTCCCGTGGCACCTGACGATGAATCTTGTCCAGGAAGTTGGCCAACGTTTTCAAATTGTCCTGGTGCTTGCGAACTTCATCGCGCACGGACTCCAGCTCGTTCTGTCGATCGTTCAGCCGTGCACCGACCAAGCTGTATCGGTTGTTAATCTCAGTCAGCTGCTGCTGGATCGGAGTCAAATCGGTTAGATGGAAACCGTCTTGCGACGATCGCCGACTACCGAATCCACTCGATCCACTGGCGGGCGACAGGGGCGATGGACCACCCTTCGTTGGGCTGGGCGATCTGGCATCACCGGAAAGCCGTCGCATCGGGCTCACGTTCGAGCGCTTGATCGGACTGTACACGGAGCGTTTGCGTGTTGGGCTATCGGGACGGATCAGTGCATCGTACTGTGCGCCGAGATCGTTCACACGATCGATCGTGACTCCGTACTCGCGGTGCTCCTTTACTAGTGGGCGAACCTCTTCGATCTGATACTTGATCGCTTCCACATCGACAGCCACCGGAGCGAGGTTGTTCGTACGCGTCTCGATGCTACCCAACCAACCAAGCACCTGATCCTTCAGATCCTCGTAAGCATGCAGCTGTTCGGCCTTCTGCCGGGATAGCTTCAGCTTGTCCTCCAACGTAGTGTCCATCGTTTTCCACAGGCTCTCCAGTGCTTTGACGCGGTCGCGTACCACACCCGTATCCGTCACGTCACGCTTGGCAACCAAATCCTTGCCCAAACGCACTGTAGCATCGTATTGAGGACGCAGTTCTTCCTTCAATCGGGACAACTCG
>NC_064875.1:28413438-28420938 GCF_943734745.1 Anopheles darlingi | reverse complement strand
GCCCCTTGCGGAAGGCTTCCGGTAGGTGCAGCAGCTTACGCTTGGCACCGTCCTTTAGCAGCACCGATTCCGGATCAATTAGTCCCTGGACGATCGCATCGCGGAGAGTGATCGCTGGTTCCTGTTGGTCCGCATTGGCGCAGATGGTCGCGGTGTTGTCAGCGGACGCTAATAGTGGTGGTGGTGACGGTGGTTGGAAGCGTCCGGTCGACAAGTCCAGCAGGCCCGATTCGACCGCCCGGTCGAAGCTGAGCGGTTCGCGCACATACACTACGCAATCGTTGTCGAAGGTGAAGCACAGCAACTTAGGATCAACGGTGGCACGAACGGTATCTGGCAACCAACCTCCATACTCCTGCAACGCGTGCCTTAGTGGCACGAACGCTCCCGTGCCCGGATCACGCACGACCGACTGATCGAGTGTAACGATCTCGTAGCGGAGTGCATCCTGTAGGCTCATCTCCTTCGGACCACGACCAATCGGTGACTCCTGGAGCAGATTGTCGATCGATTCCTTACGCTCCAGCATTTTCCCGGTGATCGGTCGACTAACGGTCACGAGTAGACCGTTCGCGAGCGCCACATCGAACCCGTACGCCCGTTCGCTTTTATGATCCAGTACCTTGCCCTTGCCCACATCGATATCCGCTCCTCCCTCGATAGCGGCCCTCAGTGGTCTATCCCGGCCCGTAACGGCATCCTTGTAGACGATCGTCTCACAATCGAGCAACCCGGCATCGAGGGCCTCCTGTAGGTTGAGCTCATCGCCCGAGCTCGGCTCCACGAATCTACCCCGCTCCGGTACATAAAGACCCATCCGGATGGCGGCCTCTAGCGAGAACAGCTTCCGGTTACTCACGATCAAGCCCCTTCGTCGAGCTTCCTGTAGATCGATGCGATCTTCAGCATCGACCACATAGACACCGGCACGGGGATCGATCAGACCTCGCTCGGTGGCACTATCCAACCGGAGGTACCGGAGATCGTGACAGTCCTTCACGATCGAGGCCGTCGCACTGACGAGATCCTCGGTACAGGCTTCCTCCAGCGTAATCCGCCTGCCAGTGACCGGATGCAGCATTTGTCCGGTGGCGCGATCATAGAAACCCATCGCTAACATTTCGTACAATCCGAACCCACCGCTCTCGATATCGACGATCAATCCAAGCCCCAGCGCTTCACTGAGCGGTATGAACACTTCGCTGCCCGGCTCCCGGAATACTCCTTCACGCCGGTCAATCAGCTTCGCCCGGCAAGCCTCAAACAGGTTCAACATCGATTCGTCCCGTTCGTTGAAGTAGCACGGTAGCTGCGGGTTGATGACGAACTTTCGCATGGCCTCCTGCAGTGTAATCTTCCTGCCCGTCGTCGGATCGACAAACTTGCCCGTCTTCTCATCGTAGATACCCTGATGGATCGCACGCTGCAAACTCACCGGAGCCTTCCGATCGTACAGCAGCCCAATGTCGAACGCGTGCTTCAACGTGATCGGCGCACCATCACCGTGCCGAATCGTTGAATGTTCTCCATCGATCAGCTTACTCAGGATAGCCTCCTGCAGGTCCAGATCCCGATAATAGCCCGTATCGGGATCCCGCATCTGTACCGAGTGCGGATCGATCAGCTTACCCGCGATCGCTTGCTCGAGCGTTAACTTCTGGCCCGTCTTCGGATCCACGAAGCGACCGTGGCTCTCCCGATAGATACCCTTGAGGACGGCCTCACTCAAACCGATCGGTTTCCTCACCTCAACGAGCAACCCACGATCAAACGCTTCCCGGAAGTCAACACGCACGCCCGCCTCATCACGGACCGTACCACGCCTCACATCGACCGTACCATTCTCGATGGCCAACTCGAACGGTACAATGCGGCCGGCCACATTCACGATCGTCGATTCCGGATCCAGCATTCCACGCCGTATCGCCCGTTCCGTCGACATCCGTTCCGGAGTGGTCGTGCTACTGAACTGGCCCGACTTGGGATCGTACAGTCCCCGGTATACGGCATCCGGGAGGCTGCAACGACGCTTCGGCGACACGATCAATCCCCGATCGAGCGCCTCCGCTAGCCCTACGCTTAGTCCCGAGGCTGAATCCACGACCGTACCCGACTGAGCGTCCACCAGACCGCTCCGGATGGCCTCGGCGAGGCTGACCACGGTGCCGGCCTTCGAATCGCGCACGATCAGATCCGCGGTCGATACTTCGCCCTCTGCTATCGCTTCCTTCAACGTGAGAGCCTCAGATGGACCACCTTCGACGAGCAATTTCCCCGTCGTTGGTTCGTAGAACCCACGCACCAGTGCATCGGCCAGCGAGATCGGTTTCTTGCTGCTCAGCACATACCCCTTCTGGTAGGCCCGATCAAGCGTCAGTTCGGGACGGGTCAATACACCACGCACATCATCCACAAGACCGCTCGCGATCGCCTCACTACACCGGACGACACTTTCGCGCTGCTCATCCCGGATCAGCACGCTATCGATCTCGACCTGCCGGGCATCGATCGCTTCCCTCAGGTTGCTCTCTTCACCCCGGGCCGGATCCAGTATTTTGCCGGTGGCCGGATTGTACAGCTCCCGGCTCAACACATCCAGCAGACTGTGCGTGACGTGACGCGTATCCATGAGCTGCTGCTCGACCGCCACGTTCAACGGTAGCAGCTGATCCCTGGCCGTATCCTTCAGTCGGCCAGATCCTGCATCGAGCAGCTTCTTGTCGAGCGCGTCCTGCAGCGGTACCAGCGTGTTCTCGAGCGTGTCCTTCACGTTCGAGATGCGCGCATCGACGATACCCTTGTCGACCGATTGCTGCACATCGACCATCTCTTCGGTGATGGTATCGAGGATCAGTCCGGACTCGGGATTGTATAGACCCTTCCGGACGGCCGCTTCTAGCGAGATTGGTTTTCGCTTCCCATCCAGCAGGTAACCCCGCAGGTACGCCTCGTTCAAACCGATCTCTTCCTGTGTATCGCGGTTCAGTAGCACACCGATCCGCAGATCGATGATACCGCGCTCGATGGCTACGGCCAGTGGTACGATCTGACCATCGGATGGATCCCGCACCGATAGTGACTCACTATCGATCAACCCAGCACGCAGTGCTTCCGCGATCGGAATACGCTCACCGTTCTGGATAAATTCACCGGTTTGCGGATTAATCTGGCCGCCCGTGGCCACCGCCGTCGTTTCGTCCAGTGCAGGTGACAAATCACCGGCACCGTCTCCAGTGTTTTCCCCGGTGCCATCGCCCGGTCGCTGGACAATCCAGCCACGACGGCAACACTCCACAAACTGTACCTTCTTGCCCGTCTTGTTGTGTAGCATGTGACCGGTGTGCTTATCGATGAGATGCTTCTGAAGTGCCACATCTAACCGCTCGAACCGATTGCGCCCTAGATCCTTCACGAACACGGTATTCGGATCGATGGGTGTGCGGTCTGGGTCAAAGAGAAGGTCCCGGAACGACACACGATCACCGGTGACCGGATCCAGGAAGCAACCCTTCTCGGGATCAAATAGCCCTAGTTCCGCCAATCGATCCTCCGTTAGCGAGGCGTCCAGTAGTAGCGTCGAGCTCGTTCCTGTCGGATCGTCCTCCTCTTCTCCCTCCACGAAGGAGATCAAAATCGGCGATAGTACGTCCACTACATCGTGGATGCGTACATTGCGATTGTTCAAACCCTCCTCGACCGTGTAAGGCATCTGCTTATCGTCCACCAGGATGCGGCAGTGCTTGGGATCGATCTTACCCTGCGAGATTGCTTCGCCCAATGTCATGCGCTCGGTAGCAGTACGGCCCGGTTGGTGCTCGGGTGTACGCTCCAGGAAGGTCACGTGTCTACCAGCAGCATCCGTTGAGGGTTGATCCTCACTTTTCAGTGCATCGACTACAGCCTTGCCGGCTAACAGCGGCGCACCGACCACAGCCATAAGTCCGAGCTTGGCCACGTCCAGAATCTTCTTGCCAGCCTCACCGGCGGCAGTGGTAGCGCCGTCAGGTTTCACTGATGCGCTAGAAGGTTGGTCATGTCCGCTAGTGCTGTTCGTGGGAGCAACTGATGAAGATTGCTGAGCATCCAGCGCAAGATGAGCCTTGTCAGCTGGTTTAGCTGAATTCGTCTTGATCGTGCCGGAATCCTCGGTAGGAATTGACGATGGCTTATCTAAGGAGCTGTTTTGCTGTGGTGCTATCTCAGCCCCAGTAGTAGCCTTCTCCTGTTGAGGTGGTTCAGTTCGATCGGATAATACTTGCTGAGAACGATTAGAATCCTCGGTCGGAGCTTCTTTGCTCTGCAAATCAGATGATTGATCAACATTTGGTTCTGCAACGCGAACTTCTTCATCTTTAACGCCCGCCGAAATATCTTCAATCTGATTTACTGGCGCCGAGGAATGAGAGCTTCTTTCCGAATCGAGGAACTGCTGCAAGGATCCCGGAGGCTTACTGGCAGCAGCCGCTGGACCGTCTTCCGTTTTCGGGCCATCGATGGTTTGAGGTAACTGAGAAGATGGCGCCGCAATAGGTTCGCCAATTTGGTCGTTAGAACTAGCTACCACTTGACGTTCTACTGATTCCGTAGGAGCTACAGTACCAACAGAAGCGCTAGATGAACGATCCTCGGGTAATTCGTCTTTCATTTGCTCGATGCTTTGAGGTAATTGAGAAACCGGTGGCACAATAAGCTCACCAGTTTCCGTCTTAGAAGTGATTACCTCTTTGCGATCTATTGTTTCCACTACAGCAACTGCAGCAGTAACAGCAGAAGATGCGTTTGAACGACCCTCGGGAGCACTAGTTTGTGGTACATTCGTCTCCTTCGTCGTCTCCTTCCGATCTCTACTCGTTGGATCACTGATGCTAGTGGCATCGGTGGCCACTAGCTCTTGATCATCCAGCAGGTTCACAAACGGAACGGTGGGTGTTTCCACGCTACCTACAACCTCAAAGTCCGCAGTATTAACTGCCGCCGGTTGATCCTTCTTCTCGAAAGCCTTCTTCATGGCCCCGGCGATGGCCATACCACCTAGCACGGGTGCTCCCACCACAGCCATCAACCCAAGTTTTGCTGCATCCTTAATGTTCGATCCAATGTTGCTGCTATTGCTATTACTCGTCGCTGCTACCGGTCCTTGACCAGCCGATTCATTGATCGCCCGTTTCGGTGAAACCACCATCGGGGGAGTATCGGCGCTAAGCACTTCACCCCCCTCACCCGCCGCCACAACCTTGTGCGGCATCTCGGGCGAACGGTTGAGCGTTTCTTCGCTGGACGACTGCGAACCACGGATGAAGCCCCGATCAACGGCGATCGATATCGACATCACTTCACCGCTAGCGGGATGCGTGAACGTACCCTTGGTAACATCGAGCAGTCCACGCTGTAGCGCATCATTGAATCCTATACTGATTTCACCCTCCGTAATCCGCTGCTCCGTCTGTTCCGGCTCCGAGATGATACCCTCCCGACGAGCCTCCTCCAACGACATAATCTTACCACTCTCCAGGTTCTGCACCTCGGTTGCCGATATCAGTGCATAGCCGGACTGTATTTCGACCGTTTTTGTCTTGATCGTGTGGTAGGAGGTGACCGTTTCCTTCACCGAAGTGACGGCCCGGTTCGCCTGCAGGTTCTGGATCAGTGCCGGCAGTGGCTTAACCACCAGTCGGCCCGTGTCGATGGCTTCTCGCAAGGGTATCGCCCTCTGGCTGCCATCGGGAACCTTGAACGAACGATCGTTGGTATCGATCAGACCCCGTGCGATCGCATCCACCAACGCCACACCGTTCGCATTCGGAGTGTACGGTGTGGCCATGATAAAGTCCGTTTTCAGAGCATCCTCGAGCGCCATCGGAACGCGCGATATCGGATGCGTCACGCGACCTACACCGTCGGTCGTGTCCAGCAATCCCCGTTCGACGATCACCGGCAGTGACATACCGATCGGTGGTATCTTCGACTCATAGTTGGACGGTAAACAAAGGCCACGATCGATCGCATCGGCCAGCTTAAGCTGCTCACCGATCGTACAGCGATCCTCATTCACAAGACCCTCGCCGATGGCTTGCTCGAGCGACATCGTACGATCGTCCACAATCACCGCCGCCAATGGATCGACGATTTCGCACAGCAACGCCTCCCTCAACGTCAACAAGTCCCCGGTTTCCGGATGATAAATCTTGGAATCCCTCGTACTCAGCAGACCCTGCGTTTCTAGGGCCGGCAAACTCAGGCAGCGAGCGATCGGTACAAACACCTTGTTGGTACCCTGCAGATCCAGTATTCCGCGCTCAGCTGCCTGCTGCACATTCAGCACATGACCACGCTGTGGATCAACAATGTGACCACTCGCTCCATTTAGCTTTCCACTGCTCAATAGATCCGCGAGCGTCGTCGTAGGGCTGCTCGCAAACAGGGTCGGATCTTCGAGAATGTCCGCCGTCGTCTCATCGAGTATGCCTTGCTCGGCTGCATCCCTTGGTCGCAGGACACATTTTCGCATCTTTTGCAACGCAACCGGACTTGACCGCCGGTATTCCTGTAGGTCCTTTGTCACGGCCACCGTAATGCCCTCCGAAGATCGACGGCTCTCGATGGATAGTGCCTTACGGAGCAGAGCGGCTCGTTCGGGACTCGGTAGTTGGCTGTGCGTTATGAGTCCACGCTCGTAAGCCAGCTCTATCGGAATCTGCTCCCCAGTCGTCGGATCGGTAATGAGCTTCAACGAGTCCAGTGCTCCGGCAGCGGCCACTAGAGGCGCACCGGCCACCAGTAGCACTCCCTTCTGAATGGCTTCGATCATACTGATCGATCCGTTGGCCGTCTTGATCGCACCCGTTTGCCCATCGATCAGACCACGCTCCAGTGCTTCCGAGATCGGTATTCGCCGGGCGGTGTCCGTGGGATCGACCAACTGTACCAGTGCCGAATCTACCTTCCCACTCGCCACCGCACTCACAACGCTTTCCGAACGTCCCGTTTCGGCGAATATCACTAGCGCCGTTGCCGGATCGTAGATAATACCCGGTGCTAGCTGCAGCGGTTCCGGACTTATAAGTTCCGGCGTCGGAATGCCCTTCACTTCCACTAGCACACACTCCTCTGGCTTGCCGGATGCCGAAGATATTTCAACACGATCCGATTGACCGGGTCGTTTGGTGATCTGGATGGTTCGCGGACGAAGCCCGCCCTCCTTGGCCCCAGGCTCCGTAGCGCAGGGTTCGAAAATGATGTACTCGCCATCGATTGCTTCGCGCATTGTTAGCTGTTCACCCCGGCGAACCGCATACCGGCCGATCGAATCAAGAATGTTCTTTTCCAGTGCTCGATCGATGGTTACGCGCCGTTCCGGATGTTTCGGATCGCACACGAAGGCCGATTGTCGATTAATGATTTGCAGTTTGATGCACTCCTCGAAGCTCACGAGACGATCCGTACCGGGGATCAACAGCAAACCGGTGTCCGGATTGAGCAAGTGCCGTTCGATGGCTTCCT
>NC_064875.1:28400938-28410938 GCF_943734745.1 Anopheles darlingi | reverse complement strand
TGGATGCATCACTACTAACGACACTCAACTCTTTTCGCTTCTTGCCGGTTCGCGACTTTTTCACTTGCTTTCCTTGCTGCTCCTTGCTGCTCATTTTGCTTCATGCAACTGCGACTGCGGCGGCACCGTCTGGGGGAGGGGCCTCTTCCTTTCGTCAAACACAATCACACTATCCTCTTCACCTACTGCTTGCCTGGCTCGGGATGATTGTGCGGTGATGCAAATCATTCAATTACCAACAATCCGGGTGTCTGCTGAGCACGCAACCACAAGGAAGGCACAGGACAGGGCAGGAAGGCACCTTCCTGGCGTGCTCAGCGGACAGAACCGACAGGACACAGGAAAAGGTAGCAAATGGAATGGAATGGCATTCCTGCACGCAACGGATGACGACCACGACGAAGCAACCCTCGAGGGAGGGGGGTGTCGTTTTTTTTTTTTGTAAAATGGTGGCCACCGTTCCGTTTCGCAATTAATTAAATTCGCATAAGTACACCAAAAACTCGCCGGAAAGCAGCGCAGCCCCGATAAGCGGATGAGCACGACAAGGGAAATGTAACTTAGAGGAAGAATGAGTTCTCAGTTGGATAGACATCAGCGTGTTACACCATTATTAGCGAAGCATATGTTTCACACCCCCGTGTACCCCGCCGCGGAGGCAATGCAAACAATTCAAACACATAAACATATGTTCCGTGTCTGCGCGGCGCGTCACCATCTGCAGTCATAACGCGACAGCTAGCAGCGAAAACCAGGTCTTGAATCAAAAGGCATTAAAAATATACGCCAGGCTCCCCGTTCATCGTCGTCATCGTCGAAAGTGAAACACATACGCGTGGCCTCACGCGGTATTCTATTGTCACAAATATCGGTTACACAATCGACGGGACGAAAAGTTCGCATTTCGTTGCTAAAACGCACACCGAACGGAAACAGAAAGCGAAAAGAAGCAAATAAAGAAATGAAGGCCAGTTTCAGCAGCACCGGGGCGCGACACAGCGTAAACGTGCGTCAATGACTGGGCGCCCCCATTTGTGCTGTGTGGCGTACTGCAGCACTTAGTGCACACGGAATTCGCGAAAGACAAACCAGACCACAGCACACACTTGGACTGCGAAAGCAGCGAGAGTCAACGTACTCGCTGCTGCAAGCACATGAATCATACTGAGGGCAGGGCCATTCTCAGGGCAAAACTCTCGAGTTTATCGAATATCGATACATTCCTCGAGCACTGGCCGGAAGTGCTCTCGGCGCAGATACATGCCGCAGCAGCAGCAGCAGACCGCACAGTAAAAGGGCGAGACGATGACTTGCTCTATTCGTTCAACGCTGCAATGTTTGCCGAAGGTTGTGGGATTCTGCGCCAGCTGGTCGGAGTAGGCTGGCAGGTGGTGAGTATGTTGTTTTGACAGAACGGAGCGCTGCCGGCACCGCACCGGGATACTAATACACTCGTAATCCGGTATCTAGGTTATCGGTGCTTTGACAGTTCCACGGTCGGGTATCACGACCACGAGCACATTTTATAGCATCCGGTAGAACGCGTGCTCTAGTCCTCTAGTGGAAGACCGGGTTGCAGGCTATCCTCGTCCGGTATGTCAAGTGGCAAAAGCAACCACTTGGTAGTACGCCGACGAACTGACAGCGAACAGATGTTTTCGCCTTTGCCGTGCCGGCTGCGTGCGTATCGATTGAGAATGAGTTCTTAGAATAAGGTAGTACTCATGATGGAGGACTCAGAGAGCAAACACCGCGGAGCTCTCACTGTAGTGAGATGCGAGCGTTGAGCTCGGAGACTCTTCGTGAAACAGTTTCTTATCGCATATGCTTAGCTTGCAAATTGAAATGCATAAACGAGGAATCAGAAGCTTGTTTCAGTTACATTCTAGACGACACTTTTACCCAGTAAGCATGTCTAGGACGATTTTTTTTTTTGTTAATATAGAAACACTTCCTTATGGTGCATCGCAAAAAATAAATCAGGAATAGAAGAAAATCCTATACCCTATTCAAGGGAAAAAAGGAATGCATCCGCAACAAGCCTTGCAATATCTAATCGTGATTTGGTAAAAACAAAAACTCACGATGAAGGACTTTACACTCTGAAAATTTTGTTTACACGTTTTTAGATCGTATTACAATAGTAAAGGATAAAATAGGATCCTGAAACAAAACTTGATTGTCCAATCCCGGGTCAAGGAAGCTGTACGAACAAATGTTGACCGAGTTTAAAGGATTCATTTCAGAAATATGCGCAAAGAATGTCTAAAGAAAATTATTTTTTGCCTCATTCATAGGAAAAAAATCTCAACTAAACTAAAAAAAATCAATCCACTAAATTGTCCGGATTTTTGTCCCAACCAAATTTGTTGCATGTATCGCTGTATAAAACCACAAAATATTGTTTCTTGCTTTAACGGGTTTTGCTGTTGTTGTTGTTGTTGTTGTTGTTGCTGTTAGAAATCACTTATTCCGTGCGGCCAGATTATAACTGAAACAGGATTTAGTTTGCGGAAAAAGTGCAATAAGAACGTATTGTGGAAACGGGAATCGCTACAAATAATTGATGATCCGATGTCGATGATGACTTGGATTTGGCAATTCTCATTCCGCGTCATGTCTTTTGCGCACGATGATTCAACACAAAACTCGATGTATCGATCATCGGACCTGCTCACTGTTCAAGGTTGGCACGTATTGGCCCAAATCATCCGCCAACCCCGCCCAGGGGGAGGTGGGCTTAGCGCCATCCGCTACTTCTCACTCTATGGCGTCACCTGAAGACCAGGAGTGGTGGGGAAGGGATGTTGAACTATTTTTAAAGCACTACACACACCCATCCGATGAAGCACTTTCGATTGCTTCATTCGTAGTTGTAGTTGATGGTGGTAGACAAACTTTCCGTGAGCACGACCGCCACCCGCTGTGTACCACCATTCGGACTCCGCGTGGTGCCTCGGCCTTGGTACAGGAATCACCGTCGGTGCCATTGGCATCGCATCGATCGAGTCCGGCCCTCGTCGATACACCCCTCGGTATCAAAGGTTGATGAGGAGGTACATTCGGATGGCGCCATTTTTGCTACTTCTACTGCTGCTGCTGTTGTTTACGATTATGAAGTGCCACTTACGGTGACCTTGGGCGAGCGGATGGGAAGGCTTTTTAGCCAGCTTGCCACGGATCAGTGCATCAGACAGACGCAGCGACAAGAGACAGAACCGCAGGTCGGAGGTAGAAGACGAAGAAGCAGATCGTGAGAAAGCGACGAATTTAACGACATTCGCTGACCAACCTCTCTCCCCTTTTCGACCGAAGGACGACGTCCCTGAGAACGCATCGTCATCGACACTGTGTGTGCGTCATACCGGGGCATTGCTTCTTGGGACGGACACCGCCATGTAACCGCCGGAGTTGTTTCGAGAGACCACCGGACTCCGAGGTTCACCAACCGTAACACGTCCGTTCACGGTGGTGGTGTTCGAAATGTGATATCTGGCCAACTTTCAAACGTGAAACAAGAGCCGGCGAATGATGCTTCGCAGCCAGGCGTCAACCGCAGAGACCCAAGCAGAAGGGAAAGGCCAAAAAAAAAACACAAGAAGGAGAGCCATTTGTAATCGTTCCGACCGAAAAAGGAATGAAGAAGAAGCTCGTCCGACGGCTTGTGCGGTGATAATTGAAATAGCACAACACCATTAACGAGACTTGTGCATCCCCGGCCAAGTAGACGGAGGGCGCACAAAATGCTGTTACAAGTGTGTGTGTGTTGACGAAACATGAAGAACATATGCTGCCGCCACTGCTGGCTAATCCAATTTGGACAAGCTTCATGGTACATATCGCAGTAGTGTCCACCACTATGGTGTCGGCGAGTAGGTCTAGGTGACATAACGCGTTCCGATGACCAGTACACCTGGCGGCAATGAAAGCGAATGAACTCCGGGAACACATTATATTCGCTGCTTGGGTCGGAAGATCGTGCGAATGTTAAGCGCTCATCTTGTACCGGATCTTGCAGCCGGATATTCGTGACCATAACCTCAAAAAAAGCAACCAGGAAAGGCGACTTGGTGCTGGAAGGACTGGCTCGTAACAATTGAGCATTGTTCTCTGTCCCCGAGAAAGCAGACGTGTTAATGGGTGTTGAGGGATGTTGTTGTCCTGTACATTGTCAATCGCCCTCAGCACCTTCTTTAGTTGGTCTGGGGAACCAGGCTCTGTGTGGGGAGTGTTGTGCCGTGGTACAATCACAGTAGGACAACGATTGAACCTTCACAAGATGTTCCTTTACCTCCTGTTAGCCCTCATACAGCAGCAGCAGCAGCAGCAATGCTTCAAACGCTATCGCCATTGTACCGTGCGCGTGTATGAGCTCATCCTCATGATGACAAACCACGGCTCGGCGCGCCAAGCGGGAATGTAGTTCACTTGCCGGATTGTTTACATTCGCGCACTGATAGCGGAGCCTCCTTCCCTCTTCCAGGGCGTGACGTTTGGAACGAACTCAATCGTTTATGGGAACGCGTCTTCTCGACACTTCTTATCAATTCGACAGATTCCGCATGCTGCTGCATGACCTAATGCAGCGCTACGAATGTGCCAGTTCAGCATCAAAATAACACAAAAAATATGGATAAGACGAGAATGTTATTAATGAGCTGCTTTGCTGCTTTTGATAATGTCGCCCAATCAGTTACTAACACTTTGAAGGCTCTTTCACTGAAGCTCAACGACGGCAGGTGAATGCTAGCTTCAAACCTAAGATCACCAGGTCCGCAGGAGAATGCCACACCAAACACACCGCTGTTTGCATTGACCTTGAATTTGATTTGATCATCAGACGAACGATCACCAAGTGTCTCTGCATTCTTATTCTTCGTTTCTTCCTTACGCGTTCTTCGTTTCTGGGGCGATTAGGTGGCTTCCTTCCGTTCCATCCCCTAACCCACCCCTAACATTATGCAGATGGGCGTCTTTTGATGGTTTGATTAATTTATGACCTTGTTGCCGACTGTTGTGTTGCCGTAAAGGTCAACGAAAATGGTGGCAAAAAAAAACAACACGACGATGGCCAACGAGATCCGATCGACCGAGAATCATAATCGTGCAAGATGCTGCTGCTGCTACCCTCGTGTGCTAGGCAGACCAAGGCGAACGAGTGATAGATGGAATAAATTAAAAAAAAAAACGGTCCCCTACGCGCTCGTGTGCGCGCGCTAAAAATTGAGGAATGTTTTCAGGAAAAGCATTCTGGCAGCAACATCACGCACACACACACTGTTCCGGCTAAAAACGCTCGTTCAACGCCGGGGAAACGTGGAAGAGAAGGATTAGAATCCCGGACCAGTCGCTCGAGTTTCATCGCACGCCCTTCAGCCAGGGCAAAAGACGGATTCGCGAAATCGTTTTATTGCCACACGATCTTCCGACGGTGGCGATGTGGTCGGCGACGATCGTGATGTTAATGTGGTGAACCGTTTTGGTGATGCTTTTCACACCCAGACAGGCGAGCAGCAAGTGACATTAATAAATAGGGCAAGCAATTGACGGTCTGCGTGGTTTCACACTTCGTACACTACTTTCGCAGCACACGAGCTGTGGGTGAGCAGACGGGCATCATATAATACGCAGGAACCGAGTGTGCTGTTGGTGATATTGTTGGGGCAATAAAGTGCGATAAAAAAAATAATAAGACGCACAGAGGCATACACTTGGTACTGCTGCGTCTACAATACAAGACTTCATCAAGCGTCAACAAAACTCTCGCGCCTTCTCGCTCGGCCTTATGGCCCCCCCCTCCCCCCCGCGGCGGCGGCGGCGACTCGCGTTATTTGTGCATTTACAGTTTAACAATACGCCGGGCTGCCTGACAAGGGAACCGTGGCCAATATGATGCCTATTCTAAAAATACATCCCCTGACATCATAAGTCGGAGCCCGGTGTCGTCCGCAACATCGATGCCAACGAAAGCTGGTGCGATTGTTGTCCGGAGCCTCTTTAGAGCATACCTCTCTCTGTCTCTGTCTCTCTCTCACTGGCTCCCAGGGAATTCGATTGCCACAATCAGCTGTGTTGGAGGCCATTGATTGCCAACACGCTCCGGGGAGCGTTCCGGTGATAAAAGTGTAAATATTGACCGTGCACACGAGCTGGACAATAATCAATTTTCCATTGCGTTCCGCTGATAAGTCGCTGGGGCTACTGCGATGCTAAGCCACGAATGCCGTGGCTACCAACGGAACGATTGCTCCACACTAATCCCGTCGGTGGGGTTTTCGAGGGCAAGCTTCCAAGTGCATTCGCAAGCACTCGGCTCTAAGGTCGCCACTACGGAGGGGTAGGTTCGTTCATCGATCAACACAGTCCATCGACTACCGCGTCTCTTCTCACGCTGATGCCGTATTTACTCCATCCACGATACGCTCATCACACGAAACGCAAGTGCAACACAAATGTACTCTGCATCGCGAGGCGAGGCACCAAAGTGCAACACCGGCTCACAAGCAATGCCGGAAAACTTCCACCACTTCTACATGCAACGGTTCGGTGGGTTTTCCTGCGGGAGTTTTTTCATGGCCTTCATCACCGTACTGATGTGGTATATCGATTAGCAGCAAGCCTTTTGGGTGGTGGTGCCTCATTATCCCCTTGGTGTATACTGTACGCTGGTGCTATCCAACTCATCTCTACATTTTTGCTTTCCTGTTTTCCACGCATCACGGGGGGGCTACAAATACAAATGAATATATAAATTGGGTTTTTTGGGTTTTTGGCGAGTGCTGATTGTGATGTCGAGAACGGCATGAAAAGTATGATCGTAATTCCCGGCTTCACGATCGTGTTTCGACCACGTGGAGCGCAACCAGCGAGCAAGAGCAAGATCGGTTGGCGTATCAGTCGAGTAGATTATGCTTGAAACACACGCACGAACCACAGCGGAAAACGAAACACAAACAACACGCACGACTGTATTGCTTCAAAAGCATGCTTCCCCATCGGACGGCACAATCTAGAACGGACGGTGGTTTTGCATACGCCGACGGGCGGACGACCTTCACCATCGACCATAGGAACGACTTTAGTGCTCTCCTCCTCGACAACACCACACACAACGCATCAGCACATCATTTCGGGGAGACCGACCGTGCGAGCCGGTTTAGTGGCTGGTGACAGAAATTTAAATAATTTCACTGGCACTCCTCTCGCCACCCTCCCACGACACTATCGAGGGTAGAAGGTTGTTAGACGGTATGACACAACTCCCCCCTGGCGCGCGCAAACACACACACACATAAACCACTGTCGCCATCTATTTTCGACCACTACACACCAAAAACGGGGCCTTTTTCGCGACGGATCGTGCAAAACGTGCCGGGCGGTTCGTTCTCGGTTCTACCTAAGAATGATGCGCGGCGAAAAGTATGAGAAAATCTCCCGGAAAATACACGTGCACGCGCGCGCGCGCGCCTTTGGTTTGAACTTTAAAGAGTAAAACCGCGGAAAAGGAGCGTTTCGGGGATTCGCTGGCGCGCGCGTTTACTGGTTGGCTTCACTATCCCGTCTGAGCCGGTTGGAACCGTCGTGAGGCGACAGACCCCGCTCTATCTTGGTGAGTGCGCCGTGAAGGAGAAGCACTCGTGAGAATGAAAGAGAGTAAGAGCCGGAGAGATCCAAGTTGAAGGGGGTCAAAGAGGCCGGCGTATACTAAGTGATGATACACTATAGTGCCTTCTGAGTGTCTCAATCACTCTTTGCGTTAAGTAGCTGCAGCTAGCTTGTGTATCGGACTGAGTTCTCGTTGATCATCGCATGACCACTGAGTGGGCTAGCAACACATGAGATCTCTCTGTCATACCGGCAATGACATCACACTATGACGAGATCGCCAGTTCCGACGATCGCACACAAAAAAAAATACACGGAAAGGCATATCATTGAAGGCACCCCCATCAGGCCATCGCTGAGTATATAGGGGCCAGGATTTATGAATCGCGAACCCGACGCCAAGGTAGAAGGCGCGCGGGCGCGTGCTCGCGTAAACAAACTGCTTCTTTTTCTTCCGTGCGTTGGCACCTCTGCACCGGCTCTTAAAAGGTGGACCGCCTTCGGACGCCACCGCCATCATGATGTCAGACGCTATAAATATGAAGGTGTACGCCTCAGTGAGCCTCGTGTGCGAGCGAGCCCCATTGGTCTTCGGCCACCAGCGAGCGAGTGAGCTTTCCGCAGGTGCGGGCACAATTAAGCTTCGTTTTGGTTCCTCGCGTTTTACGCTCTTTTTTTTTTGCGCTGTCTTCATTTTATGTGTGCGATGTTGGGGCTCTCCACTAGCGCAAGGTTGAGCACGGTGATGATCCGCTGCTTCTTCGCCGAATGTTTAACCTGCACTTCTCCTTCACAGATGGAATGTTCGAACGATTGGCAAGTGGCGGCAGTCCGCGGAATGGATTTTGCATGCATATGCGCAACGCTCCTTTGCCTTTTGATAACCACGCTGCTGACACCGTGAAGGTTCAACACTGAAATGAAACGTGTTTGGACATAGGATTGAGGGGGTGAGTACTAGCAATATAATATCATTGCTCCAACGCAACCAGCTGGGCTTGCACTGCACGGCACACCAGACGAGATCGAGGTCCATTTGCTGACGTAAGACCTGCCACAAGGAGTACCACTTCTCAGAGTAACAGAGATCGTAAAATTCAATGACAAAAAATCACGTCCACTACCGTAGCATTGTGGTGAGGAGCATGATGTCAGCGCCAGTGTGCTGCCATAAAAGTTCAAATTACAAATCCATTTTTTCGTTTCGTTTCCATTCTCCGCTAGAGCAGATCACATGCCCTGAAGGGGCAACCAGGAAAACGAGATTCTACATCAATGAATGATCAACGCACCGCACCGCATACCCTCTCAATCCTGTTAAGCGACCATTAGCAGAATATCATTCAAACGGATTCGCGCACGCCATTGTGTGACATGTCAAGCGCCAGCTGAGAGATGTCAAGCGTTAACGTGATAATTACAAATCCAAACATGCTTTGGCAGGTACGCTAATGACACTCGGGATGCCATCCGAACGATGTTTGCCTGTAGTATACGTGGAGTATGTGAAGAAAACAAAACGATCTCGAGTAAAATTCATTCAAAAATGGCGCTTTTTGCGTGCCACGTTTCTGCAGAGATATTGTGCAAACATTCGAATAGAGCCACGCGCGCACGTGAAGGTGCTGGCGTCGCCTGCAAGATGCAAATTCCTAACCCGATCCCTCATCATCTATCCCCTTTTGGAGGTGATGATGTCACGTTCAAGCATATCGCCGGACCGCGCCAGTAAACATCTCGGTTGGCAGCAACCGAACGTGAAGTAGTTCGTTTTCACGAAACGAAGCGATTGACGAAACGAGTAGAATCAACAAGGTGACATTTGGCGGGAGCGAGCGAACAAAAAACTGGTTCTCTGTGATCCGAACGCGAATGAATTCTAATCCTGTTGCGGGGGTACCAGAATTCTCACCGATGTTGAGTTTTGAAATTTTAACGTTTTTCTCAACCATGCCGCATCGGCATTGCCGCATCGTTAATCAATGCGAACCACATGCAATTCCACACTATCACACCGTGACAAGCGATCTGGAGATAATTTTAGGTAAGAATTTCGGTTTAAAGGAACATAAATAATTAGAACTTAGCAAAGCTGGCTAGTGTACTTACCAATCCGTCCGCGCCATTCACCTCAATAGCCGTCTTTAGCCGCTGGGTCAACTGCTCAAAGAGTGACTCGAAACGGCTGTTCAGTGTGTCGAGCCGCTTCGAGTACACCTCGGTCGCACCGGGATCGGCATCTGCGGGCCGCAGATCGTGCCGTGGAGGCGAAAAGCTGGGCCTCACCTCCGTCAGCCAGTCGATATAGTGGACACATTTACCGTCATAGATCTGTACGCATTATTCCGCGCACGCAAATAGATGCGGTTCGGCGATTTTCGATTATTTTTACATA
>NC_064875.1:28215938-28390938 GCF_943734745.1 Anopheles darlingi | reverse complement strand
GAATCGGATCCGAACGCCCAGACAACAAATTACGAACGAAGGCGAACGATTTGTGGCGAGTTATTGCGGCAGAGATTAGAGCACCGTAGCACAACGCAAACATAATGCGGTCTAAAACAACATACTCCAACAGGTTGATGGCCAACATTAATACCCCAGGAATACCGTAAGCATAGTATTGACCTCACTAACCTCAAGCGCTACGTGTGGTCCCCTGCCGTTCCTGCCACACTAAAACGTCAAAGCATTTAAGGCACTATACTACGGCACCTCAGCTCACATCTCGGTGGACACAACTTGATTATCCAGTTCCTAAAACGATCTCCAAATGTGCCAAAGGGAGGACCACCACTCAATCGCCGGCCCGAAAATGCATTCAAAGTGTTTCATTATCACGATTGTAAAGGTGTAAAAGCGACGTCAGACAGGCGCCTAGAAGTGGTAGCATGATGTCCCCACCGCGTATGCTGATGGAGTGGTTCAGTATATAAAATGTTTACCAACTTCCCTACCAAACAGCATCGTAAAATCGTGCCACGGTTTGGAACTGTTAATCAACAGTTCTAACCGTACCATTGTGGCGAGTTATGATCGCGCTATGATGGCGATGCTTTGGAAGGAGACGCCAGAAGGATGTGCCTTTTTAAAAAGGTTAACCAAATAAACCGTAAAAGAACTGATGGGGAATTATAATCCGGTGCCTCTTTCCGGAAGCTGCGCATAAAAGGACAAAGTAAATTGATTGCGTCATTCGAGAGGAATTAAATCGGGCTGCTGTTCAAGCAGACGACGCTTGATGTAAAGCAGAACCGCGACCATAGCGCACCGGATTGTCCATTCCGGCACTTTCTGAGATGAAAAATAATGCAAAGCAAAGCATTTTAACATTAAACCGTTATTTATGCCGGTTGCAAGGAGCCGACGGTTTCGGTTATCGAAATATGATCGATAATAAAGGATAAAATCCACATTTCCCTAACAGCTGTTTGCGCCTTCTCCTTTTGTTCCCAGCAGCCAGCCAGCCAGCCAGGGTCATCGCTACACCACAACCACTAAAACGCCGCATTGTTGATCTAAACGTAGTCCCCATGTAAGTGAATAGCGCGGACGCGGAAGGGTGTTGCATTCCGTTGCTGCTGTGGAGGAATTACAATGCTTCGGGCTTCGGGATTAATCAAAAGCCGCCACCGAACGTCGAGCTGTGTGCTACGTGAATCAGATCGTTCAGTGGTTCCCCTTCTCCTCCGCCGCCCCGAGAGCATGATCTCCCTTGTGATGGGATGATGTTCATGATCGTGTCAACACAAGCAAACAGGCCGAACGTGAACACTGCTGAGGTTTCGTTACAACTACGAACGATGAACGAAACCATTTAGTGTGTTTAAAACGTGACAAACCGAGCTCTCTCTCTCTCTCTCTCTCTCTCTCCGTCAACACAAGAGGGACGATGACGACGACGTGGAGAGAATGCTGGCGTCGGTAAACCGCCACTCGCGAAACGAATTCGTAATTGTTGTTCGACAATAACCGTATGTTACATTATTTGTAAACATTAAACGATACAACGGTACCATTGCCGTACACAAGGTACATCGTGCTGCCTTCTTGTAGCTCTTTTTTCAATACCCATAAACCGAGCGGAGCTATCAATCAGCTGCGTGAATCGCGTAGAATATTTAAAATACGGGAGGTTCGTCACCTCATGTATCGCTCAAGTCTTTCGTTTTTCGAAAAAAACTGAATCGTTAGAACAGCTCGCCCACAGGAGTGCTGCATATCAATATCGAACGCATTAAAACGACCATTTTTGCACCGCACTCTACCTTCGCCCGCTTGCTATCCAACCGGCCGGTACGCATGTAACCGATTTCGGTCGTCTTCACATCGCGGTTCTGCCGGATCATGTTGTCCGCCTGGGCCTGCTCTTCCGCCCGTGTCAGCGTCGTTATCTTCCGGACGATGTGCGTTGTCATGCGCCGATTACCATCCGTCGTTTTCGTCGTCTCAACCGTACTGCCGAGGACCTCGGTCGAGAGGCGCTTATTCCGTGTCACCTCCGTAATCGCCGGTGCGGCATTCGTCGGTTGCGCCACCACCAGCTCATTGCCGTACGCCAGCGACGACGGTAGGGCCCGCCAGTGGTCCCGATTAATACCATCGATCACATCCGGCAGCTCGGTGACGGTCGCCTCGATCACCTTCTCGTTCAGTATCTCGTGCCGAAAGCGGAGCGTGCTATCGTCCAGGTTGGTGGTAATGGCAGGACCCCGGCTCGCACTACCACTGCTCGAGCGCGAGTTCGAGCGGCTAACCAGCGCGGAACCGTAAGACGATGAACCGGCGGCCATCGGTTGTAGATGGTTTTCTCGTTGTGCCTTCATAAACACGCGACCCCGGGGTCGGAACTCTCCATCGATCTTGTACATGCCGAGAGGGGCGAGAGTCCTTCTTCCTTTTTGGCGCTGTTTGGACGCTGTTTTTTTTTTACGAAATCTTTCCGGAATGTTCTACTTTCGTGGCTTCACAGCATAACACACACTCTCTTTCTCCTGCACTCAGCACTGCGCTCCGGGTCGCTCAGCACTGGGAGGAATGTAGTAGTCAGATTTTCCCTTCGCTACGTTGAACTGCCACATCCGTTCCCGAGGTTTTTTTTAGGAACGGGAGTCACACTACCGACACGATCACAAAGACGAATACTGTTTCTGTTTCTTCCGGGGTCACGGTTCGTTCGTTCAACTGATTCACGATTGTGCGTTGTTGCGACTACTAGGAGAACGAACAGGTGGATTGGGAGGAAAGGAACGTTTGAAAATGTTGTCCCTTCTTTTCTACCCCGAACGAAAAGAGCGAGAGAGTGAGCGATGGAGAGAAGGAGAGCGAGCGAGAGACAAACAGACAGAAAGCGAGCGAGAGAGAGAGGAAATGAAACTTTAATTGTTCCCCGAAGACGCTTCCTCCATGCAATCGACGTGACCGAAATGCTTTCTTCGAGTGTCTTCTTGCTGCTAAATGCTGCCATAAGGTACCAGAGAGCAGACATGCCCCGAGAGGTAACTAACCCTCCCCCCTGCCAACTTCTTCCCTACCGGAGGGGAATTCTAACTCCGAAAAGGCTCATTGCCGTTCATCAGGAAGTACTTGAGGCGTAAAGCAGGTGGTGACTAATGAAAGCGAAAGAGGAACGAGAAGGCAGCGGAATGATGGTACCGCCACCATTCCGGTTGGTTTCTACTGTTGTGGCTTCGCTTCTACCGTAACGGAGAACCATGACGGGTAGTAGCATGCTTTTCCGCACTCCCCCCGCGTTAATCAAGAAATCCCGACGATCGTTAACCGATGGATGAAAAGGGATTTTATAAACTTGAACCAAGTCCCAAGTAGGTGGTTAATAGCAGTAACCACAGAACAAAAAGATATAAATTCGATCGACTCAATCAAATTATTTCTTCGATAAACTTTGACTTCGATTGGAAGACTGTCAACATGTTTTTATCTTTGGGTTTGGGGAAGGAACGAAGGCATCAATTTATCATGATAAACTGTCAAAAAGACTTAATCTTCAAAATTAATCCAACCGATCAAGATATCATGACTCCCTCCTATCTTTCTACCTGATGGATATATGCTACTATCTCGAACCGGACATTAGTTCCTGATAGCAAACCGAGTTAGGTATTTGTTGGAAGTTGATCAAATTTCATGGGCGACCGATTCGTACCCCCAACAACGTACCAGTACCCAGGCTCGTCATCAAATTTAAATACCTTGGACATAAGAAGCATCATATTGTCTATTCTATCATATTTTATCTTGAATAAATCAATTTTCTTTATAAGATGCACCCAAATATTCGTGGATTGAAAATCATTTTCCATTCCTAGAATGTTTCTCTGAAAAATCTATAGGCTAATTTTATGAATATCACAAAAGTCATGACACTTTCCCTGAATGTCATCAGCTATATTATCATGATGTAGATAATCACTTTCTTGACGATGTAGATAATCACATATTTCTGATCCTACATCTCATTACCACTTATCAAATGTGAATCTATCAGTTCTATTTAGATTGAGTTCTATTTAGATTTAGAAATGTATAGAAAAGTTCAATTGTTTGATCAAAACTCAATTCTCTCGTCAGTACATTTCGTAAACTTTGCGTAATTGTACTTGAAATTTAACGAGTTATTATCGAAATCATTATAATATTCGTGCTAGGAGCAAACGCATCAGAGGTTCGCTAAACCCTTTTTGGGGTCCTTTGAATACAACAAGCTTGGCTATTATAGCAACAACTTTGACTACAAGTGAAAAAGAACGACTTTTACAAAATAAAGCACATTCTTTAATCTGTTTCCTATACATGAATTCGAAATATCGAAAACTTCCTGACCTTCCTTATTTTCTGTCTTTTCCCCAAAAATCAAAACCCATTTTTTGAAAACAATTCAAAAATCCATCACACGCACTTGACAAGCACATATCCTCCAATTGTTCATTTGCCTCTATTGGTTTTCTGCGCGAACACAAAGCGCTTGTTCCCATCCAGTGTCCAATTCCGTGGCGGCTCCGTGTGGGAGCAACAGCACCAGCAGCAGCAGGACAAAGCCCAAACCCAACGTTGATCTATTCATTTAAAGAGTCGACCGACAACCGTAACCGGCCGGTAATAGCCGCTGCCCGTACCACACACTCGAGTGGATCGGAAAACAGAGAGAACAGAGAGTTGTGTGGCGTGTGGGCAGGGGAACACCTCCCCTGAACCACCTTCGGATTGACCGGACCGGAACAACCGGTGGGTGGAACGCGACATTTTTGGCGATCGACGAACACACTCGACCGATACTCGGACCGAGGGCCATCTCTGTAGCGACCGCACCACCGCAGGGGAGGAAGTGACTCTCCAAAACGATATTCAAATTGCAATCGCCAATCGGCAAACAACGGCGTCAAACGGCGTATGCAATCGCCGCTTCGGTCGCGCGGCTTCTAAACGCATTCCACTGTCAGACGTTTGCGGCGAGCGATGGCTGCGAGGGAGTCTCCATTTTCTCCACAATATACTTAGTTCAAATATCTTAAATAACGTACGTCATCTGCGTGACTTCCACTATTACTAACAAAACGCACCCACAAGGTAATTTCTGAAAAAAAAAAAGCCATATTCGGAACATTCCCAAAAGGTCCCACAAATGGAAGACGGAGCACGATATCACACCTCCTCTTCCGGCGAGCAGCACTGTGGACACACTCGCCAATTTTGGCAAAAGTGTTCCGTCTGATCAGCTTTCGCCAATGTCCAATTCCGGTCAAACTCCACACCGGAACTGGCAAGTGACAAGACCAAAAACCCCATTTCTGTCCCTGCTCCCTGCTGCACACCTGGATCGATTATTAGCACCAGGCTGGACAGTCCGTCTGGCGGCCCAATTAGGCCGCCTTCAGAAGGCGAACAACACACACTGCTGGTCGCAACTTTAATCTAATTAGCATCCATCAGAAACAACAACGCCGCTGTTGTGGTCTTGTCAAACCGCCAGGTGGCCTAAGGGAGTGGGCTCAAGACAAGGTGCAGGTTGTTTGGTGATGAGTAGCCCGGTTGCTGCCGACGCCGACCATCGAGCACTTTATCCAGATTCGGTTGAAGTACTGATCAGTAGAAACAAGTTAAATTAGATTCATGGTGGGCGCCATTGCGTGGGCCCATTGCAAGGTCGATGATGTGGAAGGTCACCATCATCATCAGTCAACACATGAGGGGAGGAAAACAGAATCAGTCTTGGCAGCAGCAGCAGACCTACACCTCCATTTAGCGGTATCGGAACCGTGTCTTATCAATCAAAACCCGATCACTGATGACACAACGGCATCTGATAAGAAACGGAGAAGGCACTGATACCACACCACCAGGGGGAGGTGGTGATGACTCTTCTTCTTACAGCGTACCAGACGTACCAACAGTACCGATGATTGCCACCTTCCTGACTGCCTTCGCCACCAACGTACTATGATAAATACGACTCTAAAACGTGTCGCGCCCAATCGCTCATTAATGACACGGAACAGTTAAGTTGGACGGAGGTGACACAGCCCTAATTTCGGGGTCAATGAGTCTTAAATGCCGTCACATCGTGATCTCGCTCGCTTCATTATGCTATCCATTTTCACCTCGCTCCAAGCTCTCTCATATTCCCACGCTTAATTTGAAGAGGGTGGAGTAGAAAAGGCAGGGGTACGGTACGAAGGGATGTTTTGTCACTTGAAAGCGCTCATCTCGCATTGTTGCAGTTCAGTCCACGGTCAGTCGGTTGGTTCACTTCTCATCACTTCGAGCCTAAAACGAAGAACAAATTCACGTTCACGAGCTTCTAGCAAACTAATCTAACGGCAGGTATTGATGCATCTGTAGCAGCACCAACAACCAATCATCACACTTCACGTTGTTAACACGTCAAACGATGATGGAGCAGGCACCCGGGTATTGAATTTCTCCGGTGAGCCCAAATGGCACGGAGTACACCACAGCAGCAGCAGCAGCAGCAGCAGTAGCAGCGACAGCATCACACTGTCACCACAAAACTGGAGCAAAGCAAATAAGCGACGCACAATTACAACGGGGGCAAGAGAGCAAACCACGAGACGAGCCACACTGATGGGAACAAACTGATGACCCCGCGCGAGCGAGCAAGCGCGCACCCCAAACACAATACCGCACTCGCACGGCGCAGAATGAAAGCGTTTTCGGTCGTTTTGGGGCTTGTGCGACGAGAGGGTCAACAGCGCGCTGCGCTTGGTGTGTGAACTGGAGTGGCACCACCACCACTACCACCGGTGTGGTAGACAGAATTGCCAGCCAGCCAGCAACGGTACACAAGAGGAGCCACCAATGAAAATCAATTACAAGGCACTTCTTAAACCGCCCGGAGATCGCTACGATCGCTCCCACTAATAAACCAGTAAACCGGGGAGGGGGGTTTGAGTTCCTTTTGGGAAAACAGTTTAACGAACGATCAATGTGACCGCAAAAGATGGATCCCGCTTTGTCCAGGTCCAAGTAATCACTCGCTATGCGTAAGCACTACCTCTCTCGACGACACTCGCGACAATATGTATTTACAAACAGAACAGAGCCGGATCGGAAGCACGATCGGAACACGGTTCGGGAATCAACTCCCGGATTCGGAACGAGAACCGCGGGATAAGAACGAAACACGCCGCGGGACAGCCACCTGCTGCCGTTCACAATCTCTGCGCTGTGCACACTCTTTTTTCTGTCGGTCAGAGAACCGCTCGTGACGTTTGCTTGCAGTTGACTAAACGCCAAATCGCTCGTCTGCCGCTCCGTCGGTCGGTCGGTCGTTCGGTCGGTCGCCACCACGGGGGCCACCACCTTGCGTAGACACGAGAGCGCGCGGGCTGTAACGCTCACGCGGAAAAGGGTGTAATAGGTGGTGTACACGGCGCGGAACCACCTACAGCAGTTCGTCGCCGCCGCTGGGACAAGGAAGGTTGTCCACAACATTTTAGGGGTAGCGCGCACCCCTCAAACAATCACCCGCGCTCACAACAGACTGGCTCTCTCGCTCTCTGGCTCGCTACGCTCTCCTCCTCTTGATTTGTTTTCAATTTTCAGTTCACGCTCACAACAAGCTAGGTCCGGAGAGACCGCGGACCTTACTGTTGCGGGGTTGTTGTGGTGTACGACGCACCCACAAGTGACACGGAATGGTACCGTGATCTACTTCGTCTGGGACACCTGGCCATCACATCCTCTTCGTGTGTCTCTTTATGTCCGCCTGTTCGTTAGTTCGTGTTTTGATCCGTATCCCGCGAGCCATCCCTTGTGCAGCTGTGCCATGTGGTGTACCTACAAGTGTTCAGAACTAGAGGCCGATTGTGAGCAAGCAAGACTAAAAAGACAGAGAGTGAGAGAGAGAAAAGGAAGCGCCACCCTGCGGCGGGCTGTCACGCTTGACGTACCACACCAAAAGTCAAAAGTGCGTTCGGGATCACAGGTGGCCTATGGCGCCACCACCTAGCGCCCGATAAGTTTCTGGAACTCGCCGACCACGAGCTGACGGACTGTCAGGGGTTAGAAAACGAAAGCGTAAATGCTACTCCCCCGTTTGGCATTCTGTTTGAAGCGAATGTGACGGATGCGCGAGGTCCATCAATCTTCAACCGGCAATGCTTATGATCATTCGAGAGACAGAGAGTAGGATCATCAGGCTATTGAGTTGCAATTTCTTTAGCTGGCAAACATTGAATGATCGCCTCCACAAGTCTCCGGTGAGCTTTGTGTGAGGGGTAAGCTGAAACCCGCCACCAACCATCATCACGGTGCGTTGTTTACTTTTCGCATTTTGAGTAGATACCCAATTTCGGATCGGACCGGAGCGTGCGTGCCTGTGCCGCCAACGAGGCGCCCTTCTCGGGCGGCCCGCGTAAGACAAGGCGAATCGCGAACGGTCCTAAGAGATGATCCTAAACTGTATTTATGTGTTTGTAGTGTGCGCGCGCGCGCGCGCTGTTTGCAGCTGCAGGTCATGGTTTGACTGACATGGCATCGCTTCCTAGCCCCCTCCCCCCTCCGTAAAGCATGCCACCACTGTACCACATTGGCCAAGATTTATGATCGATGTAAATACGGGGACCCCTCCCCCCTTTTGTGACCGGTACATATGGATGGAGCGTGTACACAGTACCTTACGCCGGATATGTACACGGCTCCGCTCGATGAAGCTCCGGACACAACTGGTGACGGCGGTGGCAGCGAGCATCGGCACGGCATCAATCCGAACGTCCGATCCTGCCCAAAAATGGTACGATCAAGTTCAGCGAGTGAGTGAGCGAGTGAGCGAGCTAGCGACCGATCCGTGTGCCTCAATCGGACAAGTTGCTAGGTTACGTCACCGTTGGCGTGCCAGCCAGCGAGTATGTCGCCCTCGATGATGTGCCCACACACAGCAGCACACTTACGCCCATCCACCAACCGATCGCCCATCCTTAGCGAGGTTGTGCTACTGGCATCTCTTTGGCACCGCACCGCAAGTAGGAACGATCGCGTAGGAGCGATCTTCGACGTGTGATAAGGGGGGCCGTTGCCGTCGCTGTCGCCGTTAGCGATCGATCGTTAGCGTGGGCTTCCCGTGGGTGATCCCTCAATGATGATCACTCTCCGGGCCTACTCCGATCTGGTCTTGGAGTGAGTATCGAAGTCCAAGAATTGGGGCAAGGACAGGACAGCGCAAGGTTTCTTCGTGGGCGTGAGCAGAACACGGCCACGCAGCAGCAGCTTCAAGGACAAAAGCCTCATCCCTTTTATGGGTTAACGCGCACCACATCAGGTTAGGTCAAGGTCCTTTTAAGGGCCTGAGTACGGCCGGGGAACAATTGCTAGCCGTGGATCGGTACACTATTATTAGAATAAATGGATTAAAGACTCGCATTATCTGCAAACCGTCGAGTAGATAATAGTATAAGACGTCTTAAGGCGTTGGAATACTTATCCTAAACCGATTGCGCAACACTCAGCACATCATTAAATCGACCAAGAGGCACATTCATACAGCGATTTTGCTTACCTAAAACGAGAAAAAGAATACAAAAAAGAGACGTTAATGATTGAGCATTTACAGTTACTCGCGCACAACAGAAGACCCGGAGACATTGATTTACAATGGAACAAGGCGATTAGCGGCATGAAAATGGAATTATGATGATGATAGCTAATATTCTTATCGTTCGTTCTGTGTTTACAAATGAGGGGCGTCTCGGTTGATGTAGAGATTGCTTTCACGATCTTACATTCAAGTGAGTCTGACAGACCAAACGACCCGCAGCGTTAGGTTTTTCTCCTGCAACACCATGTAATACGCGCCGCCCGCAGAAGCTAACGAAACATCTCATCATGTGGGCTCCTTCTTCGTGCACTCGAGTCTTCGCGCGATGAAACTTCTTCCTTTCGCTAATTTTAATAATTCTTTTCCTCTTTAGAACAAAGAGCCCCATTGTAAAGTGATGACCGTTAAGAACATGATGGTCACATCCGTTGGCCCTGCCACACACCGCCACCGGAGAGGTTTCTTTGTGAATAAATTGGTTCTGCTCCTCCCAAGTCACCCAAGGTGCGATCCCCCTCCCTGCAAGCGCCCATATCGTGATCCTGCATCGGCCACCGAATGACGACAGCTCGTACCTTACCGTTGATTTTCACGCACGGTTACCCACCTTATAACTATGGTCGGGGGCTACAGTGACGCGAAAACAAAAAAAAAACAAGAAGACAAATGCCGGCTCCACTGCTCAGCTGGTAGTTGTGAGGGTGGCCAGCTCTTTGGCTCTTAACTTGAGTCGGTACCATTAGCATAAACGCACACAACCCCTCAGTCACAGCTGCTGCAACGAGCAGCATGGAGGAAGGCATGGAAATGGTAGTGGTTACGGTTGAGAAAACCTGCAACAAACATCAGCTGTCGGACGAAATGTCACATGCCGGCTGAGGTCAGTGTCTAACGGACCTACCCTCGGTATGCGGTGGTTCGTCAATGTGAGCGGTTCTCTCATCAGTTCGAATGATATCGACCAACGGCATAACGAAACTCTCTGTTCGATTCTAAGAAGGACCACGACTGATAAGACGTACATAAAACATGCGCGCTGAGGTAATGTTGACGAGTGGGGGACGACAGTTGTCTTTGACGTCGCGACGTAATACTTTAAGCCATAGGCAAGGTCGCGTTGGAAAGATTAGTTTCTGTTTATCAAGGGATAAACCGAAACAGACGGGCAATTATCTTTCGCACACACACACACACACACACATGCTATGTAGAAAAGGAATCCAATAAAACTCTATTTAATCCCATTTCACATTAGAGATATTTGTTTGGACAACATCTAACAAATACAAACACCCGAAACCGCTAGTGCCACTTACACCAACGATAAGAAATCGGCAAACATGATCAAAATGCTGTTTAGACATGTGAAAAATGTTGATAAGCCGATTATAAACCAAAAACTACTTGCTCATTGCATGTAGTACAAAAGACTTCAACGTCCAGAGACGACGAACCTCGAATCGGACAGGCAATTCGCTCCACATTGTTTTCAAATTTGTATTGTTCTCGCCCCACACTCTTGCTTCCTGTTTTCTTTTCTCTTCAACTCAGCACTTTTTTCCATCCCAGATTGCGTCTACCAACTTAACCCCTTTGAGCTCTGGGTGCTCAAAACAATTTAAAGTTATGGCGGATGTTCCGGGTTACACTCAGAGTGAACTGACCCATTTTCCAAAGACATTTTCTTGCTCTCTAGTGTTAGAAGGAAATCATTATCGCGAAGATTCGGAAAAGCGAAGGAAAAGCAAAGTATGGCGGCGGGTGCAATAGAGGTAAGAGAGAAGAAAGTGG
Source organism: Anopheles darlingi (assembly GCF_943734745.1). NCBI lineage: Eukaryota > Metazoa > Arthropoda > Insecta > Diptera > Culicidae > Anopheles > Anopheles darlingi. The sequence continues at coordinate 28,379,519 of NC_064875.1, read as the reverse complement.
AGAGCTTTGTTTTCGTGAGGCATCAGCTCGATACGACTATAATTAGCAAACGGCCAATCCAACATTTGGATCAGGTAAGTCCAGCTGTCAAGGTTTAAAATTATAGTATTTTGTTCGTTCAAAACCTCACCAATCATGAGGCATCGCAAAATAATCAGAGAGGTGAAAGAGCTTCTTCCTATGAACCATCATTACAGCTCTCATTGATAAAAAAATCATTTTTTTTCAATAAGCTAAGAACTCTGATACTTCTTTATTTACTAATTTATAATACTCGAAGAAAAAAAAAAGAAACATTGCATAACAGTCAAACAAAAGGATACAGATGCACTCTATGGATGCATTATTTAAGTCCCATTAAAAGGTACCGCAAAGCATTAATGTACAACGACAAGGAATATGCGCTACTTGAGGTCCCTACGAACAAATGTAGTAAGATGTTAATGATATTTATGTAAAGTGCAACCATCTTAATGTCCTTCAATTGTCTCACTTTGCATATTCTCTACATTGCGTGAGACGCAAGCTCAACACAATTACGTCATTCTTCTCTCTACTCTCACTACTACTAGCCGTAGTAGCGGCATTTCAGGAGTCGCAAGAGCATCCTTGGCCGTGTTATTTTCAAAACAGTAATGATAAATAAATTCGCTTACAGATATACGCCAAACCATACTGAGAGTTATCGGAAGAACCATTCAATTACCATTGATGGATCGCGCTTCCACGCTGTCGCATAAATCAATTATAATTCCACCAACCTCCTATCCATCATTGTACTATGTTTCAAACCCTCACAACAAATTCCACGCCACCATCGCAGCGAGCAGCCACGCGAGTTGGTGCTCCGCTGGAGCTGGATAAATTATACATTCGCCTGAGCCACTTTTGAGTCAGATAAATATTTATTCACGCAAAAGCCCAACGATATTTCCAATTAAGGCTACCGCGTACGATCATCGACACCGCCAGGGGAGGGAATTGAACCCCGATTTGCAAATAAAGCCACTACGCATCGAGCAGCAGCAGATAAAATCCCAATGGAATTCTGTGATCGCACCATCAATAGTAAATCAATAAACTGATCATACAAGACGCGTAAAATCAGAATAAAATCATTCTGGGCCGGCAAAGCAAGCACGATCCAAGACACTTAGCCGTGACACACCCGAGTCGGATTGCTTGCGATACGCACAAGTTTGTGTGCAAGTAGGTATAAGATTTGCACGCAAGATACATATTCCGACGGAAGAAATGGTTAATATTAAGTGCATTTTTAAGTAAATTAAGCCCGCAATTTAAGCTAATTTTGATGAACCCACATCCCTGTGTATTTCGAACATTAGTTGTAGGAAGATCGAAAACACAGTATTAGTCCCATCTAGATCAACGCGTAGGATAACCTGCCATCCTCCACGACAACTAGGTTAGCGAAACCTTGTCCGCTCGGCGACGTGCAGAGGACTTCTGCATACGCTGCCATTTGACGATGAACGACAAAAAGGCCATGATCACACAATCGACCATCAGTTATGACCTCATATAACGCCTGCTCGTGAATTGCCTACATATTGTAGGTGGTGTTCGGAGGGTTAAGGTTGAAAGGTGGAATGGCAGCTGCCTGAACCAACGATAGTTTCTCGCCGTGTTTATGGCAGGTTAATCTTAATAGCCATCGCGTCTTCCTTCCTGTTATGTAGTGCCTTGCCAAACATTCGAAAAGCAAACATCATACAATGAAGGTGTTATAAAGCTGGATAAATTTACCATCTTGCTGCTTTCTATCTTCGAAATATAAAGACTTGATTAAGCGATTGTAGATGCGATGTAGTGGTTTCTTGCAATGCTTAATAATTTTTGGCAAATCCAATTAATGAGTAGAAGGAATATATTTGATAAAAAAAAGTCCAAACATTTTCTCTTCTCTATCATGTTATTCGTGCAGTTTTCCATACAAAATGGCAACATCTGCGCATAGAAACTCCTCTTGTGTTACAAGAAGAATTGTGGTGTGATAATAAAAAATATTAAATACCAATACGACGTGGTCACACATTTTTTCGATAAACACTGCCCCAAGCATACGGAAGTACGCCTTTGCACATTCCTCAATCCATCCGTAAGCCCCTATTCCTTAAAAGAAAAATAGATCACAACACGTTCAACACAATCACACCCTAACGCGACACGTGCAGGCGTTTCTTAAAAGCCAAAATACATTATTTCATTCATAAAACCCATAGGTGATCAAGTTCTGTGGCTTGAAATGGATGCCAGTGTTACACCTACAGTTCCAGCGAACTGTACCACACCGCGTCGGCTTCCAAGGCAAATATGCTAATAAAACAGCTGTAAGCCACGCGCAGTCCGGTGTGTTCTGGGGTCTGGACTTCCCATTGTGTGGGCATTGAAGGGAACCAGAAAATGGAGCGGCCAAATGCCGACAGAAGTGTTCGCATGATCGTATATTATACACCTTCGCAAACCGGATGCCCGGTTGACATGGCATGATTGCGGGGTGCTATGTCACCCCGGGGTTTGTGGAACCACTCAAAGTGCGCGGCGCAGGAAGCTATATACATTCAAATCGATCGAATTGTAATCAAACGACATGATCATGAAGATCATCGTTAAGCGACGAACTGCAGCTGTCTCGCTCTTTTGCTCTCTCTCTCTGTCTCTATCTAACAGTAATGGGGCATTCAAACCAACGAACAAATGGTCTCGCTCGTTAGACCAAACACATTGCATGAGCCTGACTAATTGTCGATTATCGGTATGCAAAATGGCGCCACTAATGGCACTCTGTCGGCCAGAAGGAATCGCTGATGATCGGTGCTCTGGTAGGAGGATATCTCCGGCCGTATGAGACAATTGTCTGACGCTGCTGCTAGTACAACCCATCGCTGGCACGCATTGCGTTATTATTGCCAATCACTATCCACCGGAGCCAGCTCGGTAGCGTGATTGATGCGATAATGAATAGACATAAAAATGAATGAATCCATTGAGCATTGAGGAACCGGTTCATAATACGATCGATTCTTACACCACACACATGCAGCACCGCGCTAAACCTGTGCTTCACACAATCATGAAACCCACCCATTTGTTGTGAAAGTGAACTGAATCCAATAGCTCAATTCCAATTGCAAAACATCTACCTACATACAATTGATCGAAAACTGTATGCCCACACCCGGCCCTAGCTGCAGATATTGTTGCACTGTACGTGTCGCGTGCATTCAAGGAGACCAACTATTTTCAGTTGCACTTTAGAAGCAACCCCCGGAGACTCCGCCAGACTGTGCATTAATGTGTTCATTAGCGAGTTTCCGCTGCCTACGATTCGTACGAGCTTTGGGGGACAGGGTTCAATTTGCAACATTTATTGCAGTTCTAAATGTCTAACACTGCCATATCGTTCCGGTTTGCACGAGTAAAAACTATTTTTTCCCGTTCCCTGTCAACCAGATATAAGGTAGCGCGCGATAGTTCATTCCTTAATACAGGAATCCATAAAAGTCACTCCGGGTGTTACCAAAAACGCAATCAATATCCAAAATTCACATTTTACTGTGCCCGTCGGTTGGTGTTGTGGGTTATGGGATACCCCCTTGAATCCAAACCACACCCACGTGTTAGGAATCAAAACTTGACATACCAAATTGGTCAATGTCGTAAATTACAAGTTTATAGTGACACATTCACGATTGCCCCGTAATAATCCGCGGACAGGAAATACAAATCAGACACCGGTCCACGGATAACCATATTAAATCTCGTGAAACTCAAAATTAACATACAAATATCTGCATCGAAAAATCCGCCATACCGTCCGACACGGATTCGGCGTCAAGTAGAGTCGCACTGTATATCATCTATTCATGCGGGTTTGCAAGAAATTTTAGAAAACTGTGTAAACCTCCTACATTAGCTCGAACAGATGAGGATGGATCCAGATCGTCTTGACGGCGCATGCAAATTTTGAGCGCACGGTGGTGTGCACGGCAATGGTAATGAACATTTAACATGTTCCACAACAAGCGCAACAGCGAATCAAATATAATAGCAGCAACAACAGTAGCAGCAGCAGAGATGAGGTGTCTAGCAAATCCTAGGGCTGGCGCTGGCGACTTACCCGTCGAATCCACTAAAACAACGGGAAGGTGTGTGGTGTTCATGTGGCAAAATGGTGGTACACAGTTGAGTTAATGAATGTTTTGCAAATCGATTCAACCAAATAGCATATCGATAGGGTTGATTTTGTATTAATCGCCAGTAGTGATTCATTTTTTTGTTTTCGTTTTGCATGGAAAGGGAGATTATTCCAACGGGGAGAGCATGCGAAAAGTGTGATGTTTCAAATCGTTTGCATTGCGTATGTAGTGTTGAGGAATATCGATTGATGAATCAAATCACGAAACTTTATGTTACTTTGAAAAGCCCGAAATGAGAAAAAATGGCTTACAGAGAATCATCTACGTTGAAGGTGCATGAATCGAGTGCACAAACTGAACCGATACTTTGGCCTCAAAATTACTTCCTCAAAAACATGCTTTTGCTTGAGAAACCGAAGCGGTTTGTTCATAAATGTTCAAATGGCATAAATTCTAGGTATGTTTTGAGGAATGTACCATTGACAAAACCCAAATCAAAATCAAATCACCCAACAATCTGAATATTATCGCACATTATGTTGCGATCTCCGAAAAACAAAACCGTCTCTCTTTCCGAACGCAAAGCTAACTGTTAAACCGTTTTAGCGTACGTACCTGGAAGTGCAGGATGATGGTCCATATCAGGCCGAGTGTTAGTTTCGGATTGCCATCGACAATATCCTCCGCGCGGATATTGACTAATTTGATCTTCTTGTATCGCAGAAAGTCCAGCGCCATCTGAGCGTTCTGCAGCATGTGGAAGCGCATTTTTCCTTTCTCCCTTGGCTAGTTAGAAGAAAAAATGAAGTAGAGTCAGTATCACATTTGAAGGTTACAGTCACACTTTCAACAGCAATACTTACAAGATGTTCGCCAGATAATACTTCCAAAAGAGAAAGAAGATTGTGTCCATCGCGCAGATCTTCAAACAGGTCATCCACACGCCGGGAAGCCTAAAGATAATGTAGATTATAAGAGAAACAGGTATCAGTAAAATTGTTATGCAACTGATCCACACCTACAGTGATTTGTAAGGAAAAGAAACATCTGGTGAGCACATGATAAAAGTGTGAGTAACAGCAGCCAGCCGACATTTATCGGATAGCACAAACGTTCAATGCAGTGCAATGAAATGTTAAATCCAGTATAAGCACACTGCTAAAGCCCAGCAGCTCGATAACGATAACGCGGCAGCATGTTGGATATGAACATTGCGAAATGTTCACTCGTAGCGTTAAACGAATAAACAAGAAATGCCTGCATTCTGCGAGGCTGTTTTACCAGCAAACATCGATATTGCACATGCACGTTTCGCCGATAAAGTGAGAAAAACTGAGAAAAGCAAATAATTGCAGTTATGGGGATTACGAAAACTCGCAAAACTCAAATGCGCAATCCCTAAAGGGGCACAAACAAAGATGATGAATCAAACAAAAACGGAAAAAATCGAAGAACACTCCAAACAACAAACAAACGAAAAGGATCTCAAACACCAAAGTGTAATTTGGTCAACCAAACTGGGCAATCTGGTTAACGCGGTAGCACTTACAGCTGGCGGACAACAGGGAGTTCCGTTGATGTTTACACAAACATGTAAGTGGGTGTAGGTCTGTAATAAAGTTTGGCAGAAGAAAAATAGAATCGAAACGATGGTTTGAATAGCCGATTAGCGAAATGTTGCTTGTATACGAGGAAAGAAACAATCAGGCGGCCACACAACCAAAAAATAAAGAACAAAAACATTCCAACTTCTACACAATCATACCAACATGTTGCAATCATATGAAAGTGCATGTGCCATAATTCTAATTGCAAATCGCAAATCCAAAAAAAAAAGGAATAAAACTGTTCATTTCTTCAAATGCATTACGCAAAAACAAACAATGATAAAAAGCATTTTACAAAACATTATAAACACTACTGCGGCCAGAAATAACAGTAACATAATACTTTCTTTAGCATACCTTTGAATATTTCCAATGCTTTAGCGAACAAATTGGGAGCAGAAAGTGGAAGGAAAAAAACGAATGAATATTAATGTGAAGTGTAACGAGGCAAGTATACAACAAAACTTGGGCCCAAAAGATAACTGGTACTGCTATTTTGGATGTCTTCGTGTTAACTTTCCAAAAGTGACCCCAATTTTTAGACCAAAACCCGCAAAACCATACCTACACATTCGTAGCTGACGGTACAAACAATGCCGCACCGATAACTTATCAAAGTTGTTTGTGAAGAACGATAGAACCAAGTGATAAGGTCACAGCGACTCGCACAAATTTGTCTACGTCTATACGGAAACGTTATCATTACAGCGACCGACGGTGCGGAACAGTTTGAATAGTTTTTCAAGAAACAAAAACACAAATGCAAGAGTTGATACATTTTCTACATTTCCTCTAAACTTCACAGTCACGAAGGGGAAAATCATCCAAAAGCGCCGATCGTTTCCATACCACTCATGCAGTTGTTTTCCCGAAAGGATTGGATATGAGAGACTGATCGTCGTCGTGTTCATTTCCATCGACTAACCAACTTGCACGTCTCCTCAATCATCGATTAATTGGTCGAGCTTTCACCGAAAACACTTGCTTCCGCGTGACGGAATGTGCGCGCTGCGGTGCCACCGCTGTCAAAGGTCAATTTGGCCGATGCCGCCAGCAGGAGATGGGGAGGGATTTGCCTGCGGCGAAGGCAATTTCGCTTCTCCACCAATTAGTGTCCTCCCCAGGGGAGGAATGAAGGAAGTCATCGGAGGGAGAAGCGAACATTAGAGACCAACCGAAACCCAAAACCAATTGCGTTGTTGCGGCCTGGGTATGCTTTAGAGCTGGTTGGAAGGCTAATCAATCCGTTCGTTGACGATGTACAACAACATACTGGCTACCGATGCTGCTGCTGCTTGCTCGAGCCTTTGCTATGCCGTTAATTTTACAGCTTTGGCGTTTGCGATGCGACGACAGGTAAAGTCAGGAAGAGTAACGATCAATCGGCAATGGATGGACCGATGTTTCCGGGATTTTACTCTTTTCATTTCAAACTGTCCGGTGTCGTTAGCTGTTACGGCCAGTCGACTCCAGAAAAGTGCGTTCAATCGCACATCGATTTCACACTTCCTGCGTGTTGCCGGCCGATTTGGGACGATTTGTTAAAAAAAAACCCAATCAACTGACAGTGTTTTCATTAAAACGACATTGGGGTAGGCAAACCTATCATTGAGAGACGCAGTTTGAACGCGGAAGCCGAACAATATCACCTGCTATCCGTAATGCCAAGGAACGTTATCGGACAGTCAGAGAAGGTTATTGATAAGTAACACAAATCCTTCATAAGGCTTTACTATCAGCGCTTAGTTTGTACGATTAACAGCTTAGTGTAATAACATATTTGGAAAAGATAACAAAGAAACGCCTACACTTTTCCTGAGTTCCTAAGTATCTCGAATAAACGTTTAAACTGAAACACATTAATTATATTACTAAATTTACTACAAAGTTTTTTTAGGAGCTAAACATGTTTCATTGTGCAATCATTTTACTTCGAATAATGTGAATTTGCAGTTATAAGTTCATTTTTTTTGTAAAAAGAAGAAAACAAACATGAAAAGGAGTGGATAATTTAAGGGACAAGTATTGAAACATTCCGTTCTCTTACATGAGATCAATAACATAAACATAGGATACGGATATGCCAGCCGAAATAAAATAAAAGAAAGTGAAATATTCCCCGGCTGATCTTCAGTTCTAAGACAGATCATCTGAATGAAAATACTCTATTCTAACATTGCGATGCACTCTTGCTGCTCCAGAGAACACGCATACAATATCACACCTCGGGACAGTCACAGAATATTCGATCCGGGCTGTTTCTATTCGCATTTCCGTGCAAATATTTATTTAGTTCTACCTCCCTCTCTCTCTTTGCTCCACTACACGTACAGTAGACATGTTGGAACTCGTCTGCTGCCGAAGTGACGAACCATTTTGCATACTTCAAATAGTGTGCTCATAAATGTCAAAAAGTGTTGCATCGCACAACCGAAGCACAACATTTTCCTTTTACGATACCGTCGTGCATAAGAACCAACCTTTCACTCATCATCATTCATCAACGGCAACAATACGACGCGGGGCCCGGGGCCCAAGACGCTCCCCTAGAGACGCTCGCTTGCTCTCCTGGTGCGAAAAATAGATTTCCCTTCCGTAAACAGACCAAAGAAGGTTCAAGCTCACCCAGCGTGAAGTCAGCCCTTTGGCGAGTGCAACAGACGGACGCACGCACGGTTCAGCCTTTTACACGCCCGGCACTGGACCCAAGAGCGTCGCCATAAAACCACGGTTGGTGTCCACGATTGGCATATGGTCTACGTCTACGTCGCGCCAGGTCAACGTACCGAGACGCGAGACAGACACGCGGGCAAGGGGAGGAGGATAGATTGCAAAATTCTGCCGTCTCGTGAAAAAGCAAAATCCGAATCCGATCTTCCGACAGAGCACCAAACACAGCGTCGTGCTGCGCTGTGCTCGAAGGAAAACAAAGTCTTTGGCGGATGGGTGGCAAAAAAAGGTTATACCACCACCTAAACTATTACACTCTACAATTTGGAGTTGCTGAGCACAGACGGCACAGACACAGCACGCAGTCACGCAGACATATGGTTGATGCGAAATGTGCAGACATGTAGTAAGAAGAGCGCGAACCACCGCGGACACCGCGGACTGATGGTCTGATCAGTCGTCCCTTCTCCTTCTGGCAGAGGATGATGGGCAGAGCAGCCCAAGAGCATGATGTGCAATTCCGTGTGACGAATTGTGTGTGTGGTTCGTCTTTATGGCTTTCCGGATTGTTCGCCCAAAAGGCATCCGCGTTCGTTCGTTCGTTTATGTCGACACGTATGTCTTCTTCGTTTGCCATTAGCCACCATTGGAATGAATTGGAGAAAGACTAATGGGAACTCGACGTTGCTCGGGATGCTCCAAACACATGTTTGTTCGGCATTCACATCGTACCATTCCATGCATTCACTCGACGGTGGTTTTAATTAAAAGGAACAGACAGAAGAGGCGAATAAGCGACAACACTAAATCATAAATGATGTCTGAAATCATTTTCAATGAGCAAAGGCGAGCCCCTACAGGATGCATGTTGTGTTCTTATGCCTTAGACCTGTGTTTATGACTTAAGATTGAGAAAATAAAAACAAAAGAAATTGAAAAAGAATATGAATTATCATTTTGCCATCTTTTGACGAAGATACTGTACTCATAATCAGCTAAAAAAAAAAAACTAAATAAAACAACCAATTTGTTGTTCAATATGGGTGACACCAAAGACCACTGCTACATCGACTCCACAAGCACTTTGCAGCGCGTAAACTCACGCAACGGCGTTCGGCGCGCTGTCAAACCGACAATTATCGAAATGACACAGAAACGGAGTGGATCAACATTACCAATCTAAGCGTAAATTGATTAACACCGTAACATCCCCCGGGCTGCTAATGGAGCACCATCCGCGAGGAGGCTGGCTGGCTGGCTGGTCAGCACCGCGCCCCAACCAACCATAAACCAATCGATCAACCATTTTTATTTGCTAGCAAACGAATTCTCAATAACTGCGCACCCCGCGCCCGCTCTCTCCCTCTCTTTAATTGATCATGATTATTGCCATCCACGTCATCGTCACCCACCAAGAGGACAAATGTTCCGTTAACAAAGCACTCCAAACAAGATGCTGCTGCACATGCACGAGCAGCAGCAGCAGCAATGTTGTTGCAGCACACAGCACATGCCAGCCCGCGTTAACGATGCTCGTGACACTTTGGGCGAAGCGTCTTCAATCATCCTCTGGCGCAGGGAACCCGGCAGCTTTATTAATGGTCTGCCTTCACCAATGGCAGCAGCACTGCGAACTGTCCAACAGGGAGTCCGAGTCCAACCAATGGATATTAATTGTGGTGCCCGTAGTTTGGTCGCAAAAACTCACTCGACTCTTGGTGATTTCCCATGCAAATCGACACTGTTTAATGTGCTTCTTCCTGCTGCCACCGAGTTAAGACCTCACTTATCATTGGCAAAGAGAGGCCTCTCTCTCTCTCTCGCTGTCATAACTCATCCAATCAACCTTCTTTCCACCCATGAAGCGCAGCGCCTTATTGAAATGTCGCAAAGCAGGCAGGCCACAGTAATGATTTTAAATCAGACCGAGTTGCCAGAAGAACAACAATCAACGCAAATCAACCGTCCTTAATCGAAACTTTATGTCACCATTTTGTGCGGTGCATCTCGCTCATTTCTTCGCAAACAAATGTACAAAATGGAGAAAAGAAACACGTTTTTTCATTTGCAGTTCGCTGGTTGGCAGGCAGTGCCAACCAGTGCCAGTGCCGAGCTGTGGTTTCATCATCAATCGCCGATGCGTTCGATGGCGACAGATTGACGATTGAAGGTTCGTCGCCCGACGTGTATATCAGTTACCACCCGAGCGCAACAGCAACTGGTGGCAACCTCAATCCAAGCGATGACTGACAGCACACGCTTCAGGGCAGCAGCAACTGGAGAAGGCAAGATGAGCCACTTTATCGATGCTTCGCACCTTAAGTTCACCAGCACGCCAGCACACCAATCCTACCATAATCAAGAACATGAAGGTAAGCAGCATCTGGAAATTATCGGATTTTTTTGTTTTGTTTTACTCCTGCATACTCGGGAGCAGAGCTAAGGAATGGAGAGGGGTTCCTCTGTGTAGCGATCGGTATGAACACGTGTTCTGCGTGATTCAATTAAATTCGCATGCGCCGTTCTGACAGGTTGTGCTTGTGCGCTCTTGGGGAGGTAACATTAGAAGCTTAGCTAGACGAGGGAAAGGAATTGAAAACGGATCCAGCGCTCGTAGGCCATCGCACCGGCTCTGTGGCTGACTGGTGTGCTGACTACGGAGTTTAGTCCACGTTGCATGTCGACGGAGGGGGGGAGGAGGGAGGCTTATGAGATTTATCCCCGTAACAAATTGGGTTCCCATTACCGGAGAACATACAGCGCGCACACAGGAGCTAGGACACCGGAGAGTAGAGTGCGCATTGAATTGCGCATCGCCCATTTAAGGGATCGTGTCGAACAAATTGATAGCACATCTCTGTTTGGACTGTGACCTATTTGTATTTAAATTGTAAAACAGTTGTCGGTACCCGGGGGAGACTGGTAGCAACTGGAAGGGATGTGATCATGCCTGGCAGAGTAACAGATGGTAGCGTCTGCAAAGCTAGTGCTACATTGTTGTACCAAATGCAAATTGTATATATTATTATTTATTTATTAAAACGATAGTGTATGTACTGCACATGTTGTACTGCATATTGTACATGTTATTTGTACAAAGTAACACAATATCACTCCGTATTTGGACATCTCACTTGAGGGATCATCCGTTAATCAATCTTGTAAAATCCTCATCTGTTTCTACAACTTTTACCATCACAGATCAATTGGCTGTAGTTGAAGAAGCGATACTTATACGTCAGAGTACCTAAAGGAATACATGATGTACCTAAAAGGATGATGATGATATAGGTATAAATATCAGTTTTGTTAAAGACTAATATATCAAATCAGTTTCTTCAACAATACTTCTTCGTCAGAACATGACCTGCCATGATTTTGGGCTCTATAAACGAACAAAAAAATCGGATAGGATCGACAATTTCCAGAGCTCCTCTCTTGCACAGCACCTCTAATCCGAGAGTCACAGCAGACGATGCAGAGACCTGCCTGAGCTAACGAATAGCACGAGAAACGTGTTTCACGGAACAACCAAGTGATACCATCGCGCTACTAAAACCCTGTACTTATGAACGGCTTCTCCTGAAGTAGAGCAAAACAAACCGTCAAAGCCTATGCCCTCAACTATAGGGCAACCATATTAGCTGTATTAGCCCCCGATGGGGTGCCCCCTCGTCGGATCTAGGTTTTTTTTATGCGCCGCCGTACATAGGACCTGGGTTCGATCTCGTTTTGTGCCCTTACCTTGCGCTTCACTGCGACACTGAACCGCAACGCGCATCTCGAAATGCGCACACGCAGCTCTCGGAATGTGCCCGAGACAGAGAGAGGGAGAGAAGCGTGTTCTGTGAGGAACGGGCGAATGATAGCCCGTGAGCACAAAAAAAACAACAACAACAATAAAACATACACACATAACGTCCCAAAACAAATGCGCCTCACGAGACCGCACCGCACTAATTGGCTCCAAGTCGTCGTCGGGGCCGCCCAAAGGAGATGTGAGGGGGCAGGAGGAAAAAAGAAAAGCGAAACGATACGTGCGCAGCCGAGGCACGTGCCTTCCGTACCAACTGCGGTCTCCTAGGAGCGATTACATTGCACATTGCGCGCCACCAGCGCAGCTCCGATCTGTTGTTAAAAACTTCACGATCCTGCCCAGGGAACAACTAACAAAATGAGGCTCTCGACCAGGCACCAGGCACCACCATCATCAAAGTGATTGAGAGCTGCGTGCGCTTTTACATGACGGATTCCGCCTTACATCACTCGCCTTGGACCGTGCGCTCCTCACGAGGAGTCATAAGCAGATCGTTTAACAAGATGAAACACAACATCAAATGTGCGGCTAGCCTTTTGCACGCCCACTGGAGAGGCAGGCAGGCCAGCAGGCCAGCTGGGGAGGGGAAAATGACATGATCGTTAATTTGAATGTACCCACTGGCACAAGGGGTGTGCACGGGGGCATATGATGGCTGACTTGCATGCATCTAGCATGAATTCGATCCACTCTCGGTGTCCGAGCTGCCACTCAGTCACGGTGACAACAGAGAACACCACCATCAACACCGCACACGGCGCTGAGGTCATATAGTTGGGGGAGGGGACGTCGTAAAACAACGTTATTTACGACCGATAACTCAAACCTTGCAATCAATAATTACGCTCCTTTGCCGACGAACTCTGCCGCACCAAGAGCCACAGAACCACAGACAGCAAACAAACACAGCACAGTAGCTGCTGTGCAAGGAGTGTTTACAGAGAGAGGGAGAGAGCAAGAAAGGGTAATAAGTTTTTGTAAATGAAAAATGTAGCCAGAGATGAAGCGCCAAAAGGTCGATCGGTTACGATGAGTGTCAGGTTTGTGTGCATTTTGCACGATTGATTAAGGTGCAGGCGTCAGGCGTTAGGCGCCACGCCAAGTCGCTGCAGAGAGAGAGAGAGAGGAGAGCGTGAAGCCAACGACGGTATTGGATTTCGAAGGACGAATTGCGGAGTCGATTGCTGTGGAATGCACAACAACAGAAAACGGTGGAAATGAGTCGGTGGGACTTAGGAGTGAATACTTCTAAGTCAGACAACAAGGGTCAATTTATATCCGGGGTTCCAAAAATGTGCAAGTAGGTGCTAAAACCGATTAGAAAGTGAATTCATCAAGGTTTTTGCAGAAGGTATCCAGACACTCCAGATCAAGGCAAAGAATACGGAAAGTCTCCTTAGTCGTCATATGCATCTCTTGTTTAATAATCATATGCATCGTAAATTGGAGATTTAAATGGCAACTTATCCTCCTGAACAAATTATCGACAAGGCCGAGGCTGTGACTATTATATTGTATGATACCTTTATAGCTACGGCTCTGAGGCTTGCAACCTGAGCTTTAATGGCAAACCTTAAACAACGTGGAGCGTTGTATCACGAAGTTACAATAGAGCAGCGCGTATACCTTATACGGACAATACGGTAAGGACATTAATAGATGATGATCCAATCCTTAAACTATTCTTAAGTCTCCCGAATTACCTCGAAAATAGAGTGGTGCCGGTGTCGATACTGTAACCGAAAAGTGAAACACCAGAATTCGAAACACTTTCTCAGATGCAGCTGTACGTTAGCTGTATATATATAAATAAGTAAGGCAGAATCCAACATTAGTACCCGTTCCAATATGGGCACTTCAGGACTTGTTGAAAAGAACTAAAACAATGAACATATCAATCCATAGAAAAGGAAGATTAGCATGTCTGTTTCTAATATATGCCAAGTATTCGCATATAGTCGAATACAAAAGCCACAAATGCACTGGACTAGAGTAATGACCAAAATGACAGATTATTCATTCTGTTCCTCCTACGAAGAAGACTAAAAAAAGCTGAGAGGATAATACGCGGTATATGACGAACACGAACGTCACGCCAATCTATCCTAGCGCGCACGAAAAACCGACGACGACGACGACGACGCGATGGTAACTAGTCATATGCATTCCACCTTAATGTGAAGATCAGTTTCCTCGCCCTTCCCCAAAAAAAAACACCCAACCTTCGCCTCGTCGTAAAACGAAACGATGCTTTCCCTCCCCTATTCACAACACACAGGCATTCGTCGTGCCAAAGCTAATAAATGGTATGCGCAAATAGCATGGGCTGCTGCATCTCTTCGGCTAGTATTGTGCCCGCTGTTTTGACACTTTCCGCCCGCCGGCCACTAACTGTTCCGAAGGACGGACGGATGGACTGGGAAGTTGGTTGCAAATCATTGCCGCACATTGGCTGCTTCCCGGTTCTGAAATTCCACGATTCCGCCGCGATGCGATAGTTTCTCCACGATAATTGCACCTTCGCGCAGCTAGTCAGCCAGCACCATACCACCTCATGCTGGTCAAGATGGCATCAGATAGTCACGCGGAAGGAGGTTCCCATCTTTCAGGGTGTGTGTGGTTCCAGCGGCTACTACTTGCTGGCCATGATTATCCCAGTGTCCAGGGCTTAGGAGGTGGGAATGGCAAACACCCTCCCCCTTCTCCCTTTTACTTCTACTGTGATGTCCCCCGGAGGGGGGCATAGCAATTTCGTTGAACAGAAAAGTGAAACTAGCGTTCATGCGCGGAATAGCGGTCCCCTTGTGCCAACGGCGGTTCGTGGTGTTCGCCCCGTAAACCGAGCGCACCCATAGATCACGCCGGGGATTTAACGTTTCGAAGGAAAACGGTGGGAAAGAAATGGTGCACAGACCTTTCGGTTGAATCCGCTCCTATACTACGCCAGAGTCATCGTATTCGAGGTGGTGGTTCCGCCTTGTTGAAGGATGACCCTCTTTTAAGGACAAGACGGAGGAAGAAGAGAAGGTGCTAGGACAAAACATGAAAACTGGATTACACGAAGCGGTGGGGAGATCTGTGCGGAGGACTTCCCCCGTCGAGGGAAACAATAAATAATTGCCCGCCGCTGCCGCTAGCATGGCTTCTTCCACCACGCATGGCCATTATTATCGTCGAGGTGTGCGGTGCTCATACGAGGAGAGACATTATCGGATCGGAGACATCTCGTCGGCAGCCAGCCAGCCAGCCAGCTTGGTGCTTGGCGTGTTCGTGTGCCTCGAGAGATCTCGGCCGCGGATGACCAATGCTGTATGCTCACGGTGTGCGCCTTACATGGGCCGTGCCGAAGCGACGAGAAGGGTGGACATCGTCCACCCATTGTATGCAAATGTCGTCGAATGTGAGAAGTGAGTAAAATAATCCTTAACGAAAAAAAGGGTCAGCCAGCGATCAACGCACGCGAAACCGGCTCAGTGCGCCAGCCAGCCATCCAGGGGAAGGGGGACTACCGAAGGACGGCTTCTGTTGTGCTGCTTCTCCTTTCAAGGCCATTTAGGGATCTCGGCAAAGGGAGATGCGTGGAGACCTTTCGCAGACGGAGGGAGAAGTGATTTATTTTTCTTTTTTTTCGATGCAAAATCAAATCAAAAGTGAAACGTAGGGGTTGGGAATGCGATGAGTCACAGACCGCGGACCCCGGACCCCGGGTAATGTAACGCGCATTTTATTACGCGCAGTCTGTCGCATGCGAGATCAGTTGGCGATCGAATGGTTCCGCCAACAAGAAAATCGATGCTGGATCGGGAATACAAAGCAATGGTGTTTTCTCGCGATTCATGTTACGAGTTAAAGTGTCGAAGTTGCAATAAACCGTAAGCAGCGTCAGGAAATACACATCGATACGATCTTTGATTTTCGGACTTGGTTGTTTGGAGAAAACAGCCAAAACGTAAATTTCATGCAGGGGTGGATAAACTATTTTTCATACTGCATGGACAACGGAGAAGACGATACTGAAAATAACTCAGTTGTTCTTGTAATTTGAGGGAATTAGCTCAAAATTAGCATTCTGAAACATGTTTTTAGTGTTAAATTTCACACTCAAGAAAGTAGTAAATGAAGTCCAAGAACTAGTAAATTGCCATTCGGGAAAAACCATAGCAGAATACTAAAGATATAGACTTTTCCCTCATAATCTGTTGCAATGAAAACATTCACTTTAAGGGAGCTGTATAATGTATACTTGTACAAAAACGTTTGAGTCAATTGAAGTGCTTCTGTCAAATATAAGGCCAGAAGCATTCTCTGTACAGAAAAAGGAAATAGAATTCTATAGTCCTTCTGCTTCTACGCTGTAGATATATGCAAAACAACGATCTACAAAACCTTGCTAATGTAGACGATGATCAGCATTTCAAACTGATGGATCGCAGCTATCAAAAGCTATTCAAAACACCATCGATGTCGTGATCATATGGCCATAACGCACTTTACGCTCTTGAGATGAAAACATAATCGCTCAATTTATGTTGAGTTAGGCATTCAAGCCAACTACAATACCCACTTTAAGCCTCGAATGCTCTTCTCCCGAAGCTGCAATAGCACAAGCGCTAGAAAAAAAAAAGCTAAACAGCTTGTTCTCTTTGACAAGCGCCCCGAACCACAGATATTCACATCTCGATCTCGAATGCCCCTCTTCTCCGTGAACGTGAACACGCACAGCGTAAATGAAATCACAACAAAACGGAAAGCAGTTGCATTAAAGCACAGCAAACTATCATTATCGTGTGCGACCCGACCCGACCCGTCCAGTCACCTCGTCCAGACCATATTGGCCAAAGACTGCACGCAAATCGACATGCAATACAGAGGGGCACGGGGGCCCACCAGTACACAACAGCCATGGTCACTCACTCATTACCCGCATTCGTGCGCACACTTCCATGAATGCCACCAAGTGTTGTCCGAATGACGGCGACGACGACGACGACGACGACGCCGGCGCTATTCTAAGATGCGTCCTCCACCCCTTCCCACTGGGCGGCGTCTGCCGGGGGGGTGTTTTGTGCGCATAACAAACTGCATTCATTAATGCTTCGAGATGGTGCTTCTGGTAGCGCGAAGCGACGGGGGTCGATGGTGCGCGAAATCATGGAATGTAGGCGCAGATGAGCCAGTCCACCCCCCACCCCTCACAACCACCCAGTGCAAATATGCCAGCAGCTTCTTCCAGTGCCAGCCTCCACTCCACGCACCACGCTCCAAGAAGAATGTATGCCGTGTCAACAGACGGCGCGCGGACGGTCGTTTGGTTGGTTGGTTGCCCCCCGGGTGCGCTAGCGGCTTCCGCTGCGCGTCGCTTGCATGCGATGAAGTCCGTGTTCGGATCGGTCGTGGTCTGACCATGGTGACCCAGTCCCAGTCTGTTGGCTGGGCTAGGAGTTTCCTCATGCCACACGCAAATGCAACATTAAAGACTGTACCACCGGCCATTGCTGCTCGTCATCAGGGTGCGCAGCTGTCTCTTGGTGACGATCAAGTAACTCCCACTAATGACTAATGAATCCACCAATTCCTCCGATTGTGCTGGAGGGAAAAAGCGGTTTTTTGTTTGTTCCATTTATCGACTTTAAAATCCTCATTAAACTCCGCGTGGTTTCTTCTTCCAGCACACACACACACACACACACACAGAGAAGCAGCAGAAACCTTGCGCTGCACAAGGTCACAAGTAACTCGATCGCACAAGCCCAACACACGTCGAATGAACCAAAAATCCCGGATCGTGGAAGAAAAAAAAACGCCAATCCCAACCTACCACCACGGACGGGGCGCGCTGCTGAGACACAGTCGCCGAGGTTCGCGCGTTTTTTGATTAGCATACAAATTGATAATTTGACTTTGACTGTCGACTCCGTGACTGCTTTTGGGGGGAAGGATGATGGTTGCTAGTGGTTCCTGCTCGCTGCTTAATCGTGCCTAATGGCGGCATTTTATCTTTTGTGGCCATTGCGCGTGGGTCGGGTTGGTGGCAATGAATTTTCTAAGCGTTTTTTTTTTTTTTACTGTAAATGTTGTTAAACAATTCAAGGTAGCAATGGTAATGTGCCAAGAGCATCACCGTCGCTCAGGGCGCAACCACATTTGCATGAGGTGATGAGGTTTTAGATCCGCTTGTGCGCTGGCGATGGCGATCTTACGATCTTCAAATGATCCGGATCTCGTTTCCTGGGTTCCGGGTTCCAGGAAGGTTCAAGAAAGGATTTCAAAGGTTGAAGATTACAATCTAAGTCATTTTTTCTGATTACATACTGAATATCCAATGATTCGTACATCCAAGAATTTTTGGAGACAGACTAACTCTACAAGATCACTCACTAGTGATGTCATTTGCCATCAGATATGCCTTAGTCCAACTAAGGCATTGCTTTTGCCACAAATCATCCAACATATCTGCACAAATAGCGCCATCGAAGCGAATGTTGCTTTCGGGACGCCGATAAAGAGATCCTTCCTTACTGCCCTACTCTTAAGCTTAAGCGCTTGTCCGTAAGCTACGAGGTGGAAAGTAGCTTACCACTCTCGGAGATTGGACACACCTAGCGCGCCTAGCCCGTTAACCGCAGTGTTCCGCACCGTGGACAACCACTGGATTCCTCCGATAAGCGCGGCAAGTTTTGCAAAAGATTTATAGCCCCCAGGCACGAGGCTACTACTGCTGCTGCTGTTGCTGCTGCTGCGCTCGATCAGTGATCGCTGGCGCCACAAGGCAACGCGCGCGGTACCTTCAATCGCTTATCGGCATCAGGGAAGGCTACTGGAACATCTAGGGCGTAGCATTGCGTATACCACACTCACACACACACACACAAAGGCGATGGTCGCAGTGGAGTCGTGAAGTAGATCAAATGAAGCCGCACCGTCCAGTCCAGTGCGAAAGTGCGCTCGCCCACCCCCCCGGCCCAAGATACCCAACATCCGGACAATCGTGCGTCGTAGGAGAAATTTGCAGGAAAGTGTCTTTCTGAGCACCGCGGGGCGGACCGCCTACGAGGCGGGCATCTAAATGATCGATCCGGAGCGGATCTCAAGGGTATGTCCGAGTCCGGCCTTTCTAATTGGGAACCATTTTCATTTTTCGTAATGAATCCCGATACCAACAACTGCAAGCGATCTGAGCCGCGTATCAGGACTTTCACGTCCGGGATTTCTACATTTGGCCAGCAACTGGATCGGCATAGATACTATTACTGTAATATGTTAAAACGACTCCATGTTATATAAAAATAACGTACAGTGTATTCGCCATTAAAAAAAAACTGAAGAATACGTCCATTTCCCTCATGACCAATAACGGGTTCTAGGGCAATTGGCACATGAAGATGACACATAGCGAGCTATACTATTGCACCGCTCCCAGAATTGGTTAAGCGGATTCGAATAAATCTCAATTGAAGATCCCAGCACTAAGGGACCGTACGGCCAACCGACCGCCACACGACGTCGCCATGCTGCGCGCCGAGATTTGTGTTCCTCCAAGGGAAGGGGACTGGCCGCCCGTTGACCTAAATACTTCCCGCCACCGGCACCGACCGAGTCCGGCACGGCTTCAATTAATCATCCACCACTTTCTGGCGGATCTAACTGTTCCTGGGCTGGGCCCCAAGTTGGAGGTTGAAATCAAAGACTTCGAAGAGCCTGGGGATTAGATCCGTATGTGGCGAGAATGCAAAGATTCCTTTTTTCGTAGAGCTGATTGGAACTCTCTTTTAAAAACATTGGCATTTTCGCACTTTTACAATCAACGCGATGGACACTAGAATTCGAGGGAAACTGATGAATGTTTTACAAAGAAACTATAAAACGACTTGTATTTGGAATTCTATTTCGAGAATTTGGGGATAAGTTGTTGGAAGCTTCTAACCAAGAGCTCCTATATGCAAATTTTGTGTAAGAACACTTTAAACAGAATTCGGGAGATGATGCACTAATCGTGACGAAAATATATGGATTGGAATTTGTGAATCCTAGTCCTACGAACATTAAACCAAAGGGAGCAATATAATCAAATCCATAGCCATTAATCGGCGATCGAACGAGAGAAAAACAATGAAGAGAACGGGTAAGAAACGGTGACGTTCTCGGGTGAGGATCGTGTTAAGGAATCAGCGGATCGTCGGCATTTTTGGCCGCTGTCCGGTGAAAGTGCGCATCATCATCTTCTTCCCCTCTACTCGAGGCAGCGCGCACACCGACTCACGCCGGAATCTAGCAAAAACTATTTTGGCAATCGCGCGTGTCTTACCTTTTTCAGATGTTTGTTGACCCATTTTGTGAAAGTTTTCTTCTGTATGGCATCTCGTTCATCTGGATGGATGGATGGATGGTCGATCGTGGCGCAAGGCACGGGCAAGAAGTCATCCGACAGGCACCGAAGATTTGATTCACGACGATGGACGGACGGATGGACGGCCGGATGGACAGCCGGACGGACGACGACGAAGCCAGAACGAAGATTGACGTAATCGGAAGGAAGAAGGAGGAAGAAAGAAATGGAGATTAGCAATGTGGCGTCTTATATTATGATAAATCGTTATCTCAATCAACATCTCAATTCAACAACGAGCGCACGGGAGAGCATGCCAACGTAGTAGGAATGGTCGTGAGCAGTTGGTCGGTTTTTTTTTTTTGCGATCGGTCTGCTCTGCTCGCTGTTTGCTGTATGTTGCGGTTGCGTTTAGCGGAAAACAGAGCGAAGATTAGAAGCTCGCTAATTAATTGTATGCAGCACGAGCAAACCTCTGGTATGCAAATTGATCGATTTAAATTAATTAATTGACCTAATCCGTTTCCGTGTTCCCCGCATTAATACTATGCCGATCAGATGGTGTAGTGGAATACGTATTCATATTTGCTGATTGTGACAGCTATAGAAGAGACATTGTAGACAACTGGAGAAGCGATAAAAGCCAACATTTCGCCATTCAGCGAAACGACCACATTAACACAGTCCAAAAACAACTTAACAAAGCGGCATTCATCGGCACCGGGGCCACAGTTGGCTCGATCTCTTCGAGACGAGACGCGTTTGACAACCAAATTAATGCAATCATTAACCCAACATCAAACGACAGCTATAGGCTACAAGCAGCCTACACACAAAGGTCGTTTATGCTCAAATCGCCTTTCGCCTCGCGGACAATACTTTCAATTGGAAGAGCATCAGGCAGCGCCCACATAGAGATGGCCTCGATGGGTACACCCCGATGGTGTAGCGAGCGTGCGCTTCCACTACCGGAACCCAAATTATGAACCCAAGAAAAGCATGTGACGTCTCAGTGCCCGTACAACAATTCCGCAGAAGTCCATATCGAACGCACAAACCAGCATTCCAAGGTTGCTCGCTCCACCACAAGCAATGAAACAAAACAAGAAACGGGCAGGTAAAGATGAAGATAAAAAAAAAAGATGAAGAGAAAACATAACATGACAAGATGTTGTCACCAGCGCGCGCGTCCGACCCGCCGCGTGCGTGATAAGGGGACGCACACGCACACACACACCACTTTGTTTACTTCCTCCATTGTCACACTCTCGGTGCCGGAGCGACAGGAAGGGAACGGAACAGAGCACATAGACGATGACTTTGAAGGGAACAACCTCTCACCCCCCCTCGCCGACACTCGACGACGTGTAAGACACGATTGACACTCATTAGCATGCTCTCTTCCCTTGTCGCCACGATGCCCTTTTTTCCCAGCTCCCAGCAATGGGCCGCGAAGCCGAAAACGGGGCCCCCTCAGGTTGCGCGCGACACTTGGAGAGTGTCAGTCGATGGTGTGGTATGCCGGCCTGGACCACCGCCGACTATCCAAAAACGAAACTAGACACCGCGCGCGCCCCCAACCTCTAGGCCACCATTCGTGGCCGCCCATTAACTGATTGGACAGGGTAGTGTTGTGCCCTTTTTTACATACCGGTTACCATTGAAGCTGGTTGATTACCGGGACCGATATGAAAGGAAGCCGACGACGTCGACGCACAAACTTCTTACGAAACTTCAATCGAACACCTCCTCCTAGACCCCCGTGAGCCCCGAGGTGAGGCTGATTGCTTACCACCAACCGACCGACCGACCGACCAGTAGGACTTTCGAACCACGCCATTATCATCGTCCAACGGCCCGGTGGTGTCGACAATCGCAGCGATATTGCCCCTTCGATATCTGTTCGTCACACAAGCACAGGCGGCTGCGACTGCACAGCATAGAGATGGCGGCTAGTTCGCCCAATACAACACGAGGTCGTCGAAATTCAAATTAATCGCAGAAAGAAGCCCGTTTTCATGGTCCGTTTAGTCCACAATTGGGAGGATTATTGGCTAGATAAAGATCAGTGGTAGCTAGACCGTAGATCGATCGATCGATCGATCGTACGGCATTCGTTCCACCTGATTTCGCTCACTACTACGACTACGAGTAGCTGTTGTGCCGTTGGAGATGTAGTATTGGAGACATCACTAGAGCGTATGACGTCACTAGGGGAACTGTCAAAACAGTGTCAAAAGCGCTATCAAAACAAACGATCCTCAAAACTTAGGATAATCCTCTTTTGATTGTAGACAGTGTTGCAACCTTGGAACTAACCAACAAAATGGAACAGAAGTATATAAGAAGAACACGACAAAAGAAGACTCCCTACTAGACAACACAACTCAATGTTGAGTTCACATTTAGCTACCAATTTAGCTTTCAGTCAGTCAATCCTTCCTATGGCCGACACATCTGAGCTTCTCATAAATTGGAACTCAAACAACAAAAGGAAGGTGCTATCGGCTGATGATGATCAAGATATACACTCTCTTCAAAGCTTTGGGGCTCGAAAAGTGCTTCACACGCACACACACCGAAGGTACCTACTCACCTCTGTGTTTGCTAACACACGAATCATGAACTGAACCCCCTTCTGCCCATCCCTGCTTTTCACCAAAGCGGTTTTATTTCCCGTTTTATCAACCCCTTCTGAGCGCATAACAGTAACCGATAAATTAACTATCGCCCTTCCTTCGTCCGGACCTGGATCAACGGAGCTGCGCAGATGATTCCACGGGGCGGGGGGAGTTGACCACAAATTTCTGCTCCCTCAATTCAATTACCACCCAACCGGTGGTCGCCGAACGCGATAGCATAGGAACCGGTTTCCCTCCGGACGCCTAGGCCCGTCATCTGGTGGAACCTGGTAATGGGAGGAGAAGATGCTGCTGACTCCGTCACCCAACCGCACAACAACAACAACAACAACACACATGGTTCCAACATAATCTCCCAGCAATCCTTTTCTCTCTTTCGCGTGCGCTCTTCTCGGTGGTGCGCGTGACGTTTGCAACTTTACAACGCAGCACTAGCGGGGTCTAGTCTAGGGCGGGGGTCCCCGCCTGGTGGTCAGCATACCACAGAGCATACTCGCACCCCGCATGGCCGACAGCGTGGTGAGCGAGAAGATGAATGGACGCGGATAGGACAGCCGCGGTAGTGGTACACACACCTGGGGAGAGAGGAGAGACAGCAATTTCGAAAGGAAGAAGACGACGAACGGCCGTCTCTCCACAGCTCCAGTTGTTCGGTTTCTTCCCCGCTCTTCGTCTTCACAATTGCTGCTGGGCTCTTCCCGTTTTCTTATGTTGCTATGCCCCCCATCATCCCCATGCACACACCCATGGTCTTGGTAAGGGGAAATGGCGCAAGCATCTCGTCATCAAACAAGAAGAAATCACGGTCAACATCACGGGGCGGACGTGAAGAGCGCTTGTGGAATGTGTGTGCGTGTGTGTATGTGTGTGTGTCTATACGTTGTTCCTTTCCAGCTGCGCCAAAAGTCATACGATAATGAAGGTCTTTCTATCGTCTGTTTTTTTTCTTTTTGGGTTGGAGTAGGAGGAATGTTTCCAAAATGTGACTAACCAACACTGATTAACACCGATTGACCGCGCTTGGCAATGTAGTTCGTCCCTTTTCGTCAACTACCAGGTGTATGCTGCCCTCCGTGTTCCGATAGCTATATCTACGATCCAAATGGAACCGTAGAACCGCTCTCGATGTTTCTTTTTGTTCGTTCGGCATCTGTTCAAATTAAAATCGGTGCGCAATAGTTCTAATTTCACTTCTACAACCAATATTTCCATTGTGTACAAAATGGCCAGTTCCGTCCTTAAAATCTGCAAAATGCGGACATCATTAATTTTATGCCTCTAGTTTCAAAAATAGGCGACAGAAACGCATCCAATGCTTATTGAAGCTTACGGCGAGAATGCTCTTCATGAAACACAGTGCAAAGAGTGGATTAAAAATTAAAAAATGGCGATTTTGATGTGACAAACGAGAATCGCCAGAAACCACCAAACACGTTAGACACGTAAAGACATTGAATTGCATGCCGTATTGGGCGAAATAGTTATAAGTGAGCTATACAAGCCACACTTAATCGATTTCGAACCGTGAAAGCCGCTTATCGAAATCGAGATAATACAGACCGATTTTTTGCTCGATGAAAATGCTCCGCCACATCGCGAAAAACCGCGGCCAAGAAGACTATACAAGACTTCAAATTGCGAACATTTTTCGCTTGCGGCTATCTCATCAGACTTGGCTCTATCGAATCAACATTCATTTGCATCGTTGAGACAGATACTGGGCCCAGCAGCGCTTCCATTCTTACAAAAGTTTGAAAAAATCGACCTGTGATTGGTTTGATACAAAACACCGACTTGTTTTTTTGCGAAGCATCTGTGAATTGCCTAAAAGATGGGAAAAATGTATAGCTAACTATTGTAATTTATTTGAAGAATAAGAGTTTCTCTATTTTCGCAGAATAAACGTGTTTTTTGACAAAAAAAAGACGGTTTCATATGCATACACCTGGTAAACACTAAAAGACACATTACATTCCCGGATACAGTTCCACCGGTGGCACCAACGAAATGACTCAAACTCATGCTCGCACCCCGCACCCCAGGAATCAGGGCGGGAGGGGGGGCTGGCGCCTTGTCGTGCTTGTTGTTCGCTCAACTCACGTTCAATGTTTTTACCTCTTAATATTCCCTTCAGTGATTGACGCACGCGGTTGAGCATAAGCAACATACTGAACAGCGACCCAGAGAGGCTTCACCGATATGTAGCTCGCGTGTCCGTCGATCGTTGTCACCTCACCACCGGACCAACCAACAAGCTGTGTCAACCATTTCGCGATCAATCAATCGCACCACACGTTCGTGAAACGAATGAAACATGACCGTAGCCCGATATGTCACGGTGAGGAGAACGTGCGATAAAGCCATCCCAATCGCCTATGATGTGGCGATTACTCACTGGCCACCACGGACAAAAAAAAACAGTACCAGTAACAGCCGGCGGAGTACCACCTGTGGCCCCGGGGGGGGAGGTGTGATGACTCAGGTAATGTTTTCCAAATTGAACTTCCTTGTCCTCCGGGGGAGGTTGAGTTGATAACGACACAGACAGAGGCATTACACTATTTGGTTTAATCTAATAAGTGCGTTGCTGATCAATCAAGGTTCAGGCAGTGTTACAAACGACTGCCGACTTCCCGAAAAAAAAATCCTCATCATCATCACCATCATCGTCGCCGTCGTCATTCCACAAACATGTAATGTCGCGAGGGACGCGCTAATAGGTACGCGGTATCATCGGACTACCTTAAAATCCCAACCCAACTCTTCTCCAGCACCTGATTCCGTGCGTATGATGAGCGTGATACGGTATTTCGGTGTATGTGTGTGTGCGACGGTGTTTGATTGTCGTCGTTCAATTGCGGAATATGATTCCACTGACTGCCACAACCAGTCCCTGCCTACCTGTGGCACACGACGCGTCGGCACTCACCAGCGGAAATATCAATATTTGGTCTGTTCCATCCAAGCATCCATCCCCGGGGCATCCATTTACAGGTCGGTCCTGTATTAGAGGCAAGTGTCATGTACCCTTGGATCTTAATGGAGGGGGTGGTGCAGCACCCCCCCATAGGAGGAGCAGCGTATCCAGTAGACCATCTGTTGGCTGCGTGACATCCCGTAGGTACTCGGGTGTTGCAGGAAGTAACTTCTTCTTTCCAAAAAAAAAAATAACCAACGAATGTCGTCAAATACTCACTCGGCAAACATTAGCTCTATCGGTTAGCAGCCACTCAAAGTATAGCCGGCAGAAACCAACGTGCAGTCAAACTGCAACCAGCGAGTCCAGCGCGCTTAAAGTTATCCAGCTAGTCATGCAACACCGACGATCGAAATCAACGCTCCCCGTGGTCGAAACACGATGAATAATCGCGAAAGACTGCACCCAACCCTCCTCATCGACTCATCTGCGCTTCACTCGAATTTGCGTTGCCAGGCGGCGACTGACGCGATCCGGGGGAACCGGACACGACCAATCCCTCCTTTGGAGTTCGCATGCATTACAAAAATCCGTGACGGCGCAAGAGCTACGCAAGCGAATCGAGGTGACCGTTGCACACACTCACACGCTGTGCTGTGCTGCATCGTCCAAGTGATTCATGGTGTAGCTACTGACGCCAGAGACGCGCAAAAACCGAGGAGCAGTTCGGGCGCGCGCTCTTTGTTTTGCACTAGCAGCGACACTGCATTTTTTTGTGCATCGCGGAGTTGCGATCTTTCCTTTACATGCAATCAAGATGAAGCACCATAGGCGACCACCATCATGATGACACACAAAATGGGGAACTCTCTTTATCGTTTCGATATGAGAAAAAAAATGACAACAATGCGACAATGAAAGTGTGTCAATACCAGGTGCGTGTTCGTTGCCGAGATTTGGAGCAGCGTATGTAACGGAACGAACGGAACTGTTATCAACATTAATGTCATAAAGAGGAAAATACATATTTTTGGAAACTGTGAAACACAAGAAAGATTTTCTTCTCTGACGACAAAGAAACAGGTCACCGCGACTAAGGCAGAAATGTGACAAGGACAGAAAAGAAAAGGAAAGATAGATGATCATTCAACAATGTCGAAACCACAACCAAATGTAGGCTAATTTACGGACGAAATGAATTATTTTCAGCAAAAACTCAAATCATAGCCTAAATGTAGTCCTTTCATTAGTGAAAACAGCATGCAACACAATACTTGACAGTTGGCACTCAACATACGGAAATCAAAACAAACCAACAATGCAGATAAACACAAAGATAGAAAAGCAATAAACGACATTAAACGGAAAAGCAAACACAGGAAAACCAAGAAAATGTAACGAAAGAAAATGCAAAACGGATACAACACAAAGATGCAGCGGTGTTAGAAAGGATCCGCCAGAAAGGACCCTTCGTAAAACGCAAAACAGGATGTTTAACTTTCTCACAAACAGGTCACAAAGGCAAAGGACACGAGCAGAGAAACAAGTCTCGCGCAAGTGGTTAACAACATAAAAAAACGCTCTACGCTCTAGCTGCAGGAACCGAATCAGCGCATCAAAGGTCTGAACAAACGAACAACCAATGAAGCTGGTCCCCGTCCTTCCAGCGCAGTTAGAGTGCGGCACGGTCTATAGCGTTGTTAGGCAGAAAAGAACAACAACATTCAACACCGCCGAAGGAAAAAGGCGTAGGAAACGTGCTCTACCAAACCTGGAGAGCAGCGGAACCGGCATCCGGCCGGTTGCAGGACGCACCTATGATATCCCAAACAAATCGCTCCCAGATCGTCATCAACTCAGTACCTTTGAACTGCGTCAGCGCATCCTCGTAGCCACCCTGCGACGATATGTTGAGCGTCGAGCCGGTTGCCGGCGAAGTGGCCGTAAACGATTGCCGATGCCGTTTGGCGGGCGTCGTGTGGTAGTAATCGCCGTTGTTGTTGTTGTTGTTGTTGTGGCTGCTGCCGCTGCCCTGGCCATTCGCCGGACTGGGGCTACCACCGCTGGCACCACCATTGCTGCTGTAGTATTGGTGATGTTTGCCAACTATTGTTCCGCTGGTGGTCGCACCGCCACTACCGCCACCACCGATGCTGTGACGGTGCGTTGTGGTCGTGGTGATCGTTTGCTGGAATTGTTGCTGTTGCTGGTGATGGTGCGATTGATGGTGTTGTTGCTGCTGATGCTGCTGCAGCTCACCGTTATTGTTGTCGTACAGGGCTTCGCGGGGATCAAAGCCGAGCCGATCCTTGTAGTACGACTGCGTCGACATGTTGGTTACCGGCTTTTTCGGTCCGGAAAGGGCTCGTAGTTCACGGTTCAATCCACTCCGTTAATGGTTCTCTTCTTTCTCTTCGTTGATTAGATTCTTAATCCAGTAATTCGTTTGTTTTGTTTGCGTTCTGTTTTGTTTTGTTTTTTAATCGAAGCGTAAAGGTGAGTTGCTACGTATTCTACGTTATATTTTCTGTTTTCTGTTTTCTTTTCTATGTTTTTCTTCCTTTATTCCTATATCAAAGGAGTGTTACGACGATAGTAAGCTGATGGACGGGATAGAACTTCTCCTCTGGATATCCTTTCTGGATTGGACATTGGTTTTATCGTTGTCGTTGTTGTTGTTGTTGTTGTTGTTGTTGTTGTTGTTGTTGTTGTTGTTGTTGTTGTTGTTGTTGTTGTTGTTGTTGTTAATGGCACTTTAGTGGATTATTTAATAGGCGATATAATTAAACACAACACTTGGCAGGATAGAGAGACGGAGAAGGAAGCAAATAGAGAGAGAGATAGAGGAAAAAAGACACACTAAACACACTCACGCACACACACACTTTTCACACACGACGTCACACAACACTCGTTTCGTTAACACTTGTGCTGGATCGTAAACGATTTCCATTCGTTCGCTATCATTGGTTCGATTCGATTGCTTCGTAAATCACTCTAGACAATGGAATGGAAAGTGGAATAACACACGTTTAGCACCGACGCCTATCTCGTGGAAATATAGACACTTTCCGTGGGTAACACACTGTACGTGCGAAATATTTCTTCTTCTCTTCCCATCACATGGTTTCACTTTACACTTTATCTGCATTAAAACTACAATAATCGCTGATACTTGTCAACCCACTGGACAATGAAACCTTCTCGTAGCTAGCGCTCCAACGCACACACACCAAACATTGTTTTCTAAACATAAAACTGCAGACCGCGCATAATCCTCAAGAAGTTAAAGTCATCCTAAATATCTCCTCCAATGTCCACGCCAACTGTCCCAACAGAAGAGGAGGCATTATGATCGCGACAAAACAACAGAATGAAAACACACACAAACACACGTACGTCTCGCAAGGTGTGTGAGTGTCTCGATCCCCCCGGTGGTGTGCGAATGCGTAGAGGGATACACCCATACACGGCGAACGGCGAAGTTGGAGACCTCGGCGCGCCGGATTTGCGCCGGCTTTGGCAAGACCGGTTTTGTCTCTGGTACGCGCGCGGAGATATGTGGCGGACGGTCACTCCAACCAGGTCAAAACACACACACCGAGCGCACCGAGCACCGAGCGGGCCCACAGACGACCACTTTCGCTGCGAATCCCGCATATTCTATCCAATACCATTCCCCATGCCGTGTTGTCTTGTCGTTTTTCGCTTCCCTGGTCCGTGTCCGTGGCACAACATTACATTCCCCGCTCTCGCGACTCGCGCTCACCAGCAGCAGCAGCAGTCGCAGCGGAACACGCCATGCAAAGGAGACTTGTCCTCCATTGATTTGCCTGAAACGCGAAACCCTCGACAGAGAGAGAGAGAGAGAGAGAGAATGGGCGAGACCTAAGTCGGTACTCCAAGACGCTCTTCCAAGCGAGCGAGAAGTCGAAAAATATGAAAGAATTCATCTGTCGCCATTCCGGCGAAACGGTCATTCCGGTCGGCCGGCCGGCCGGCCAGTTAATACGCACACAACGTCCCGTGGTATTCCCGTCTGGGCGCAGACTTCTTCTTGCCAGAATGTTGTTGCTTTTCTTGGGCACTGGGCGAAGATCGGGGACTCTTCAGGAATAAAACCCTCAAAATTCTTGTTGGGAAGAAGAGAGAATTCGGGTTGTGGGGAATCTCATCTTTTCCATCGGTTCACATCGGTCTCGGCACCGTGATTCCGGAATATTCAGCGACGCTACCACTGAGAGGATGGAGGACGAAGGTTCTGCTGCTCTGCCGACATCTGAGGAAGCAGAGGAGACATTCCACCATTTCGCCACTCACACGATTCTCGCAGCCCTAAGAAGTTCTTCACCCAAGTGTCCAGTTGCTTTTGTTGTGCACGATCCAGCATGTGTGTGTGTGTGTCCAAGTCGCACAGAAATGGAATTTAATATGCAACAAACTGCGAGCTGCCGGACGCCGGAATGCCGGCGCCCTCAGGCACAGGGACTGTCTAATTGGCAGAGAAGTCGTTGGCGTTCTCTGGAAGAGGACACTTCATCTATCTCTCTTTTTCTCGGCCACTCTGTCTCTCACTCTAACGCACTCTATGTCGCAGCGGCAGCAACCGGATCAGAAGTTGGTCCACGAAATGGAACTGAACCAAAACTGATGTTGAACTAATGTGCGGACGTAACAGCGAACGAAACGTCACCTCAAACTCGACTCCGGTCGGTCGTATAGGTTCGATCAGCGGAATCTGCGGCACAAACACCGTTGCTGCTGCTGCTGCTGCTGCTGCCTCTCATCATGCGTCTTGACCAGCGGACCATTCGATTTGCATAATCGATTCTTTCCGGACATTATCCTTTTAACTTCGCAATTCGCCGGCAAAACCGGATTACGATCAACGCAGATCGAGCACCAGAGCAGAGCAGAGCGAGTGAACGAACGAACGAAGCAATGCCTGTCATCGATGATCTGACCGAGGGAGAGAATCCAGGGATTGCATACGTGGAAGCTCCTTTGGTGCTTCTCTTCTCCTTTCTACAACGTTCTCCCCTGGACCTGCTGATGATGTGCCCACAAAAGGAAGCATGCAAAGAAGGGAAGCACAGCAGGGTGCCGGACGGAATCTACCTGCCAATGATCATCATTAAACGGTCAACAAATGGCTGTCGCCTCGAGAGGGATTTGGCAAAAAAAAGCTGCCTACCTCTTGTACGAGGAACAAGATCGTCGTAAAGCTCGCTGCTCGATATCTCGAGGTACTCAAGAGCGCCTCGGTATTACTACCTGCCTGCCTGATCATCAGCTCCTTCTGTCGCTTCTGACACAACTGTCGACGAGGGTAATTAAAGTCCTATTAGCAAAACATCATAATCAACGCTGGACGCCCTCGTCATCGAAACCATCGTGTGCCCCCGGGGACCGGGATCGCAATATCATCGCCGGCGAGCCGGACTGCTCGGATGCGCAATCGAACGGAAAACGAATCTTACATCATGACCGTTGCCGAGTGGCAATCTTTTTGTCTCGCGACAAACCCCGAAGACGACGATGACGACGCGATGGCGGAACGGAATGTCAGCAAGTCCCGCCGCCGTCCCTTCCCCCCAAAAGTTCTCCTTCGATCCTCCGAAATGGTGAGAAAATGGCCCCGCGGATCGCGCATCCATAATTCATTAACCAAAAGCTGGCACCAAACCAGAGAGAGAGAAAGAAGCAGAGGGTGGCTAGCTATTAGGCGGACAAGATCCCACACCGACGAGCTGGCCGCTGCTGCCGGGCTTCGATGTGGCTTCGATTTTCGGCCAAGAAGTAGTAGTAGCAGCCGGGGATTGTGTAATGTCCAACGCAACGCTCGCGATCACTCCATAGCATTATCCAACAACCAGCAGCAGCATCGAGTGAGCAGCACAAGAAGAAGAAGGAGAAGAAGAAGTGCCCAAAACACAAAACTGCCAAACTGTGGTGGCTTTTCACTTTCTCTCGATTAATTGCTCCGAGCGAGCGCGCGTGAACGATTGTAATTGTTTTCGTTTTCCGAAATCGACGATCACCGATCGACTGTCTTTAAATTGTATAATACCGCAGAGAAGAGTGCCAGCGACAGCTGATCATATCGGTATCGACAGCCTCTACGCCCTATTCTTCCTACAGAGGAGTGATTGTCACCGCACGGACGACACATCAACGCATCAAGTGCATCGAGACCGGGCCGTTGGGTCTATCGGAGCATAACGGCAGACTGACGTGCCTTAAATGATTTATATCGCACCCACACACCAACATACGCGGCAGTCTTCTGGCCAGACACCCAGAAGACGACGATGATCCCACGGAGATCTATTTTTATCTCTCAACCTCTCCCGTCTCCCTCTCTCTCTTCGCCTGCGATCGCTTCCTTCCTGCCTGCCTTATGACCAACAAAGCACTTAAAGGGCCCCCGAGCAGAAGAATTAAAAGCCTGGCCACTTCTGGGTGCCGCCGACGTCTGTTTGGTCCCGCGGGAAGGAAAGTTTTGGCTTTTCCAGTTCTCCGAGCGCTTAAGACAAACCCAAAACGGCACGCACACACACACACTGACTGCGATGCGCCTGGTGAAAGAGGAGGACGCACCACTGCCGGTGGAAAAGACTACAACAGACGCACACAGAGACAACGGATGCCCCGCCGTCTCATTCCACGCATTCCAAGGGACCGTCGTATCGTGGCCGCCGTCGGTGGTGTCTTGTCTTCCGGGGCTACGGTTCCTGGGCATCACCACATCCTCCTGGGTCTTTGGAGCGTTTGGACAAAGGTGCGTTTGGGAAGATTAAGCCATCCAACCAACACCATTGAGCACTGGCTGCTGGCTGCTGCTGCTGTTGCTGCTGCTTCTGCTTCGCGATGATAACTCTTTAACGGAGGCTCCATTCTTGACTTTCTCACACATCCACCAACACAGGCGCGCACACATCTTAAGTAAGGCGAGCCACAGTTAATGCTCAATTCTCCCTCGTGCGCACGCTCTCTCTCTCTTTCTCTCTGGATCGGAGGAAGTAGAGTTTATGTTGCGTTACTTTCATCTAAGCTCCCCAACAAACGTAGCCCCCCTCCCTGCAGAAGAGCCCTCTCGAGGCTCTCGATGAGCTCGCGCACGCACGCACTGCCTACACTATAGCACTCACACACACACACGAAACAGATAGCCGTAAAGGTGGAAATATCGATCAGAAGTGACACGCACGGTGTGGTTGTTCCTTTCGCAACACTCAACCCGCCCGCTGTTATCAACAACCACTGCGGCCAGCGGGGACACCAACAACAAGGAATGGACACACAGAAGAGGAAGAAGAAACAAAAAAAAAACGCCCGTACCGAAAGGGGAAGGACAGACGCGTCGTCTGTGGTGGTCGAAACGGAGTAAGAGAGAGAACCGCACGCTACGACGTTCCGCTAAGTACTGGCGGCGATCGGGGGCCGCCGAGCGCACGTCGTTAAGTCGATCTGCTGCTGCTGCTGCTGTCTCCGCGGACTGTGTGTGTTTTGGACTTCCTTCTCTCGTGCTCAGGAGAAGCCCCCATGTGAGTCAAGTGCGCGGGCGCGCCTTGACGGTGTTCGGTGTCGGTGGTAGTCAGTCGCTCTCTCGTCCGCTCTCGCTCGTCCGGGCATCAAAATCGTTTGGCCTTTTTCCTTTGCGTGTTTCGCAGTTCGCAGCAGGCAGTGGATCTTGGGAGTTTCTGGGATTTCCCTCCGCTAGCTGAGAGAGAGAGAGAGCGAGCCTGTGAGAGAGAGCAAAGAGTGCATATGCTACACTGCGACAGGCGAAAACATTGGAAAACATGTTGCTCATGGAGCGAGAACTTGTCCAAGAGTCCGGGCAAAGGCAAAGCTAGACGACGACGGCAGTAAACAACAAACATTCCAAGAACCGATCCGACCCGATCGTCCCAGATGACGTACGAGAGAGGGTCAGGTACCCGGGGGAAACCTAAACAAAGCAAAGGTAATACTGTCCTAGCGGTGGAATCGTTAAGGAAAACGGCCACGTTATCCTTGTGGAACGGAAGTACGGTATGTCTCTTGCTGTCTTTCCGAGGTTTCCATTACTTATGGTCTAACAAACGAAGGAGCATTGTTCAACTTGAAAGCCAATATTATCTCGTATACATCTATCCGTGTGCGTCTAGCATATTAATACACACACAGCGCAGGAGTCAGGACTGTATAATTGCTTAGATTCAAGACTTTACATATGTTGGATGGCATATGGAAGGTGATACCAGGTAGCTAAGAGTGTTGTCTTACGTTTAGAATTCTCTCGACTTTAAAAGTATCCTTTAGTTGTTTAAGCAGGATTCGTATTTTTATCAAAATCTTCTGTACAGAATTGAAATTCTTCATAAACATCCATATTTCAAGAAATTCATATAAAGAATCAGGATAAGACAGTAGCATGACAACTGGATTAAGACAAAAGGACAGTAATCTAATTCGAATTGAAGTTAAGGTGAGCGATCGGCCATAAGAACGCTTGTAAGAATAGTACCTACAAGAGAAATCCGATTATCTGCTTTAATAAATGACACACTTTGTAAAATCCTGCTTCTTTCATTCAATATTTCGCTGATTTGCTTGCGTTAAGCCGTAATTAATAGCACTCTTTATACCCACAGTTTAACGGAATGTGCCACTTTATAAACGCTATTCCATTCACCAACACTACACAGCGGAAACTATCATAATTTACATCAAAAAAATGCACATAAAAACCCAAAGCCACGATCCTAGTCAAAGCGGTTAAGCGACCGGACCCCGGGGAGTGGACTGAGACCGGTCGTCGCGACTGGATGAAGTCATCGATCCGGCGCCGCCACGTTCGTCGTCGTCGCCAACTTTCGCAACGGAAGTTCACAGTCGGGTCCGGTTCCGGAACCGGACCCCGGGCCTGAACTGCATCAGCGTAGCGAATGTTGTGTGCAACTCCTCGTCTCTCCCCGCCTTAATCGCACCAGGCCAGAGACTGGTTTCCATGTCTCGGATGTAGGACACCTCTTAAGGGAGGCGACACACAAAAAACACTTCTCTTTACAAAAAAAAACACATCTTTTGCGCTCCAAATTATCATAAGAAATCCACCGGGACCATTCTCACCAATAAGCTGTTTGTGGTGAGATGTTCAAATCCTGCTCAAAATCCAATCCAATCGGCCGACCCCACCTCCGAAGAGTTCCCAACGAAACCGGGAACATTGAAAACTGAAAGTAGGCCCCCTAGGTCCTACGGACCTCTGGATTACCTCCCGATCGCGAACACGGCCTCGCGGACACTCACGCACCCAAACCCAACAACAACAACGACATCGTCTCGCGGTTGTCGTTGAAATTTCCTTAAAAAGCCATAAAAATCCGTCCACCCACCTAGCCACCCTTCTCTCTTTCTTTCTCTATCTCTCTCTCTGTGAGTGCTGAGAGTGCAAGGAAACAGGTTTTGCCTCCAGTTCCGATTCCAATTCCGATCCCGGCCAAGTAGCCGCAAGCCTCGTCACCTTGATCTGACGTCATCGATATTCAGATGTGGGAGACCAATCCCACACGCACACACACACACACACACTAACCGGCTCCCCCGAGGGAGAAAAGAAGGTATTGAATCACTCTGCAATAGCGGAGGTACTACTCAACGCTTCTACTGGAAACCAATGCCTGTGACAAAGTCTTTCTCCTCCAGGCAGGCGGCTGTAGGTAGCTTCAATGTCGTCGTCGTCGCAGTCGCCTTCGTCGTGGGCACAAAATGGTTCAATTTCGACTATTCGACCCAAAGACAGACGATATTATTAGTGATTAAAGCCCCATCCATTTAGAATCTGGACACACAAAACAGGTCATATCTCAGCCAAAAGTTGACGTAAAAAGAAAAGAATGGTGTCATTTTCTTATTACCTTTAATAAGAACGCCTTTAATAAGAACTTGTTACCTTTAATAATACCCTTAATTTTGACGCAAATTATTCATTAGTTTTTTATATGACTTTTTAACTTTTACTTTGACATCACGACAAATGTTTTTGCACACTACAGTAAGTCACATCTTTTTGCACATTACTTTCATTTCAGTTGGCCTTTATACATTTCTGATATACTTTTTAAGTTTCCTTGTGATAATCGTCCAATAGAAATCGATGGAACGAAAATCCAGACTATGAAATAGATCTATTCGAACACAAAAACTTAACGCCATACCTTCGGCAAGAACAGCTATCTAAATCATGCCAAACTTACACAGGATCATTGGTGGACAAATGCAGGACAAAATCCTTTTCCGTAGACACTCTTTTCTCGCACAAATTTCGAATGAACGTTGCCCGAATGGTGAAAACATTTGATTTGTCGCCACAATGTCAAATCCCACGCCAAATCATCATCTTACGGGCAAATTTATCTCCGTAAATTAACCAAACCCTTCCCAAACCATTCCCTCTATGAATGGCAAAGTCAAATTTGTTGCCTGGTATTTTTTGAAATGCATTTTCACGTGTGTTGCACCATCCATCGAAATGTATGGTTTGGATTCGGTCAACACTTGTTCGTACAGCTTCCTAGCACGGATTTGTGCAATCAGGCTGTTCTCTAGGGTCCTATTTGGCTATTTTCTGGCATGATACGACCTTAAAACTTCTCTTAAACATATTTGCCGAACTGTTATGACGTCTGTCGTGAGTTTTTCTTGGTGGAATCACGCTGGGAGATCCCAGGATGGTTGATTCATTTTTGTCTGCAGAATCGGGTATTTGTTATACTTTTCGGCTGTTTTATTGTGTTAAAATCAAGCTAGAAGTCCCCCCGTAACGTTTGCATACGATATTTCTAGTTAAGTTTGCAAATTTCAAGACTTTCGCGGTTTTTCTCCAGCCAATTCGAGTTTTAATAATGTGCAGATTTTTTTTTCGCCTTTTGCGTTCCATTGGCGATAACTTTTGAAGGCCGAGATCAATTTTGACAAAAAATTTACCACTAAATAAACAGACTACTACCATTAAAACGCTGTCAACAGAATTGCAAAGTGACCACTAGAAGCGCTGCAGTGGACACAAACGTGTGTCCAGATTCTAAATGGATGGGGCTTTAGCACCATCACCATTGAGTTTCACGCGCCCCATGAAGAAAATCTGGAAAAACCCTTATATTGCGTGTAGCGAAAATGGAAATACTCCGGCCAAGAGTAGGCTCTTGGTATTTTCGTTACGAAATACCGAGGATTCCACTGCTACGCGTCAGGAGAGATACTCGAGGAAGCAGCAGTACGGCGGTCTGAGATCCGAATACCGACACGCAAGGTGTAGTGTAGTAGTGCGCTTTGGCACACGATCAGTTTCTCTTTATTCCCATAAATGCAAATACTTGGCGTGGCGTGGCGTGTCGTGGCGTCCATAGATACGCCACGCCAGGAAGGAAAAGTGTTTTGCCATCTACAGTGTCCATAGTAACAGCTAGCTGCAGTAACATCTCCTCCTAGTGCTCACCACACACTTGTTGTGCCCCGGGAGATTGTGCAACTATTGTATACACACACACAGAGCCGAGTACACAATCGAAATACAGAGCGAGATAGATCCAATCCCACACACTCCATAACTCGATCGGACCGACCGACCGACCGTTGGCCGAATTTAAATGGTTATTTGTTTTAGCACCATCTCCGGAGCGGCGACGGCCAGCAGAGTATGCAGAGGGGAAAGCCTCTGCGCGCGCCATCGCCATGGAATCGGATTGAAACGCCTCCCACACACCGGTTCATGCCGCGGAACGGCCAAACCAAGCTGCTAGAGAGCTACCACAGACCACAGACGGTCTGCTGCTGACTGGCCGTCGTTATTTATTCGTTATCGGAAGCCGTTCCCCGTGCCGTGAGTGTGTGCCTTCCTTCCTCACGGCTGCTGCTGCTACTGGCACAACAATGAAATCGAGCTACTTTCACTGCACCGCCGCAACAACACGGACACGGACACGGACACGGACCGTGTGTCGGAATAAGCGAATCTCCGGGCGAGAAGCGCAACGGAGAAGTGAAGTAAACGAGCTGAGCGTCTGCTTGAGACACACACAATTGGTACTCGATAAGAAGATGCATTTTTCGAGTAGCACTCCGTCTCCCTCAAATACTCCCCCCCTTCTTCTCTATAACGACACCCACACCGTTCCCATCACGTCACACGCCCCATCCGGCGGAGGTCTCTTCTCCATGAGACGAAACGAGACGTCCATTCCTTTCCCTACAACGCGAACTGTCAATCGGATGATGGATCGGTACAGCAGCAGCAGCAGCAGCAGCAGTCGCACTTGACCGATTGCGGGCCCCTTGGCCAAGTCTTACGACTAGCGTACAGCGTACAGGCGCCTTTGTCTTGATGTGTTGTGCTTACTGTTCCCTTGGATATTGTGTCCTGTCGCTGTTGTTGTCTGAGAGTCGGGTGTCATGTCATGGAGGCAGCGCTACTGTCACAGTGTCCAGGGGTCCAGGGGGGTCCAGGTCTACGGTGCGCCTTGTTGAGACCAAAATGCGACCAGCGCTCCAGACCAGACCAGACAGAAAAGAAGTTCGTCGAAGAAAAGTGTTCGAAAGGACAGAAGAGGAGCCCTCTGGGTGCCGCGACGAGATCGAATTCAGGTCGAGGCGAATTCAAACGCCATGTTTGCAGCAGCAGCGGCGGCGGAAACCCTGCATCCTCCCGCGCAACCCCGTACCGGCACACTGTTGGGCGTAGGAGGTGACACGACGACCACGACGACGACGACGACCAGCATCGAGTGCCAGTAGTTCTGCCGCAATCAGTGCTCTCCGGGGAGGGGGTGTCCATGTATCTCATGGACATTATACTCTACTCTAGCAATGTCACCACCAATGGTTACGGCGCGTAGGTGCCTTCTCCGTTCGGTGGACAAATCGGACCGATTCGGTCGGAAGAACGCACGATCCTC
This sequence comes from Anopheles darlingi, assembly GCF_943734745.1. Lineage (NCBI taxonomy): Eukaryota > Metazoa > Arthropoda > Insecta > Diptera > Culicidae > Anopheles > Anopheles darlingi. Next base: position 28,340,439 of record NC_064875.1, on the reverse strand, counting down.
CCATACGGGGAGTTCCTTTTTTGGGAGAAAGCAACGCACCACCACCACCACCACCACCACCAACGCCATCGCACCAGCTCGTTTGCTGCCCTTAAACGGCCCACATCGCATCCTTCGCTTGCGCGTTCGAATCCGAATATTCATCTACGGAGCGCGAAAAACTCCGGACCGAGGAGCGCAAGATTGTCTGAATGGCAGAACGGTTCTCCTACACCAAATTGGCCAACCCCTGGGAAGGGGGGTTCGTGGTCGTAGGAGTGGCGCGCATGATCTACAACATCTGTTCTCCACCAACAACATCTCCAACAGGCTCGGAACAACACTCAAGTGCCGAACTTCGAAGCCGAGTTTGGGATTTTGTGACCGATACGACCGCGCGCTCAGTACGCGGATTCCCGGAACGGGTTCTAAACGCGCGAAAGGCAACCGAATCGAAAGGTTAATGTATGCGCGTCCACACGACAAGACATTAACAGGTGGTCTACATATCGTCTACAGGACGAGAGAGAGGTTTTTAAGTTTTTTTGAGTTTGTTTTTTTTTTTGGAATCGTTTATCTCTCCAGCTATTCTAGATGCAAATGAGAAGCAGCAGCAGCAGCAGCACACGAAAAGAACGGCCGGTTTAGCCTGTTAGCTCTAGAGCACAGTAGATAACTCCATTACTATCCATATTCATATGGCCAATGTTTTTGGGGCTAAAGCCACCGAAGTCGCCCCTCCGACCTCCGACTTCTAAACAGAACACTCTAGCTTTAAGGTATTTCGATTAACAGGTTTCTATTCTCTGTCTTCTTTTACCTACACTAATCTCATCCATAATTGATAAGAAAAGTGTAACAGAAAGCGCGCTGAGAAGCAACCGCAAGACACGCTCAGGACGGTACGGGGTGGGGTTCGTCGCTTAAGTCTTCTGTTCGTTCTGCGTCCAGTCCAGTCCAATCCAGTTCCAGTTCCGTATCTTATCCATCCCCACGGCTAGGCCACTTATAGAAAGCCGTCGCTTAAGCAAATCGTGACCGTATTGAAATTGGTCACACACACACACATGCACTCCTCACCGAACTCCTTCTCCTACCGTTCCACTGCCTAACTGAGTCTAAGTCGGAACTCGTGCTCGTGAGTTGTTGGCACCTTGTGCTTCGGTACAAAAGGTAATAAAACGCAACACACTTCGTCCAGCGTGCCAGTAGCAATGTCCATGCTCGGTGTAGTGTCACACCGAGTGGGTGGGTGCACAAGGCAATACCTCCTCCCCCCCCCTCGCCTCCTTCCCTCTCTTGTAGACCTTGTGGTCGATCCGGAGTATTTTTTTCGAAATTTGATTTTTATTTATTTATTTTTTTTCGTTCAACTCTGAGCCTACGCCACCACTTCAGGAATGTAGGTGACATAATTTGTCGCCCACGCGTAACAGTAGTAGTGGGGACGGAAGCGTACCCCGCCTGGTGACTCTTTCGATGGACACGGACACGGACAAACTGGCCCAACGAGCAAAGCCAAGGTCAGCCAAATTGAGCGAACCTTAAGCGAGGCGCCAACGCCCGTAAGTGGGATGCAAATGAGAAAAAGTGATGGATCACGTCGAACACGGATGGCCAGAGGAGACAACGACGACTAGGAGGAGGACGAGGAGGTCTCAAAATTTCACGACAACCACGGACGACGAGGAGGCGGCATTTGTCGTTAGCAGCGTCATGGATAGGAGTCATGGTCACGCCAAACGCACCAAACGCAAAGCTTTGGTCAAAGCCAGTGCCTTGCGCGAACCTTGACCGATGCTGACGCTGCGCTGAGCTGATGGCAGGTTTTTGGTTGGCGAATTGGCGTTGATTTTGTGGGCGCCATCTCCACATACATACCCTCCCTATCCTCTCTGAACAAAACCGAAAACCGGTTAGCCCAGGAATCGGAAGGCATTATTCGCCGCCGCTGCCGCCGCCGGCCCGCCGACAAACACATCTCCAAATCCTCGAAAATCCAATTAGCCTGCCTGCGGGGAGAAAGTGTACTCGAGTGCGTCGTCTCTGTAGGAGGAGGAGGCGGAAGGTCCCTGACGATGACCCTCGGGCCCCCTCTTTCCTTTCCTTTCTCCCGAGAAGCCGCTGCTGAGCGTCACCGTATTTGGAAAAGGATCTGCTGCATCTGCGGGCTTCTCGAGCTGTTCCTTCGATTAATTAGTCGCAAGACATCCACTTCTTGACAGCCCAACTACTACTACTACTACCACGCGGGACGACAACTAATTGCGGGAATAAATATTGTCCCCAGACTCAAGGTGATCGTGGCTGCTGCAGAGCTTCTGATCTCTTCCATTAAACCTCGGCTTCTCGATGCCTGATGACTGCTAGTGCAAAAGCTCATTCGCATCGCGCCCATTGACATTAGCGGAAGAAGCGAATTTCGTCATCAAATGCAAGCGGGAAGTTCGTTGGTGCGTCAGGAAGTGAGCGACTGAGCGGAGTGCTCGCACCATGCTGCACCAAGATTTATGGCGATTTTACGAAAACAAAATCACCGTCTGATGGCGCCCTCGCGAGGCGCAGCAACACCAAACAAGGGAAGACGACGCCCATTTGTCTCGACACAATGATCCATAAATCTACTTTGATTAAGAAAAGCAACAACAACAAAAAACCGAACAAACACCGTGATCATGTTCGATGATCGAGAGCAAGAAGTAGAAGGTAAAAATGCAGCAACACATCATTGATCGTTAAGTCCTCTGCGGGACCACCAAATGAACGGCCATTCGGCTCGAGGCGTCCCTTGAAGTGCCATCGAAAAGGGATCCATTCCAACCAATGCTTCAGGTTGGATCACCGGTGGTGGCCAGGGTGATCATCGACATCAACACGATGGCGTCGTTGGCTAAAATTAGCCGCTGGAGTCACACCGGCGGCCACCGACCATTTGTGACGCCTTGTGCAAAAAAGGCAAAATGCTTACTTTGCGCAGGTGTCGTGATCCGCCACGCGGCAATTGCGGCGCAACAGGCGGAAGGAAGTTGGGTTTGAGGGTGGGTGGGTGGGTGGGCGTGTGTGCGTTCTGTGGAGGCGGCGGCGTCGTACAGGCGTGTCGATGAAGGGGAAGTTTGCTTCCATTTTTTTTTGCCCGCCTTCACCTACTTCCCGTTCATTTCGTTCCGGTGCGCTTTTTGCTTCCAGCTTGCCCGTGGGTGGCTTCTGTTCCCGAGTGGCGGTTGATGAGTGGGTGGATGGGTGGTAGCCACTGTCGCGGTTTGCGTATTTTAGGTGAATCAATTTCGAAATCACCGTAGCACCAGCGGTAAGTAGAGGCGGTGTCATAGAGATGAGGCGCCGAATGTCATCGACGGATTAAGGCTGAGTAAAGCCCAAGGAGAGTAGCATAACAAATCGGGAGGGGTTTTTGAAGGTTGATAACTGTTTGGATAATTATTGCTTGATTTCAGGGCAACTTTTTTTTGTTTAAGAAGCTTGAAGCTTGTCGAATATTAACAAAATGGATTCACTTTTTGGTGCTAAAGCCTAAAATAAGTTATAAATTTTCGCTTCGAGTTCTGCTTAACCCTTTTCAATTAGTGGTTCAGACTATATCAAGAAGTATAAGGACCGAATTTGATACACCTTGAGGTATAAGGTTATTTTGTCTGTCGTAATCCTTTATAAGGAACATACGGTTCGTCCATTTTTAGATATGTAAAAAAATCCTTTATAGGGAAGTGTGAAGACTCTTCTCTAGAATATAGGCAAACATGCGGCCGTAACTGATCATAGTTAAGACAAAGCACGTTATTCATGTTGCTGATGAATGAATACAATAAAAATCACAACGGTCTGTATAGAAAACAGCTTATATAAAGATTTGTTTGATCAATTTGAAACAAGTTACGGTAAATATACTAGAGCGACAGTGAAATACTCAAGGCTGCTATAGAGCAATAGGAACTATCAATTGTTCTAAAATGATATCGTGAAGAATTGAAGTGTTATTTGCAAAAGAAAAATCGATGCTTAGTGAAACGTTTAAAAATAATGTAAAGAATGTAGGAATGAAAAGGAGCTACAAATCGGAAAGTGCTCCTTTTGTGTTCTGGTCTGGAACAAAAATGTTCTGGTCTAGAACTCATATCAAACCAATTTGATTGATTTTAATTACAAAAAAAGCATGGTCTTACTAATCCTCGAAGTTTTTTTTTTCGTAAAACTATAGTTAAACGAAGCTAATCTAACAAAAATTGTCCATTTTTGCCTGTCATACAAAATTTTGGAACAAACTCCCGATAGAAATACAGTAAAAAGCAACAACAGTAAAAAGATTTTGAAAAAGCGTTTGAAGCTAACCAAACAGAGTTAAGGAACAGATCATTCTAAAAGCTCTATACATTTCAAGAATAGTTTAATAAAATTTCGAGCATTTAGTGAGAAATTGTTTCGCTTTGATTAAGGAGAATGTGTATTGTACACGGTGTTTGGCCTAATTTGTAGATTCTATTTTATAGTCCAATAAAAAAACCGCATTAAAGGAACAAAGAGCTAACCATCGACTAAAACAAAAACGTTCCACTTCTTTCTCATATCAACGGCATCGTGTCAATTACCGTATCTCCAAAGCTTTCTAACCACCACAACAACATCTTTGAACGATTGCTTAAAAGCAGACAGAGAATATGTTCTACTATCTCTGGCATCTCTGACATCTCGAGACACCTCCACCGCGAGCGAGAGCCACGATCGCTCCCTCACTCCCCTCCTCTCTTCGATCTTATCTCGTTACATATCCCACTACCAGACCGGCCGGCGACAACCACACCGTGAAAAAGAAAGGGAAAGGAAAATATTGCCATTTTCCCCTGGCACCCCAAAAACAAAAACAAAAAAAAACACAAACCGTATCTCTCTTCCCGTCACGGGTCCGTGCTTTCGGCGAATGGGGCGCCGCTCTCCACCCGCATGCCGACCGGAGTCAGTTCCAACTTTCACATTTTCCATCCAAAATTCGCAAACAGCCACCGAGCCCCCCCAACAAACCCCTTTCCGTTTGGTTCGCGTTGTCCCGTCCAGTTACTCGCATTTTCATTGCTCGCCCAACGATGTGCCGAGAGCCAAGCCATTCCGTATCCCACGTAATCGTTAACCAAAACGAGACCTCCCCCTGTGGTGATGGGGGTGCTTGACACTCGGCTTTTCCGGGCCAGGAGCGCACCCTCCCTCGCCGGCTGGTTACATCCGTCCCAAAAACACTTGAATTCGCAGCCGAGGGGCGTATATCACAGGAAAGTGATCTGTGTCCATGCGAACACACACACACAGAGTTGATCACCGGGGAGTAAAGGCCGAGCGCGTGTCCATAAACCCGCAACACGCACAAGATGGCTGATAAATCATTCGCCAAATGGTCAAGCTCGGCCGACTCTCGACGTTTCACGTAATCCTCTGGACCGACGACGTCGCAGTTGCGTCGAGGAGTGCGCCCTACAACTGCAACCGCGAGAGAGAGAGAGAGAGAGAGAGAGAGAGAGAGAGAGAGAGAGAGAGAGAGAAGGAGAGCGAGCCACACGCCACGCCAGGTTTGTTGTCGTAAAATGACTATTAACGGTGCATGCTACTTCAATTCCCGGGCTAGCAAAGTGACATCTCCATTAGCGCAACAGGCAGACCATTAGGAAGGAGAGATGTATCACGACATCGTATCACATGCTCTCGAGAAACCTATACGTCCTCTTTGATGTCTTTGCGCGGTTTAAAGACGAGAGACCGACGAGAGGCCGACGAGAGGCTTCTCTTATCTGAGGTGATTGAAACAGTAACTGCAGATTGGTCCGCGTCTAAACCCTACCAGCTACTAACGTCGCCTCAGAATAACAGAACAGCGCCTCATTGCTCGTTTGTAATCGCAATCCTCTAGAACTTAGCTTCAACTTTCCTCGGAACAACTCACGTCGCCAAAACATTTGCAACATTGTCGGACAGTATCCTCCGGTTCGAACCCTCGTGACCTTCCGGGTGACGGCTCCAGGGTCAAGTATTGCAACAGGTGTTGCATTCCCAGACACACACGCACGCACGCACACACACAGTGTAAACGCGAGTCCTCCCAGGGTCTACACCCGCATCGATGACGCCATCGCCGATGACGACGATGACGACGACAACAGCGACTGTTGTGGCGCAAGATTCGCGACATCGGCGTCGTTAATCACTTCGGTGGTGCCGCCGCCGACGAACGACCTACACACAAACACAGCAGCGCGACCGAGAGAGCAAATTGACATTCACCAAGACATTTGCCTAGCGTCTGGTACCGCCGATGATGACGCGGAGGTGGCATACTACGGCCTCAAGGCATACCAATTCATTGCCACAAGTTTCCGGCCAAATACCGATTGCTGTCGAACGAGACATTCTCGACGCCACGCGCTAAAGAGGACATCATCATCATCATCACTGTTATTGGACGACGGTTGAATGGTCACCGTTATGTCCCACTTGGTAGTATCCAAGCGTATCACCACACACCCCAACACGCCCGATCTAGGCGACCATTTTAGGTTGATACTAATGTGGAGTAATTAGCATGAGATACAGGCTGAGATACTAAAGTCACACCATCCGGATTGTGGGGTCGGATCTCCCCAAAACTGGCTCCCGCAAGACATAACAAATCCCCTGACACAACCATAAGGAAGCGCGATCGCGCCCACGATCCAGTGTGCGGGTCGGAAGTTCGGACCGAGCGTACTCCCAGAATGGTCTCTCAGAATGGACTCCTGATTTTGTCGATTCTTCTTGGTGTCGAAGTCGGGCGGACTTGGACTTGTCGCATCGTACCGCACCTCGAACGAGTCGAAAGAGCTGCCCTTAGAAGGACAACGATGCTGTAAAAATGCGTAACTAGACGCGTTCGAGCGCGCCTCGGCGATGATGTCATTCGGGGGCCCACGGCCTAGCGATCGATATAGGTGTTATAGCGCCATTGCGAGCTAGTTGTACGCAAACAGACTCCCCTCCTCACAGCAGCAGCAGCAGCAGCAGTAACGGACGTCACTGACCTCTCAGAGGGAGGCACTTACTTAACACGATCCCCCGTCATCCGACGTTAACGACGGAGTCTTTCCGGTCCCACCGGGCGGCTTCACACTTCGGACAGACTTCGGACGTAAGTCGTAGATGTCACCACTTTGCGGACCTGACCAGACCGACCAACCGCCATATCAGATCGGTGATCGGAGCCTCGGCAGCGATGGTGACCATCGCGATGAGCTAATCTTTGGTCGACGGTCGGCCCGGTTCGACTTCCCGGGAGTCGATAATGCTTTTAAAGCGATGTGATAGGTGCTGGGGATGGCTGGCGGCGCAGTATAACCCGATGGACCGGAATTGCCTTGTAAAAGTTTACGAGTTTCGTTATGATGTGCGCCCCAAACGGGGGGTGTGTGCTGGTGGTGTGTCATGGAATTTGGAGAGCTTTCGGACCAGTGCCGGCGAGTGAGTGCTTGGAACGAATTGGTCATAAAATCTTGGAAACATCATCACGTCAAGGTGCGTTGCGCGAATGAATGCATTAGCTCTTCTGCCCTGCAGACTCTACCACGGCGATGCACCCACAACACTGGTACTAATAAACCAGGAAGAGGAGTTTCGTCGAATTCATGGCATGGCTTGGAGGGCATCTAACATCTAACCTCTCGCGGGATTAACTGCATTTGATTATCGACGTTTCGTAATTGTGTGTGTGTCTTAACTGCCATTAATCCCTTCACAGTTTACACGTCATCGAGGCTTCACACCTGTACATCAGAGTCGGCACCTACAAAAAAACGAGCCCAGGACGCGTAGGAGTTTTCTTATCACCTGGTGAAATCGAACTATGATATGCAAATAATGACCCCACAAGCTGCACCCTCTGTATACAAATAATTTTGAAGAAATCATTTTGGAATTTCAGAAAAAATAACATATTATTATATTATTATATTATTATTCTCATACAACTTCAACCATCAATTTTTTTTTGTTATTAAGAAACTTATACTAATTAATTATAACTTAGGTTTCGGAATTACTCCGTCCCTTACTTTTTTTACTAGCTTCAATCGCTTCTCAAACCCATCGCACGCGGCACGGACGATTTCCATAGACATTCCATCCCAAATTTTGTTTGAAGTGGCTTTGAAATGGGCCAAACTGGGCAGTTTATGGTCGTTTAATTTCGATAACATGTACGACCAAACGAAAAAAGTCCAGTTGGTATAAGATCTGGTGAACATTCGTTGCTTCGCTACAAAAATGATTAAATTGTTCCTGCACCAGTCTTGGACCAAATTCGCTGTGTGCGAGGGTGCTCCATCTTGCTGGAAGACATAATCGTCGTTCCCGTACAATCTTTCCAAGCTAGGTTTCACTACTTTCTCTAAAACTTCTGTTTTTTAATACATTGAGTTAATTTTTACACCTTTTTCAATAAAAACTAGGGGTACCTTGACGCGCTTGCATTACGCACCCTTCTACCCTTCATACTAGCCCAAATTTGAAAATTGGGGATGTTCCTTTGATTATCTGTTACACCCTTGATGTTTCTGGATCACAATCTATCGTTTTGGACATTAAGACACTGCTTTAGAACAAATAGTTTTCACTTGAAAACACAAAGTCTCGTGCAACGTGCCGCGATAGATTTTTAAAACGCAGGCACGTAATGATTTTATCGTTTCTAAAATCAGACCACCAATCCATCTCTCAAAATACTAAGTAAACACTACAGTTTTACAGGAAAATATCGATACTTGAACTAGGTGCTGTAAATGTACCAAAATCCAGCAAAACGTCCAGCAAAAATTTGTATGAGAATATATTAGACACGGTGTAAGTCACAATTCGACAACATCTCAACTTCATAACAGTTGACAGTTCAGTGCAGTTCACCTCTGGAGGTACACCTCCCTACGCTCGCAAGAACGTGGAGTCGCCATGTCAATGAAATACGAACCCTCAACCCTCGCGCAACTCCCAACAGACCAGACCGGACCAGACCAGTATCTCATGCACTCCAACTGGAATACATCATCATCATCATCATGATCCGAAGTTGAAGAATGTCGAAATCAATTCGCCTTTCCCTTTCGACGAGCGGTGAGCAAGTTTAGAGGTAAACTCGGAACTCCTACGCACTCCTACGTCGTCGTCTAGTCGCGTGTCGCTAAGGTCTAATCTCCTCCTCGGAGTGTGAGGCTAAGGAGCACCCATGATCTCGCCCGCCCCTGCATCACAGGCGCCATCACAACCGTTTCATATATTGGCACATTGGTTCTCGTTCGTGCTCTCCAAGCGCACACCTCGACGACGACTACTGCACGCTCGCTCGCTCGGAGTACAACACTGCACCAAATGATACGTTTAGTTGGCAAAAACCCTTCACGCAGGAGCACCGTCACCCTTCGACAGCACACAGGAGGGGCTGGCTGGCTGATTGATCGGCACATTAATCACGGCGTGGTGGCCACCTCTTGTGGTGCAAGAAAACCCTTCGGCTCAATACTCTCTCAGTCTACTGCCTTCTTCGAGGACTGGAGTGTCAAGAACTGAAGTGAAAAACTGGCTCCGGAAGGTGACCTGCCCTATAATTTTACCACCTATCAAAGGTGGCTCTGATTTACGGTACACAGTCGGTCGGCTCGATACCTGCAATGACCTGCACACATGGGGCATGACCAGGTCCCGCCCGACATATCTTGCCTTCTCTCTGTATAAACATCCCCCTCCTCGCTCCGATGACATCCATCTGCGAGTTCACATTTTCGTGAACACGTCCGTCCATCAGCCACATCAGACAGTAATGTTAACTCGTTATAGACACAGAAGGAGGAGCAGCGGCAAAAGGGTTATAAACAGAAGGGGCGGCGAAAACAAACGATACCATATCATATGGGCGCGTCATCATCATGTTGATCCTGATCACGGTCTGCTAAGGACCTCCACCTCTCTCTGCTGGTTCGGCTGCTGGTTTTCAGCGAACCTCATCAACCATACGGGCATTACGACGATGATGACGACGACGACGACGTAATGAAACCGCCAATGGACGCCCTTATATAGGGATGCCTGGATGGTCAGGTTTCATGGTGCTGCAGCTCCGGCAAATCCGCAAGGACACAAACACACACAGCAGGGCCGGATGCTTCCGTGGAAGAGACCACCCAGGAGCACAATTTTGGCGGAGTCACTCACATTAATTTAATTAAAAGCAAGCAGCCCCTGGTGGTATCGCGGGCTGGACCAAACCTATAATAGGCCGAAGGTCATAAACGATCGATAACTCCGTAGCCCTGCTCCCCACGCCCGCCCGCCCGCCCCCATAAACGCCTCCAACTCCAAGGCTCCAGAGTAAACCGGTTCTTTTCCGATTAACTCCGATTGGGGGCAGGAAAAGGAAGGAAAGCATCCGCCGGACTCGAGAGTATCTGCATCGAAGCCGATGCACCAGCGAGCCGAGACCATCGGCAACAATCCCAGCCAGTACCATCTCCAACAGCAGCTACTACTGAGATTTGTCGTTCGATCGAGCGATCTGACCCATAAACCCCCGGGGGGGAGATGTGGTCACGATGAGATCACCTCGAATGCGAAGGCGAACTCACGGACGACGACTGAATGAGCATTCTTGCATTACGCACCGCCCATCGGTGTGTGTGTGTGTGAGTTTACATATGTGGCGTCATGCAGGGCCGTAGACAAGGCCAAGAATGGGCGCCTCGCCTACACGGTTTGGATCCGGAATCTGGATTTTCTAGAACAGAGCAACGTAGCGTAGGACTATCGAACGAGCGCCCCCAGATCACGCGGGCTAGTAATACGCCGATCAAGCAAGCTGTTGCTCCTCGCGCCGGATGATCGCAACACGTGTCCGAATTGTGAAGGCGGGCTACAGCAACCTCTACTTAGTGCTCACCATCTTATTGAACCATCTAGGGGCGAGTAAGCTCTCGGGAGGCCCCCGTCCAGGAATGGTAAATATTTTTGTGTACATTCCACATCCTCGTCCGAGCTGCAGCACAGGAAGGGAACACAGGGTACACACAACAGAGGCAACAATAAATCCAGATCCACAGAGCCGGGCACAGCGCCAGACTGTTCCACATTAGCTTTGCGAGGAGGAGCTAATTGTTTGCAGAAGCAGCAAAGTGTGCTTCACTGACACTATCACCCTCATCTGGGCGCGTACGCAGAAGCACCTACAACACACTCGCAGTGTAGTATTCTCACACGAAAACCACACGGCTTTGTAGAGGAGGAAATCGGTAGTCATCGAACCCCCCGTCATCTGATAAAAAGCTCCTCAGAGAGCTGGCGTGCGCGTCATCGTCATCGTCTCATCCGTCTGATCGCGCCAGCTTCCGATGAAATTAACAATTCCAAGGAATTCGAGAGCCGAAAGCTGCTCAAACACGAAGCAATAATAGTGTGCGCTCCCGCTCGCCCCAGGCCCAAGTGGCACTCGATGCGCACGTTGGAAACTGTGACCGGTTCTCGGCCGCTTTCCGACGACTGCGGTGGCGGCGGCGGGTATGCGAATGCAAAAATCGCGGGGTCGCGATCTTCTTGAATCGCGTCAATCGTCATTCGCATCGCCCTCCAGCCGCGCTGATGTCACTGTTTGCTTTAACACTAAGCGACCGATCGAAGCGGAATCGAGTGGAGCCGAGTGGCCGATCGACAGGAAGCCACTTGGCACAGAAGTCGGTACCATCGAGGTGTAGTCACCGGGATGGTGATGATGGTGATGATGATGATGATGGTCTCGACATGAAGATGTGAGGCACGGGAGGGTTAAAGGTCGACGAGTAAGTGTTGAAAACATCACAAGCGCAGCGCGTCGCATCGCGCCGTGGGTACCGAACAGGAGAATGATCTAATGATGAATGATGCCACAAGGAAATCAGAATCAATTATAGGACCATCTCACCTGACCCGACCTGACACAATTTGTTCCGACAAATTTATCCAAATTATTGACAATCAGATTTGAAGGAAAACAGAATGGTTCACCTAGACCGAATAAGATCGATCAAACAGATATTTCGGACCTGACACGCAGACAACTACTTTGAAACATAGATGGCCATTTCGGCAGAACGGCGCTTTAATCAATCCCCCCCCCCCCCCCTCCGCCTCCAGCCTTGCGGTTGGTGTGCCGGTGGGCCGGACAACACCAGACAGCTTCGCACAACCTTCAAAGGTCGCACACGATAAGAGCTCTATAAAAACATATGTAGGTACCGACGATAGTGGACCCAATGGTCCTCCCAACAACAAAGCGCTAAAACACTGTAATTGCACCAAACAAGATAAGATAGGTTACACCACCTGGAGGCACCTGAAGGCAGGCATCCGGGATCCGGCGACACAAGGTGCGTGGAAAGAAATGGTCAGCAAAAGGGACCGGAAAGAGGTCAGTAAATAGCACTAATATCGCGAAGCGGAAACTGAAACCCCATCTTGATGATTAGGAGCAGCGGTATCAACGAAACTTCATGCAACTTTGAGCTTCAAAATACTAAATGTGAACTAAATGAAGTAGTATTAATTACGCGGATTTTACATTACACCTTCTTCTATAAGAAGCTCGGTAATGATGCTTTCGTATCTTAGGCATCTGCCATGAAAATGGCTTCCCGATGGCTTCTTGGGCCTGTTGCGATGCAAATGCTTTACTGCCTTTAGCCGGCTAGACATGCAACTCATTTCGAAAACCCATCGGACAGTGATATTACCCTTGGTCACGCAAACGAGCAGCGCTACCATCGGGGTGTTCGTTCGCCAATGGAACCGCACCGCCCGGGGACGAGACGATACAGCAGAGGGCACCGTCAGCTAGCAGAACGGCGGCAGTGTACCGCCAGCCAGAATATAAATAATGCACCAGCATCGAAAGGCGATGCAACGGAGGAACCGAACAGAACAGTGCACCGGGCGGGCTCCACTGTACAAGCGCTATTGATCCAAGAAGTTTTTTTTTTCTTCTTTCGCCTTGGATGTGGTTTTCTGTTCTCATAGGGGTACCCCTCCCGTGTGTGTTTGTGTTTGGTTTGAAAGAAAGAATCGAACACAGCAAGCATGTGATGGGCTGAAATAGTGTGCCAAGGCGTGCCAGAGTTGGTGTGGTGTGCTGATGATTCCAAGAAAACCTCCAGCACGATGCAAGCAACTCAGAGTTCTGGAACAACCCCAGGGCCCAAAAGAACAAGCAACCGTTTTGCATCGTTGTTCTTGAGAGTGTCTGAAAGGTACCAGTCTGTACAGTGAGACTAATGCAAATGAGAGCTTATTGGTAATAGAATTAAACAGTACAAACGCCGTTGTACATCGAAGATAATGCAATAACAATATCGGTCCCAACATTACCAACAATGAGTTCTACAAGTCCAATCACAACCTCCGATAGCGCTTGCGTGTGTATCGAGAGAAGTGACCACCGCCTGTTACAATCTAAGAGTACTATCGCGCCAAGCTAGCACGCAGCGTACACAGCAAACAGGTTGACAAGTTCGAAGATGATGACGCAATGGAGCTAGTTCGCACCCCCACAACCACACGCGCAGCCGGGAGCGAGTAAACAAAACGCACACCGGTAGTCGCATGCGCAATCAGTACCCCAAAAAAAAAACCTGCGTGCGATTTTGTGCGAGAATGATTTCACTTTCGCGTACTTCTGGTGGCCAATGCCAATGGAGTTTATCACCATTCTTAACGCGATGAATTAATAATGAAGGTAACGGCGACCTGGTTGTCCTGGAAGGGATTATTTTCAGAAAAATCTTTCTTCTTTCACAACACTCGTATTAGAATGTACACTACAAATCGACGAGACAGTCGCGCACACAGGTTGCAGCTTCTCTGCTGCTTGTCACCCTATTCCATCTCGACGACGACGGAGGAGCAAGGGACGTCAGATAACCTGCTGCTGTCTGCGGCCAATACTCAGTAGTGCCGCGCATGTTCAGCGTGTTGCGGTGGCAGCTTAGATAAACATGTTGATGTCGTCGCGAGCACACGCACACACCGCAGACTGTGGAAGACGGAGGCTAATTTGTTTGCGAGTTTCAGCCGGTGTCGTGGTCGACGTTGTGGTTTGACGTTAGCCGTCGCCGTCGCTCCGGTACGGTCCCCGACCGCGCTTGTCGATACGCCCCTCCCGATAAGCGCCCGTTGATAACATAATGCCTTGAGCTATGACAGCTTCCACCGTTTTTTTTTTGATCTCTCATTCATTGCAGTCTGCATTGCAGTGCAGAGTAGTGTCGTGTGTGCGTTGTCATCATCCAAGGCTGGCCGATGCCTTAGACAACACGCTGAGAACAGGGCACGTGAACACTTGCGCGGCTGGTTTTTCACGTAACGCACCGTCGTCATGTGCACTGATCAGCTACGCTTCATACTAGAGCTGCAGGGCAAGTGGATCCCCGATAAGCCTTCACAAGCCTCTACACACCTTGATGGTGATAAGTGCGCGATAAAGCGCTAGTATTAAAATCGCTTTTCACTAATGCTACCCTCATCATCATCGCCACCACTGCTGCTGCTGCTGCTGCTGCTTTGGACACTTGTGGCAGTGGCGCTTACACGTGAGGCTAAGTAGCAGCCATCCCGAAACGCGCACTTTCTTCGACTAGCACACGGATCTCGGCACGACACCACCGGGAAGCACCTAAAACCGTTGTGGTTCATGCGTTGTCTTTGGCAACGGCGGAAGGAGAGGGAGGCAACCGTTTAAGTGCAAAAACCAACGTCCATTCCGCGCACGAAACACCTATAATTATTAATCGATAAAGAACGCACAACAACGGTGACACGGCGAAAGTCCGAAAATTGCCGGCGGCCAGGGGGCCCTTGTGTTCTTTTTCACTCTCTATATATCTCTCTATTTTAGTGTCCGGTGTAACTCCACGCGAGTTATAGTCGAGTCGAAAGGTGATGCAGAAACACCTACTAAAGCTCCACACCACGAAGAGAGCTCGAACCGCACATCGAACGCACAACTACGCCCAGGCACGAGAGACGTCTTTCCTGGGTACGTAACTATGGGGGACTCTCGAGTCGGGCCGCACCGCACCACCGACAGCAACGACAACATACGCACACGTTACGTTATGGCCCCATCCAATCTAAGCTCCCCCGATACACACACACACACCGACCAACGAGAACGTGGGGAGCAAGACGCGACTAGACGGCATTCAAATATTCATGTCAGGCGGTCGTCGTCGTCGCGATCTCTCGGTGTGGTGTGTGCAGCAAGCGGCGATATGATATCAACGTGACGACGAACAAGTGTATTACTGGCGCGACTGCTGGTACTGGTGGCAACCAGCAATGTGTCCAACCACCAACCAACCAGCGCCCGCCATGTGATATTGGCGCGATCCAACACGCTACTATTATGAGCGCCAACGTCGTGAGTGCGCGCAGACCTCGGGGGTACTCAGCCCTCGACATCGCACACAGCCACACAGCGAATGTACCGGGAAAATCGCGTGGAAATTGACGGCCTCGACCTGTGACTATCGGCCGCGAACTAGTAGGTCGAATTGCACCATCACCGGAGAGAGACAGAGAGAGAGAGAGGTATGGTGGTCGTCGCTGTTGCAAATGAGCTAGTTGCATGCGTAAAGAACTGTTCCTTCTCCTACCAGCTTCATCAAACCGCCATTATCGCTCGTCATCACTGCTGCTGCTGCAAGGGGAGATTTATGAAAATTAATGACTTTTTTAACGATGTCTAATGTCGTTCCGATCGATCAGACAGACTTACCGCACCTGCTGCTCACCTAACATGACCTAACGCTTCGCAAACACAAGCTCAAGCGGTGCTTAAAAGGGCTTATTACTTTCACCCTCTTTTCGCAAAAGAGCCTCGCGCTGGTCGCCCTGCGGAGAGCATAAACCGGGCCGCACAAACCATGTTCACGATCTGATAGAAGTGTTTCGCTCTCGGTGCCGATGGTGGTTGTAATCTATATGGTTTTTTTTTTCGTTTGCTAGTTGACGCGCAACAGGCGCGGCAAAGACTAATTATCGCACGCTGATAAGAAAAACGGTGCTTTTGGTTGCGTGTACAGGGCTGACAAATGCGAAAGAAAGCACCCGAAAGTGTGCTCCCCGGTTCGCTATGAAATCACCGAGGCCGATGGATGACTAATAGCTATATTATTAGCAACAGTGTGGTGACAACACTACGGAGGAGACCAGCGATCAGATGTATGATCGCCGAATAACGGAAAAGAAACAAGCCGAGAACGATTTGCTCTTTTTTCTTGGCACACAAGTGACGCTAAGATTGGTTGTGCTAGACAAATGCGTGACAAAAAGAATTCGGAAAGCTGATAGCGAAGATTTGAAATTGAAACCAGTGGGGGATGACTCTATAAACCCAAATAGTAAGGTTGTGAAATCATCCTTCTTGATCAGAATACGATGAGAGATCGTCTAAAATCAAAATGTAAATCAAATCGAGGCGCTTACCATCATATTAATATGATAAGAAGATAAGATAAGTAAAAATATAAAGTACTGCAAAGTGAAGCAACTGATGGGTATTACATTGTAACCGACGCATTTCAATGCTTCCAGTAAAAAGGAGGGGATATAAAAAAGGAAAACAACACATAAATAACAGCATCACGGCATAGCAAAGGCATTGACATGTGATGTACAGTAACGATTGCGATCGAACAATGTAGGTTGTTCCCAGACCCTCGTGATAAAGCGCCGTCGTCCGGATCCGGTCCCGGGTGCATACAGCACTGCATCTCTGCAACGACTTTCACTAACAGAGCCTCTTTTCACTTTCAGCTGCTCAGCACGACGTATCTACCGGCAATGCATCACAGTGACAGTGATCGCGTCCTGCTCTCATCCCTTGTGATTGGATGGTCGCACCTTCATCAACAATCGGGGCGAGAGCGACGAGATCGTGTATCAATGAAACGGACCCTGCATTTGCACCAACCGCCCCGCCGTCCCACCCTTTCCTAGCCGTGGCGCTCGATGGAAAGTGAACAGCGCAGAGCAGAGGGAAGGAAACAGTCTCATTCATTCAGAGACCCACTGGCGAGAGATAAACAGCCACATCTTGGTCCGGTGCAATACCTTTGCTTGTCTTCAGCGTTTCGTCCTCCTTCTCCCCAAACCCCTTCCGAACATTTTAATCGATTGCATCGTGTAGCGGTGGCAGCGGCGGCGGCGACGGCAGTGATGCATTCCAATGCACTTTTCTCGCCCCGCCCGATAAGGGAAAACTATGCGGGAAGACCGAGCCGGATCGCCGCCTAGCTCGTGGACCGGGATCGTGATTGATCGCACGAATCGCTCCATTTATAGGACGCTCTAATGGATCGTAACAGGCTGCTGCAGCTGGGAGCGTCTCTCATCGGAAAGGCAATCGTTTGATTAGTCGAGCAATTAATGCAAATTGCGAGGAGGAGCGAAACCAAAGCAAATCGGAAAGGGGAGAGAAATCTAGCGTCATTGTTCCGGAGGTACCAAAAATAATATCAAATCGCTTGTGCTCATAATCATCATGTGAAGCAATCGTTCAGGAATCCCCCCACACGGCCGTACATCAATCAGGTAGAACCATGCAGCACAACAATATCATAATAATCACGACAGTGTTACAGCGCCGTTCACCAACCTGTGCTTCTTCTGCATACCACCAAGCATGTCCCTTGAAATAGTTTCACCCAAAGGCGACATCACCACAAAATGCATTTTAGAACGGGTTGCGATAGTGTTGCAGCGCTGGGTCAGTGCAACGATGCCCAGAGTTCGTGCCATAGTTACATTGCTGTGACCTATTAATAGGCCCCAAACTTCAAATCGGCCCCAAAACACCGGATGCCTGTGATTGGGAAAATCCCTTGTAAATCCCTCGGGATCTAAAACCGATGCGCGAATAGAGGGCACACCGTAAGGCACCCACACAAACGATTAAGAGGGAGAATTTTATTGCGAAAGAGAAACGAGAATGTTTGCCCAAGATGTCATCACTGTCCCTCGCGATATGAGGTCATTGTGGTATCGAACAGGAAGCGATATTGTTGCAAGCAACTGCACAAAAAGGAAATCTGTATTTTTAGTCACAATTTTAGTTCATTTGATAACTAGCTAGCAGTGAGCCTGAGACTGGCATTTAAGGATAATTTGATATTTTAAACAAGAAATAAAACCCAAATTCTGCATCATATGCGATGGCGAATGAGGCATTACCACAACATAGCGCCCTGACAGAGTAACACTCAGCAGCGGAACGATCAAACGATGATCTCTGGGAGTCCTCCACTCCCGTACGGGCTCCCGAAACGAAACACACACACTTGATCGTTTAACCATAAACACGTATAATGGCAACAGACTTCCAGGAAATACTGGACCCCCTCGGTGGATTCCATCTCCTTCGCGCGACAACCTTGAAAACGGATATATTTTTTTACGATTCAACTGCCTCCGGCGTTAGTTACGGCGCTGAGCTGAGCCTCTTTCCAAAGAGTTCTGCTCTGCGCCTGACGACCGCTCGGTGATGTGGGCTACTGATCCGCTGATTGCTAAATTATTCTCGGAAGTCTGGCAATCTTAATTCAACAAACGGGCTCAAATCGATTTACACACATTGCCACCAGTAGGCGCCAAATGGTTGCGATACTATCTGAGATAATATATTTTTTGTCATTAGCAATCCGTTGGTCCAAATATCAAGCAACCAACGGAACCGATTCTTTTCAATCTGCACACTCGGCTCACCATGTTATCCGCGCTCTTGGCTTGCGTCCGACTGACTTGCCAGTGGTTTAATCAAATCACAACATTTATCGCAATAAATCTTTGCGCGGAATTGTGCGGATGACGTGTCTCGACACAAATTGTACAACACTTGACGAATTTGTCTTTAGTGACGAGAGTCACATCCACACACACACAGACAGAGACGTCTGGTTGCATGAATGAAATGGAGGAGACACGTTAATGCGTGGCAACATTAAAAATAGCGCATTGCGCGCATCAGTACAGCTCCAACTTCGTCGCCGTGGCGTACCAAACACTAGCACTTTTAGGAAGAGAGTGTGTAGTTCCATGCATCAGCTGAGGAGTGTTGTGTCGGTTTATGACCCAGGAAAGATTAAGATGAAGGATTTGGTGCTGCCGTGAACTTCAGCCCATAAGCAGCGTGAGCTCTATTTTGGGCCGGTGGCACGTTGAGCACACTTACCTTGACATAAGCAACGGAATATAGTTTTTGAGTAGAGTTTAATGTTTGCATACGGCGCATTTTGGCTACCATTCCTTTGGTGACATGCGCTCGTTGTGAATGAGATAATAAATTATTGGAGAGCACATACCTAAAACGATAAGAAAGAAAAAGGAGAATATTAGGATAGGATCATCAGCGATTCATGAAGTTGTTCTTTTTTGCAATTTTAATATGAGTTTACGATCCACTTCTGTTGATCTTTTAAACAACAGGACTTTAAGACACGCATATCAACCGACACAACAAAATCAATTCCTTGATCTGTCATCTACCTCAATCAGCTTATTTTTGGGTTACATTTGATGCTGCTCATAAAAAATAATTAGCAAATCGTAAAAATGTGCTTAATGTGTGTGTCCAGCAAATTTGATTCCCTCTTTTTGAAGTTTTTTTCAATCATCCAAATACGAATTGACCGTTCAGTCCCATCAAACCAACAAACGCACAGACAAATTTCATTGGCAGGCAATAAAAATTGTTGCGGGATAGGAAGAGTGTTACGATAACAGTGCAGTTTATTTATGAAGCATTATTTTAATACATGAACAATTTTTAACAACCTCCAAAACACACTCGTCCATGTGGTACAATACGTAATCCTCCTTTCATCGAAGATATCGTCTACAAAACAACAATCATGAATAATTTATCAATCCGCACCCCGATTAAGAAATCATCACCTCATCAGCGTCAATCGTAAACCGGCCAGCAGCAACCGGCGATCTCGCGCACACGCTTAAATGGTCAAAATTGTGGATCGAGTTTAATTAACATTCAGTCACAATCTCTACGACCGGGAATCGGGTGTCTGTCGCCGTCATCAGTCTCAGAGCAGAAAACGTAAATGCAATCCGCGATCGTTACATGGCGCGGCGTTGCCGTTGACGCTCTCTTTCTCTCTCACTCTGTACTCGATCACTCTTCCGCCAAGCAATTACAAAATTAAACGAATGCACCACGATGCCATCACCAAATGCGTCAGACGATGCGGTCTGTACCGGCGATACCGGCTTTCGCAGATGTTTTGATTGACGGACCGGGCGACCAATGCGGCTTCTGCACGCAGTCACGCACTGGCCCCGTCTGGTCCTGCTGGGAATCAGTTTTGTGGTTTTCGGACCGCACGCCGACGACGACGCAGACCCTTTTTTCCCGAAGGACAGCCACGCGAAAGATGTCCGCGCGAGGCATGACGACACGTCACCCAACGGAATGAGGTGTCCTATATATACATATATCTGGGAAGCGAAGCCGGCTACCTTGGGGTCTCCATGTCTGCAGTGAGAAATGCGCCATGTATCGCCAAAACGACATTTACGTGAAAATGTTCGCACGAATCGTGATCGCAATTTTGATCATCTCACACAATCCGCTAAAGCACTGCTCGATTCTTCGTAAAGTAAAACAACCTGTTTGCCTTATCAAAAATGAAGATACTGAGACGTTATAATCAAACAGATAATTAGAATAAAGAGATAGCTAGGAGGAAATAGATAAAGAAGTCTGGATGGATGAACTTCCTGGACCACGATCAATCTCAAACATCCCGAAACACAAGAAGAAAGTCCCGCAACATACAATACTAAACTGAGGACAAAGAGTAAATAGAAACAGAGCATAATTTTGAGTAAAAAAAAGGCAAAAAATCCTTTTCAGACTCCTGTCTTTTCTCTGTCTTTTCCTTCATTTCCCGAGATTTTCTTCCCAAAAATCAGCTTTTCCTCGCCTCGTTTCCAGCGCCATCCAAAAATTGCATAAATGTAGGCGAACTATCATGCTCTCTCGTTCACTCTTTGGTGCCGGAGCGAGAAAAAACTGCTCGCTAGCGCCACCTAGCGGCACAACGAAACATCTTTCTCATCGTGCTATAAAACGATGAGATTATAGCACGAACAGAGCAGCACAGAAAAAAGACGACACTTTTGTTAGGTACCAGTTAGGTACCAAAAACAAGAGTTAGGTACCAGTTAGGTACCAAAAACAAGAGTTAGGTACCAGTTAGGTACCAAAAACAAGAGTTAGGTACCAAAAAGTCCTAACTCTTAAAAAGTTTAAGAAATGTTGCGCTGTTTGTTCAATTGATTAGCGTTATCAAGGGATTAATAACCAGAGGAAGTAGTTTCTACTTATTTATTTGTTTCAGGGTCGGCTGCGACCGTTTTCCCAAAAAAATTCGAACCGAACGATGAACTTCAGTGTGTAAACAAAAATGCTCTGTGTTTTGATGTTCGCCTCCTCCTAATCAGATCGCGGTCCTCAAATCTTGCGTGTCCTTTCAACGAGCAGCATCAACGTTAATTGAGAAGAATCTGTTGATAAGGCCGACAGCGGCTTACGTGGTTTTAGCAGCACCTAACCCCCGGGGACCTCGATGCAGCGACTAGCGCTCCTTTTGCTCTGTGCCCTGTCGGGCTTAACGATTCATCCGATTTACGCTGGACCGGAAGAGAACGAAGGCGTCAAGTATGCGGACCGTTGTGAGGCGTGCAAAGTGCTGGCCACCGAGTTGCAGGCCCGTCTTTCAGAAACCGGCCGTTCTCGCGACGTGATAGAACTCGGGTAAGTCTCGGACACGTATACCTGTCTTGCTTCGTCAGAATGTTAACTGGTTCCCTTGCCGATTGCAGGTATTCGCTGGATGATGTGAAGCCAAAAAAGCGCACCGAGTACCGGCGCAGCGAACTGCGGTTGGTGGATACGCTCGAGAACGTTTGCGAGCGCATCCTCGAGTACAACATCCATAAGGAGCGCAAGGACAGTACACGGTTCGCGAAAGGCATGTCGCAAACGTTCCAAACGCTGCATGGTCTGGTAGACAAGGGCGTAAAGGTCGATCTGGGCATCCCGTACGAGCTGTGGGACAAACCGTCGGCTGAGATAACGCAGATGAAGACGCAGTGCGAATCGCTGATCGAGGGGTACGAGCATATGTGATCGAGAAGTGGTACTTTGAGAAGCAGGACGAGAAACCGCTGATTGAGTACCTGTGCGTGGACAATGTGCTGAAGAACAAAAATACCCAGTGTCTCAATGAGACGTTGGAGGATAGCGAGAAGAAGAAGGATAAGGAGCAGGAACAGGAGAAGAAAGCGGAGAAAAAGAAATCAAAGAAGAAGAAGCAGAAGAAGCAGGACAAAGAAGAGCTGTGAATCCCAATCTTGAATAGAACCATGACCACGTGGTGTGTAATGAGCCTCAGCAACCGACGAACAAAAGCGAACAAGAAAGGTGTTTTGTTTGGTCGCATTTTTGGCTGGAAAATTCATCTTCCAGCGGCCAAAAAACAAGTGAAAAACCGATCTACCCCAGTGCCAGGCGTGCGAGAAGTGGAAAAGTTGGCCGTGCCGACGTTTTCAACTGGAAAACTAGATCGAAAAAGTGCACAGTGTCAAGAAGGAACTGGTGGTGGAAGAGAAGAGGTCAAGAGACGAGGAGCTGCTCCCACTCCTCCTTCCCGTCTTCGTCTTGGGCCCATGGAGTATCGGAGAGAAAATTCTTGCGGGTGATTCGGTGTTTGACAAAGGCCAAAAAGTGAAACAAATTGAACAGGAGGAGGACGCGTGTTGTTTGCGCAGATTGTGTCGATTTTTATTTTTTGGTGGGGAGGTGGTGGTGTATGCAGATCGATTGTGCCGTGAAAAATCGGGAAATTCCGTGCCGGAAGGAATAATCCGTGGTCGAATAATCCGAGAGAATCCGTGCTCCCGAAAATCGTGCCGCGGGGCCGAGGGGAAGAAACGCGGAGTATGGAATTGTGCGTGTCGTAATGGATGCGACGAGCGGTGGTGGGTGTTGGATAATTAACGCTAGAAGAACACAACAACACGGCGTTGGCGACGGCGGCTGCGGCCACTCGACAGCGCCACCGAAATCAACCACGGCCACGACAACGGCGACGACGCTGGTATACGGCGACGGCGACGGTGACGGCGGATTGCTGCAACCACGGAGACGACGACGGCGGCGGTGCAACAGCAGCGGCACTTCTTGTGGTCGCGGTGCTGCGCGTACGGAAGGAAAAGCAAAATTCATCTCCACCTCCTCCTCCTTCTGCTGTGCGACCGCTCTGCTGGTCCTGTGAGCGAGATAAAGGAAGCCAAGAACCAATAACTAGCGCGCGCATGCTAGAAAGAGAGCAACGGAAGGAAGAGGTACGTGCGGTGGTGGTGGTGGCGGCTGCTTCTCTACCGTGCGAACGCAGTGCTTCTGCGACAGGAGTTCTCTGCGCCCCCCGTTCTTTACTAAATAGTTTAAAATGATAAATTAGCTAGCCAGGTGGCTCTTTGGCTAGCTCATAAACATACTGTGAATCATGCAAAGTAGAGGAAATCTAGAGAAATCTGATGTACTCTACCTGAAGAGACCCGGTGTGATTCCTCCCTGTACTAAACCTATTTTTTAATCAACATTCATACTCAAAACCATCCCGAAAATGATTCACATCCGTCGTAGCAACAGTGACGAGAGCACTCTCGAAACCCTCTGAGTGAGCCGGCTAAAACGTTCCGCCAACCATATGTTACCTACGTCATCCAAGAGCCCCGTTACCATATTACTCATCCCTTTCTGTTCGGTTCGTGTCGTAAAGCGCTTCTGCGCACGAAACAGAACGGCGAGCGCGTGAGCCCCAAAAACCAATGTTGAAAAGCGCATTGAAATCGCTCATTCAATCGCATACTCAATCAAATTCAGCTCACGTTGAGGGGCATCATATACCGGGAAATTGGCCGTATCTGATCTGCGCTAAGCATCCTAATATTTGCACTATACAACATGAAGAGCCCCACTACACTGCGGGTTACTGCTAAAAAAAACCCTCTCACCTACAAGCACAGATGTTTATCTAGCACATAACGTGTGTACGAATGCAAACGAGGCAACGGTACAGCAGGTCGCACTTCACGAAACGTGATTCATCCTCGCTCATCACCTGCACTGCCAAGATATACCCGACGACGGATGCTTCTCACATTCCGCGACACTTCACCCAAACGATCGGCCCCTTCCCGAGAAGTGGGACTCATCACAGACCAGTGCGCTAAAATATCCACCGGTCCGCGTTTAGAGCGCCTTCAGATGCACAGCCTACGTATCGAGTACTCCTTCCGTGACCGCGTTCAACCGATAATTGCTCTACAAAAATGCACTCCTGTCCTCTGCGGTCATGCAGATGGTTGCAAGAAGAGTGGCACCCTGGAATGCCACCTCGGTACTAACGATAATGTGTTAATAAGTCAGTACAGGCTTCAAGACGAGTTTTGCTGTTTTTATGACCAAGTTGGACGGGAACCATCGTCACTGTGAATGGTGCTGCACTGTGACATTGGTGTTAACTATGCAGCATAATTAACTTCAAAGCAAATGCTCCGGTCACTCTGGTCTGTCTGGCAGGCTAAGGAAACGGGAAAAAATCTCTTCGTTTCTTCTACGGCCTAGGTGTTTGAATACAAGAAAGCAGCGTTTTTGCTTAAGCACAGCAAACCTACAAAATATGTCGAAAATACTCAATTTACGGTCCAACAGAAAGCTTCATTCTTAATTCTTTCTAATCTTTTATGCGACGTTGATAACGAGCTGTTGTTACTGTTATGATAGCGTCCATCTGAATATATCTTCAAGGAAATGGTGCTGCTTCAGGCGCGACGATCAAACATCAATCATCTTGAGGCAACTCACCGAACATGTCAGTCACATCGCACCAAACAAGAGATGATTGATATACGTTTTCTATGATTCGCAAATAGCCCCCCCCCCCCCCCCCTTCCCAACATTCGGTGACCCATTACCATTCCCCCTTCCTTTAGCGACCGCAAACTGGTCCCCCTCCTATTGAACCGATCCCATAAATCGCGGCCAATCTCGGCAGACACAAACGGCGCTCGGTATCGTGCGGTGGTAACATGTGGGAGAGGAGCAGACCGTAAACACCCCTCAAACGGGAACTCTATTATTAATATGTCAAGTAGCATTTGCCTTTAAAGCGTGCTTTCAGTGGTGAGGGGTGGAGGCCACTGCGAAAACCCCTGCGACCGATCTCAGTTACAAATCTTGAGATTCCCATGTTTTCGGCACTCAATACACGATCAGACAGCCGCCAGACACGAGCGGTTATATTTTTGGGGGTGTTGCACCCACGTTTCAACACACGATGCCGCCCCGTTTACTCCGATCGGCGGCACGTCTCACCACGTACCGTACAACACATTCTTGAGCTTGACCTGTCACAACTGAGCGCTCGGTTGAGGTAGGTCCAGTTATGAGTTTTGCTATTGTTCGATCGAAGATCAATGTCGCAATTAGCCAAAAAGAAAACTGAGGAGTTGTGCTAGCGCATGTATTATCAATTGGGATTTTCTATATTCATATTCTGTTGATTGATTAATTGGATGACAAATGGTGTGCCTTATAACGGTTTTCTGCCTTCTGCAATGCATAAATCGTTATCAAAAATGGAAGCATATGAGATAAAACACAATGACAGACAATTTCTTGAATTTTTTCCACAGGACAGGGATAAGTTAATGAGCTACTCCCCCAATTTATGTAACCTCATGGTCCACTTCAAAACCAGTATAACTAGATCAAACAACGAATACTGACAGAAGATGGAGATTGACAATGCAGTGGGTAAAGTCGTCGTGCTTTAAAAGCATTCTCGTGACGACGTGACGAGTCCTACCCGTGCAATCAGCGGCGTGTGTGTTAAGAAGGCTATCTTAATGAAATGCCTAATTTGTCACGATGATAGCGCACTTTGACGACACCAGATCGGAATGTGTTCGAAGTTCGATTCCAGAGTCACGGAACCACTTGAAACCTGCAGCCTCCTGACGCACCATCATCAAGCTAATGCCTTTGGTAGCACCACTCTGGCACACCGCCGCAGAACAGAACGCAGCGCGAGAAGAACCGGTGCTTCTGGCTCAATTACCCCACACCACGAACACGCGCTGTTATGGGCTGCTAACCCTCCCGCGGCTCAAGAGTCTGGTGTCATCGTCTTCAACCACAGTCACCACCGACGAGTGTCGGTTCTGTCAAATCCGACGTCTTCCGCATCGGACCCCATCACGACGGAACGCACCCTGGATGACACGTCCAGGGCAGCTGACACGAACAGAGACTAGATGGAGGAGAAAGAGAGAGAAGGAGAGCAAACAGAAGAAAACATTCCCCCCGACATCAACGAGATGATGATCGCGATCATGACGATGATGCGCATCAACGTCGGACCTCTCTTTCGAAGGGCGCAAGCAAATCGAGACAAACAGCGCTTGACCTGGTTCGTGTTGCCATTTAGTTTGGACGCTCCCTGCGCCGGATGCACCGGACCCTCAACCGGTGATCCAGCTCCGACTCCGGTGATCATCACAAACACATAACATACCAGCAGTCAACTGCTGGTACAGCGCACAATAACCCTTCGGAGGTTCAGAGCATTTTCTCACAGAGCCCAACCATCCAGATGAGTCTTCCCATGAGAGATGAAATGGACATCCTCTCGGTGTGCCACTTAGCGATCCACGAAGTATAGGTTGCAGTTGCGGCATACCCGAGAACTCGACCACCACCTCCGAAGGGGAAATGGGATTTTCAAAAAAAAATAAAGTCCTCCACGACATCAAGGTATTTCGGGGAATTTGCTTTATCGACAACCCGGACGGCGTTAAGTTCCATCACTCCGCCACAGGAAACACAAGACGAAGATCGAGATCTTTTCGCTGTGGAACATCGACACCATCTACAACAAAACCACACACTCACAAACCCATACCGATCACAGGAGATCTCTCTCCATTTTTAGAAGTGATAAATCTTTACGACACTCTCAACCAACGAAGAGAACGAAAACGATGCGCGCCCAGCCCCACGGAACACGTCATATCTTCTCTTCTACTTTTTTGGGGCGGCTGAGCTGGCCACTAGGGGCATCAATACGCTTGAGATGAGAATGCTTTTCGTCAAATTTGAAGGAAACAGAAAAAAAACTGGAAACCAAACTTTACTTCTACCAAAAGATGCCGGAAACGGAGAGGCCGAAGCTTTGCATGCTTCGCGATGGCGAGTGACAGGAAAACATAAACAAGTCCATTATCGTAAATCAGTGGCTGCGGCGACGGTGATGGCGTTTTTTGGGACCAGGAACCAGCGGGCCCACGCGGGATGCTGGTAGTATCTAGCGAGCTACCGTTACTGATCGGAAGATATGGGCGGGTTGGTTGATGTATCTCGACAACTTTCTCGATGGATTGCTACTGGAGGAATTGAGGTAGTTTTTGATGGATTCACTTTTCGCGGACGGAGAGAGAGAATCTAAAGAGGGGATTTCTGAAGTGTGGACCGACCTGCGTGATGTTATTTGTGATCAGATATGGTGCACGTCAGCTTCCGAAGAGACTTTTCTCTAGCGAAGCAGATACTCAGAAAACAATGGCTTAAAACAATACCTCAACTCAAAACTATCTTCTGATGTTCAAAAGATGCTCCTATCCTCCTATAATATACTTCTTCTTAAGCTAAATATTGAAAAATCACGTTTTCTAATATTGCGAAATCATTTATACTAACTGATAATCGACATTATAATCGCAAAAATGAACAACATCATCAGCAAAATGATTTGTTCATAATTCGCAGTTCATAACACTATAGCTAACGAGAGCGGTCGAAGGAAATGTCAAGTCAATCGCCCAGTACTGTAACTAATCTCCCTTTCACACCTCTGGGGACCGATAATTCCCGGACCGTGACATGCCTTTGGTGGATAATTTTCCCCACCTGCGGCCCACGCTGCATCGGGTCTTCGCCCTACTTCGCACGCGACAACCCGCGGAAGGGTTTCCTGTATTGTTGTAGAAGAAGTTCGACCGTATAAAGTACCCATTGTTACACGACCAGATCGCTGGTCGTGACACGTGATTACATTAACACCTTCCGTAATCCAATTTCCTCCCTGGTCCATGTGACACACACCCCTGCACCAAGCACCATTCGCGGGGCGGCAAGAGGCAGCAATTCGTAAAATCGAAAAATCCATGCACGTTCCACTTCACGATCCACTTAGTTCCGCTTGATCGCTCTTTCCCATGAACCGCTCACATTCTGGAACAGATCCCCCTCGCCCGACGTTCCCTTTTCCTCCACCTGTGTGTGTGTGTGTGTGTGTGTGCGACATACAGTTTTTTTTTTTTGTAAACCACTATATTCGTCTTACGGTGCTTTCGAATTCGTTGCTTTAGCAGCGCGTCAACATCGACACAGCACATTCGACATGCACCAGCGGGTCCGTTTCATATCGCTTATAGGATGGATCGCTTGCTGCTGCTGCTGATCGGATCCGGGTCACCCCCGTGGGACAAACAGAGTAATTTGCCACTTTTTTCCCTCAATTTCCCTCAAATATTGCTCTCTATTGGTCCAGAGCTCAGGTCCATAAAGCGATCATCACCACATGCCAAACAAGATCGCTGATGTGCTGATTGCAGCAATAAACAGAAACGATATATTCAACCTGGAAACCGATACAAAGCCATCAGTCCGCGTGTTGTAAAAAAATAAATAGCCACCAAGATATATCATGTTCCAGCAGCAGCAGTAGAAAAAAACGAAGATGGTTACCCCCTAAACCAAAAACCACCAATCGCATCGCGCCCGATATGCGCGATATGTTGACAAATGGTAATAAAAAACTATAATTGACAGCTCAACACCGGCAAGGTGAGCGGGAGAGAGAGTCGCGGCGACGACACACGGCACGTAAAACGGTCGAATGACTTCACGGTTTTGCTCGTGGCGTCATCGAAACAATAGATTGTTTGCTTACCGCCCGGTGTGTCCATCCGTCGAACCTGCCTCGTCGCGACGCCACTGCCGCCATACTTTGAATTCAATAGGTGCCGCCAGTAACGGTGCTTGTTCCATTGGATAATAACTATATTTTCCATTGATCATTTCCTATCCCGGAATGGGGAGCCGCCAATGGGCCAATGGGGTGAAATACAATCCAACGCCCCACAAGTCGATCGCGAGTGGCGCCGGAAGAAGAACACAACGTTGACGATTGTTTTGTTTCGATAAGGAGAGCTAGCAAAGCCATTGCGAGTTGCGTTCGGAGCGCAGATTCACACCATCATGTCGACCGATATCTTGGGCGGATGCGGATACCACTCAAATCGGTGCAGTGACCTGTGCGCGTTTCTAAAAATAACACTTCCTCGGTACCTTCGGTACCGAGAACAGACAGCCCACAGATGATGATCAGTCAACGTCTGGCGGTTGAGGTTACGCGTAACGCTTAAAGGTTCATTTCCGGTCCTGTTGTGACATGGGTGACGCTGCTGCACGATTCATTGCCCAAGCGTCACGTCAAATGTGATTTGTAAAGCAACATTCACACACACACGCACACAGACACGTTCAGGCGACGGTTCAAACTGCTATGCATGCACAATTACTCATCTTAAGTGCGCGCGTGCATCAGCGAGGAAGTTGTTTATTTTATTTTATTTGCAAAGAAGAGAACGAGAGAGAGAGAGCGAGAGAGTTCAGCAGTTCTAGTCGCAATGCCGTTAGAAGAACATCTTGAGAGAACGTCTCCATCCGCACTCGATCATGCTCCAAGAACGGATTGTTAATGAATTGCAGTGTTTGCGGCACCACTTCGGTGAAAAGCCGTGGCCACACGGGGCGAAAATTTGCGCGCAAATTTGCACATTAATGCCAAAATGTTTTCGCTTCGTGTGGCAGGTGTAAAACCCCGAAAATTTATGCCGAAATGTCAAACGTATTGTTTTCATCTGTGTTTTGGCCGCTGAAGTTGATTTCCGAATAAATTTTGCAGTTTTTAACGATTTTGTTGCTGTTGCTGTTATATTTATATTAAAAATGCAAAAACAATACGAAAAGAACCTACATTTTCGTAAATAAAGCGTTCGATAGCGTCAAGGGTTCAGCGAAAAAGTCCGCGGACGTATAAAAGTTTGACAGCGTGTAAGGGTTAAGCGAAACCGTTTTGGCATTAATTTTTTCGTTTGCGCTAGAGTTTTCGCCCCGTGTGGCCACGGCTAAATGCTCTAGAGTGTAAAAGATGATTTAATGCCGGTCACAGAATGCTGACCAAGCAATCAATGGCGTGTTCCACAAGCATTAAATGTCACTCCAAGGCTCTTGGCTGATCGAAGCACTTCAAATAAACTGCCACTTGGAGAAACCAAACACGTCCAAACGAGTCCCAACACGTTTAGCACTTCGTAGCATACATGATCCTGCATGAATCATCGGTTGCAGAACATGTTAATGCTTTTTATTTATTGCTATACAATCGCGCTCATCCTACGCTCATCGATGAATGTGCGTCGAACTGCATGCGCTGCGTCCTGTCACAGAGGGACTACTTTCTAAATGCCACCACCACCACCACTACACCGCACACTGCAAGTAATAAGATACACAGAGGGCGCCAACGTTCGCCCTCGGTTATTCGCTCGCTGACTCAACGTGTGTAGGAGGTTGGCTATATCGAACCAGAACCAGAAACAAGATCAACCAACCATCGACTCCCCCGGGATCAAAAAAGGGTGTAGGCAGAGGGAATAGAGACGCGCGCAGGCCCTTGTGTCTAGACAAGGAATAATTACATCCGAAGGCGTACCACCGGGTTCCTTTCTCTTGGTAAACACAACCTTTGACAGAAGAAGGAGACAGATCATCCGCTGCCAAAGGAAGAAAAAAAAGCTGTTAATCGATTGCTGATAATCTGGAGCCACCAATGCGTTGTTTAATATTCCGCAACGCTTAAGAAACGAACCATAATTGGAGACCATAAAGAACACATTTACATGGGGACCGGGTGAAACTGCATCTGTTTGTGACAACATATGTTGGCAGCTATACTAAACCAACACAACCGCACATATTGAGGTAGACCAATAAATCGATCGCTTTGCCACCAGACACCTAAGCTCCAAACTTGGAAATGGTGAGAGGAGAAGGAACAAGAAACGCTCGTGGTTTCTCTAGAGATTTTATGAATTTATTAGCGCCATGCTCGTTCGCATTATGATTGCTAAAATATGCAAAGCCGGGCAGAGAGGCTAGCATAGCCTGTTTGTGGCATGACACCCTATCCCCCCCCCCCCCCCCCCCCCACAAATGCATGGCCAATCGCCAGAGTTGACCATCGACTCAATTGACCTTATTTATAAAACGCAAAAATATGCCTCACATCGTGGCATATATCCAAGAAATCGGTATCGGTATCGGGATCACCGGTGGTGAAAGCTTTCCCAGCCCTCTGTTGGAACTTTTTGCAGTTCGTTTGACATAAATCTAAATTCAATCATTATTGACTTCGAGACTTTCTACCGGAAAGTTGTGTGAAGTAGATTAGATGGAAAATGCCTTTGACGCAAGCCAACCTCTGACGAAATACTGCTTGCATAAAGTGTTTCTTAACTACAAACAACCTACCGAAACCCGAAACACTACCGTGAAATCATGATGACATTGGGACAAAGCCGAACTTGCCGGCGGAAAACATTCTAATTAATTAAGCATGAAACCGGCTAATCTGACCGGTCTTTGCATAAAACCGTCTTTTATACAACGCCTGCCAAAATGGCATACGCTACTGCGCGGCGCGTATTGCCTCAGATGGTTTGTCACAGCACTATAAAAGGAACCAGTTTTTGGAAAGCCATTAAAAGCCAACTCTCCAGTTCGCAACCACCTCGAACATCTCAATCTGTTTTTGGGGGTTTTCTTCTCTCATTTCATTGTCGCTGGTCTGGTTCAAGTGAGTATGTTTGGGGGAGTGCGGCCATATCTTATGTTAGGACAACCAAGCAACGCTAAATGCTGAAATTAATGCAAATTAGCGATCGTCGGAGTCGTATTCCCAAATCAGGCTTTGGACACTAGTATGTTCTGCTTTGCTTGGCTCTCTGTTGTATCTAAAAAGAATAAGAGCAGTAATGAACTGTACATAGCATTTCATCTGAACTACGGAATACTTTTTGCACATTAAATTTAACGATACCTAACAGGCGATTGGTCCAAAAAAACAATTGAAATACTTCAATTTACAGGTACATTTTGAAGCGACGTAATTTCCATATGCATACCTGCAAATAAATAAAAGAAAAACACGACATTAGTTACTTGAAATAGTTGTAAAACAATAAATATAATGGTTTCAAAATAGAAAAGCTATAGTTACAAGACTTATATGAGAAATTTAATACATGAATAAGGTAAGGTAAACTCTCGTTTTGTAACAGAAAGCGAAGGAAATTGGAATTCACGGCACATATCTTGTCGACAACAAAGTACATTTTTCCACAATCGTCCACGATCGGTTTACATTCAAACCCGTTTCGACATTCATGCACCGGAGCACCGGAGCAAGTTAGCAACAATTTGGAAACTGTTTTCGACATTTCACCACCAATGCCGCCGTACCAATGTATAGGCCGCCTTTTTGGCCGGTTTCGCTTTACGTTCTTGCGTTCCTTGAGTGCGTGTTTTCCGTGTTTCTTCCATTTCCCGCTTTATTTGTCCAAGTCACCGACGAATGTCGCCGAAGAAACGGTTTTGCTCCGTCCGTCCGGTCGGCTGCTCTCGTAGAATGCAAATCCATTGTATCTCTGCGGTGAAACGCGGCCAAACGGAACCGCTGGCGGCACCACGATGAGACACAGAATAAACACAGCTTTTGGCAGCCGTAATTGTTTGGGTGTTTGTCGCAGCAGCAGCAGCAGCAGTACGATTGAGAAGCCGCAACTCAAGTCAGCTTCCATGTTTTTTTAAGGAAATGAATCGTCCACAATATGCAGATGGCGGAGGGGGAACGCAAGCTGGAAGCTCAAACACACCCGGTGTGACAACCGGTGTATTCTTCTTCACATCGGTGTCTTTTCTGCGTCAACCGCAGCACCCAAATCGTTCAATTGATTCAACACCAGAAAGGTAATGTGCCGTGAAGATCAAAACGCATGCGGCACACCTGAGCCGATTGGGCGGGGGATAAATTGACATTAATACTGATTGAAGCGCGTCAACGTTTTGGCAAATCTTATTTAATGGACATTTAAGACGCCCGGCTGATAAGTTAAGCTCAATTCATTAGCCCCGTTTTCTTTCGTCATCCCTTTAACACCGGGGGAACTCACTTGTTAGTGTCAGGATCATGCAGTCGTACTTGTTGAACCGCGACAGTACCGATGACATACCATTCTTCGGCACAACACACCTCTTCATGCTTCACAGCATAATTTTCACTTCAACTCTGCTTTGGTACGTTACACTTCAAAGGCACTTTCAAATTAACATACTTCACCACAACATTGCACTGCTACAGCTAGCTGCCGCGGAACTATGATTCCATTACGGCATCATCATCTTTCCCACGAACACGAGCTTCTGAACCTTTTGTTCTTGACCTTCTCATCAACATACATGCGCGATCACTGCCAATCGTAGAATCATATCAAGAACCTTTGCATTGCAAACGACAAATACAGTATGCTTATTCCTCAATCAACGCCGCAGCAATTGCAACACCGAGTCTATTCATTTAAACGGACTCCGCAATGCATCACACAATGGACCGAGTCGAGAGGCGCGCGAGGAGCCTCGATCGTATCTCGTTGACTAATAATAGTACCGCATACGGTACGGTAGCGCAGCTAGCGCAAAAACATACGTAACCTCTGTCCTCCCACCTAACCACCTCCTAACGCCCACAACTGCAGGCCGTTCTGTGCGCAATCAGTCTCCTCTCGCCTCCGCTGCCATCTTTTCCAAACGTTGGCAACAAATAGGTGCCGGCAACTTTTGCACCCTTAATGCGAGAAGAGATTCCAACAATGTCGCGTCGTCGGGACAAGTCGAGCAAATAAAAAAATGGTTTATTTTTACACGTGATCGCGGGTGCCGCGTGAGTGCCTCCCACAGCTGTCACTCGTGGCAGTGCAGTATCCGCATCCACAGAATCCATCCCACCCATCAGATCACATTCGATTCGATCGCAAATGGCTACTGAGGCTAATTGGCGATCAACGGTTGGTCGATTGTGCAACTAATTTGAAACGAAACAGTTTTTTTAGTACTATAACCGCTTCAATCAGCGGTAAGAAACGGACTTCAAATGGGCAGCCGCTCGGAAGTGCGAGAATGATGACGCAAACACTTGCTGACTGTTCAAATGTCACCACAATGCCGCCGGCGCCGCCGCCGCCGGGCGCTAGTGAAGAATGATCTACTGTAAGAAGAACAGCCTCACCTTCGATGACTTCTGCTTGGCAGTCTCATAGTAATTAAGAATACATTTGGACCCTTCTGTGGTACAATAAAACGATCAACCTCGACAGTAGATACGCAACTGCTACTGCTTGTCATTTATCCTCCACCAGTCGCTCCCTGCTGATTGTATAGCCTGCTCTAAAGGTGATCTCACGCGCCTTACAATGATGGTTTATGGATGGCGTCATTTCGCCGACCGCAAACAGCGTTTTGATATGCACGCACTAGAGCCGAGGGGTCATACCTTCAGGGCCGTTGCTCCAGCAGTACTGGATGCAGATTGTCATAGAAATGAGCTCGGTGTATCACCTGTTTGATTGGTTCAGCAGTTCGCCACCAAGTACTCCTTCAACTCCAACCAGTGATCTACTTTGCAGTAGACAGCTCAATGAGCACTTACGCTACACGCACTCTAGGTGTTTAGCGATTTATTTATGCAAATAGCGCAACCGCTGACTTGGTGAGCGCGGGCACACACACACACACACACACACACACTCGATCGTGTGCTGATGATAAGCGCGACCGGTAATCAAGTGGTGTAGGGTAAGCAAACATACACATGACTAATGACTGCAGGTTTCTAGACTGTGTCAAACAGGGCTAATGTTTGCGGTAAGTCTAAAAGGCAACCCGCTTCACTTGCTGCCGACACAACTACCTTCTCTCAACAGTGCTGATTGCAGGAGCAGGAGCATATCAAGTTCAAGTGATCTTCTAAATGTATTAATCTATACCATAGATATTGTATTGTAAATGAAATTGGTAATTCTGATCAAATGAATTTAACAACTCAACATATCAAACAGGAAACAAGAGACTATACAGATGAAATTTGAGTCCTATGGCTATGACCTCGAACTTGGCAGAGTACGAAACGGTTATGGCCTGCATTGGTTCAAAATAAGGTGTCAATTGGGTTTGACCACATTCATAAACGCTGACTATAATGACACATAAACATGCCAAAAACTGTCATAGACAGTACGACTATAATTGCCAATAGTCACTTGGCACTCCCTCATTCCGCTCGGCATGACGCAAAAACCGAAAGATTCTGTGACCGTAACACCTAATAAAAATCGAATTTTTAAACGGCGCCTCTGCCGGACCAACCGGACATGCGACACAATTTAAACCATCTGTTTAGCGTACGTGCTACCAGCGGGTGGGTGTGCCACCGTTGCGCAATAAAATTCATAAAAATCTTGCCACCAAATTCCTTCTCTCAACTCAAGTATCCCGGGGCCACATGTGAACGATTTTCGACAGATCTAGACGCGAAGCGCAACCGCGTCGACGGCCACCATCATTTAACCATTTCATTTATTGACCAAAATTGACCACCTTGACACTCGCGGGGACTTCCGCCACCAGTAAAAATCAAGCGTCTTAACGGCTTGTCTCTTGGCTGTGACCATGACCAGGAGAGGAGCGTCGAGCAGTCGCGCGCGCGCTCGCGCGTACGCTTACGCTGCTGATAACGAATTTTTATCGCTTTCTTACCCTTGCCTGACATTGTGCAGCAACGAAACGGGGTTCAAGAACTCCGAGCGACGCGCAACTACTAAACACTGAATGCAAATGGAGGAGGTCGGGAATCGCGCCATACACTCGCGCCGGTGCGGGTTGTTGTTCGCCATCATGTTTATTTAGATGAATATGCATAGGGACCTCTCCTCGGGTTCATCCACAAACTGGGGCTCCGGACTATTCCCTCAACCAACTGAGCCATAAAGAGACAGAACCGTCGCTCCGGTCGGAGATGGAACGATCGCAAGTAACGCAAAAGATTTGCGAGCTTTAATGTAAGAAAATGGTCCATTTGTGTTCCACGCAAGGAGCACAAACTACGAACACATTCGTAGGTGATTACGGGGCACATCAGCAAGCGACCGGATTATACCTAGCCGGCCACATCTAGTGGCCTACAGTGTAGTATCAGCGATAACAAACGGCCGACCGACACGCAGCTGTATGTGCTCTAAACTTTGCAAATGACCAACACACACACACACCGTTCCTGGGGTGCAGAAATGTAATTAGTCAAATTGTACTACTGTAGCGGGGATCACGACGGAATGGCTTCAAGGCGCGACCTAACGCCCCAAATATGTCGTTTTGCAGAGTAAAGCCTAAGTTTTAACACGACACATGTAACCATAAATAATTGTTTCAACAGTTTTTTTTTATACAGAGCATGGATACAGACTACATGACAAGCACCACTACGCTTCCTGACGTGATATACGACTTCATGACACATGATCTGATCTAAGCATTTCAACCGGATTTCATGTTTCGACGTATCATTTCACATACTCTGTTAACTCCACTACACGTGTACACTAGGAACACAACAACCACACACGGGGCCACGAATCGACATCGCGAGATCGCGATCGCATTTGCAAAAACAATCGAACAACCAAAACACTTTTCCATCCAACATCGAACGCACACCCACACATTGATCTACATTCGCACATGCATGCAATTCCGATTGTGATCGGGGGCGCGCGAGTCGCAGGACACTTTCACAGGAAGATACCACCCACGCAGCACTCGCCAATCCGTACCAGCCACAAGCCAGCAAGCAACCACCACTCTTCACTCTAACCACCGATGATCCATCCGGGACGATCGTGCAGATATGACTGAGGCAGGAATGTGCTGGTGGTGGCCGGCCCGCAAGCAATGCATGGATGCATTTTTCTCGGAAAACTCTACACCACCCTTTTTCCGTGGCTTAGGGGAGGAAAAGAGGAAAATGAAGAGCGAGAGAGACAGAGAAAAAGAAACGAAACGGACCTCCTCCAACGAAAGTATAGGGGTGGAGACGACGTCGACGACGCCGACGACGCTTTCTACTTCGCGCAGCAGCAGCAGTAGCAGAAGGCCTCCACTCCAAGAAGCCCGCAGGCACAACCTTCAATTTTGCAAATCGTTTTCCACCACTCCGTCTGCTCTTTCGCCCCTTCCGATTTTTCGGTGGACGAAGCAAGAAGGAAAACTCGCGCGCGCACGCACACGCACATACTAGGCGGTTCGTGCGAAGAGGAACGGGACTTTCCCAACATAACGAAGCTGTGAATGTTGCACGGGGCGGGCTGGCGGACTGGCGGGCGGGAACCAATTGTTAATGAAAATGCAAAGCATGGGCGCCAGATGAAGAAAAAAATATCAAGGGCCAATGGAAAATTTCTTAATTAATCATCACCACCTATGGCTATGGGTGTGTGTGTATGAGAAAGAGAGAGAGAGAGAGAGAGAGAGAGAGAGAGAGAGAGAGAGAGAGAGAGAGAGAGATAGAGAGAGAGAGATACGGAATAATATTCCTGCAACAAACACGCACACACGCACGGGTGTTGGCTTGATAAATAGCGGAAGACGGGGGTTGGAAGGAAGAGGATGCATCTGCTCGGTTAGCACGATGAGCACGCATCTTTCGCACCCACCCATGGAAACCTGCTCCAGCATTCGAAAAGCATCGGAAAACCCCTCTTACCGAAGGCACTCTTCGAAGCAAAAAAAACAAAAAAAAAACAACAAAACCTCCCATGCAACAACGAATGGAAAGATGAACAGAACAATAACGAGCAGCAAAAAGGGGGTTGAACATCAGCAACAACAACAACAACATCACCCCGTCCCCTAGGTGAAGGTGAATGCCGGCATCTAGCGAGGAACTGAAGCGATGATCCCAACGCTGGCTTATCTGGCGGGCAGGTTGGTTTTCCGTCCGAGTTTCCTCCTCTGTGCTGTCGGTGCTGGCTGGTGTTTGCAGCAAGCAAGAAGGCAAGAGGCCACTGCGGTTGCAGCTGCTCTACTGGTGCACTATAAAGCTAGGCTTTCCATTTCATGCCACAATGGCGGCAGAGGAAAATAGGTTACTGCAGCATTGCAGAGAGACAGACGAGAACGCATCGGGGAATAGAATATTGAATGGTACGTCGTGAAAGCTGGCTATGTAGCTCATGAAACGGGTCTACATGACAGAGGCTAATCAAATTTAATATTCAGAATTGTGATAAACGGTGAACGTCAGGTGCAAATCAGTAAATTCTATCAACTTAACCTCAATAACATAAAATATGTTATTACATATTGATGAAAAACCGGCACTTTGCACTGGCTTTTCACTTCACAGCTTACTTGATTTGATATTATTCCATCTTTCAGCTCCAATGCATATTTCGATTAATTCGATATTCTTACTCTAATTTGATCATCATCGCATACTGTGGTACTTTTATTTTCTATACCCATCAGAATAAAAAATGCTTGGTTTGTTAAAAGTAAGGAAGATTGGTTGATTCGCTAGTTTCTCTTCCAAAAACTGGTTAGAATGATCGAATGAATGAATCGAAAAGAGAGGAACATCTTTTACTAAAGCAAACCTAAAGATTCTTCTCTATATATAAAATTACAAAAATTCAACTCAATTACAGTATTTAGAGCAAAACGAACTGTTCCTTTCCCAGGGAAAGCGATTCGTTAGAATTGTTTTGCGCATTAATTTTCCATCGTTTTTCTCGCCCGAACACCGCCTCCTCGTAGCAGCGACGTAAAACGCAAACAGATCCCACAGAACAGGGATCAGATAAATTCAGCTTCGTTAACTTCGAACCGATGCTGGAGTTTGACCCGCGTGTACACACTGGAGCACAAACAGTGTGCGCACCTTGACCCAGCACTTTGACTCCCTCAAACTCCCTGCTTCCCTCCCTTCCTACACTAATGATTAGCCGCCGGAGATGGAGGAAAGGAAAACACCTTGGCACAGCGCCCATTTAACGAATTTCCATTGCCATTTCCACGCCGGCATTGTTTCGATCGCAAAATATCAAAAAACTGAAGCTTCACACCAATTTCCCGCGCACCAACCCCGCCCACTGCCCTACTAATTGAACCGGTGGGGTGCGTTTTCCTTCGTTTTCATGCCGTCAGACGTCAGATTCCGCCGACGAGACTTAAAACCCCTCGAGTCGAGAGAAGTCGACAATCGTCAAGTCGGTCGAGTTTGGGAAAAATGCGAATGAGCCCCCGACTAGAAGGGGGGTTTGTGGAGGAGCGGACGAGCGGAAAAGGCCGTCATTTACGCGGCCTCCACAAAAGCTCACGCTACCACCTCCAAT
Source organism: Anopheles darlingi (assembly GCF_943734745.1). Taxonomy (NCBI): domain Eukaryota; kingdom Metazoa; phylum Arthropoda; class Insecta; order Diptera; family Culicidae; genus Anopheles; species Anopheles darlingi. Next base: position 28,300,719 of record NC_064875.1, on the reverse strand, counting down.
GATGACGGTTGTGATGCTGGTTTCAAAAATGGAAGCTTCGCTTCAGATCCGCGACGACGAATAATAACTTTCGGATGCGGATGTTTCGAAGGTTCCAAATATTGCTGCAACACGCAAAAGTGACATTATTCTAATATTAAAGTTCAATTAAACCGCTTCTTACAAAACTAAATAAATCGATAAAGAAAAGCCGGTAGCCATCGGTAATGCGTCAGTTTAACTCAATTATCGCAACCCTGAATTTGCAGCTTAACGACTTATATAATGTCAAAGCTACAGGTCAGAGATAAGTAAACGCGCTGCACCACGCACCTGACTGCAGGAGCGACCAAAACAAAGCACAAATACATACTTCGCACGAGCAGCGACTAAAGCCGAGATATCTGTCAGGCACACCTTTGCCTTGGATTATATTAATCTTGATCACGGTTTGAAACCTTCAACCTTGGACCAACCACGCTGTTCCCGGTGTTTCTCAGCCATATCGCCGAGCAGTAAAGCTCGCTTTAAACCATGATAAGTACCTTCTCTTCGCTTCGCCAACAGTAGCGTGTAGCATTGTAACAAACGCCCAACAGGTGCGTAGGTCCATAACATTCACGGCATATTGGCTGCATAAATAGTACTATTCGTGTACAAATTATGATGAGTCGGACTTATGAGTTTCTTCGGTTATGAATATTTCATCAGATTACATCGGACGGATTATACGCACGACAGAAGTTGTGCAGAGGAATCAGCTAATACAACAGGCATATGAGAGTGTGATTACATTATAGTTTTCAAATACTTACTATCAAAGGTAATCCTCTGCCATGACTGAAGTGATGAAGAAGTAATTAAAGCAAGATCTTGGAAACAGAAGTCAACATCACTATCCGAAGAGCATTGTTTGTTTCCACGTAAAGACCAACTCCTGGAAAGCTCCAGTCGGGTAGCACTAGAACTGATGAATCGAATTCTGTGCAAATTATGTCCCAATTTCACGGCCAGACGAGAATGGAATGGACATCTCCTCGCCTAATGGCGACTCATTTTTCCCCTTGGGTCCGATTCCCTTTGCGAAATCGCCTATTTCGTTTCCAAAACCCATCTGTTCGGAACATCTAAACTATCTACCCACGACGTTCCTCTCCTTCTCATTCCAAGAGCCGGAAAGGAAAGACCGGAGCCAGAATGAAATGAATAAAGATTCGTTTCGGGGAGTTGGAGGGACTTCTTGCTTCTCCTCCATCATCACCCTACCCTCTCAAACCAAAACCTGACCCTGAAACCCAGTCGCATTCGCCAGATAGTCGAGCCGCCGGCCGGTACCGCATGCGTGCCCGCCATACGATGCAAATAGCCCCCCCTAGACCGGGGAAGGGGAAAAGGGGGGAATAAAATAATTTATGCTCCCTGGCCACGCGGGCATGGCACCACACGCGCCAGAACCCATAATTTTGGAGCGGCGCATATAATCTAGATGCGAGGAATAGCGGGTACCGTTCCACCGCGATGGCGCGCGCGCGCGATTCAGGTTGTTCAACCGGAGTGAGTTTAAAAAGCCATAGAAGGAGTGAAGGAGAAGCCCTAGATGCTCTAGGGCGGACGGAAAGACCCAAAGAATCGGCCAAAGAACTGACACTGGCGATCGAATAGTTTCAACAACATTATTACTTCCTGATGTCACTTCCTTGGACATTCTTCATAACCTGGAATACAGGGAATTTCTTCCCCTTGGACACTTCATAGACCGAAAGACGGGGCACTTCAACTAGTCCAATAAAACTTACATTCGTTGTTTAAACATCGAACGATCAGAACTACGGGATCATTTAAATGTTTTATAGCGGAGTCTCCGCGTGTGTGTGTCGGCTTAAAAAATTTGCAAATGTCGGTCCGGAGCGATCCAATCTGGCGCGCCTTACCGCTGCCGGGCATCAATCGCGTCGCTGATGCCTGTTCAGCAGACCAGAAGGCCGGAGGAACGCCCAACGTCCGGAACCCCGTTATAGCGAGGCTTGCGCTTAATGTCTACAACAAGCTATCCCCACAGAGCCATCTTTCCTCTGCCCTTCATGCGCACCTCGGCGGCTAGCCATGCGCCTCATATAGCAGCATATCTCGTAGGCCCGATCTAGAGGCACCCCTACCGTCGATCTTCTCCGGACACACCACGATCACACCACGATGAAGAGGATGAAGAACAGGCAGTAGGAGAAGAGACCTGGTACCCGGTGTGTGGTGGTTCATCATACTCTGCGCTGCTCGCGCCACTCGGTGAAGCTCGGCGCACAGGGCCCGCGGGAGATGGAAGATGAGGAGGAGAAGGAGTAGTAATTGGTTCAACGTTCTCCGAGACGTTGAGTGTACTGTTTCACTCGGGAGCATAAAGCTCCAAATGCGACACAATGCGTACGCGGCGCAGACAGACGATCCGGGGACTGGGCGACCGGAAGGCGCACACCGCTACACACACACACACACACACAGGCCGCTGTGTACCGGTTAGAGACTTGAAGCTCCACGACGTTCTGAGGTGGGGGAGAAGCGCAACATAACGGCTCCTTCTAATGATCGTCACGACGACGACGACGACGACTCATCATGCCAGGTCGGTCCGTTGCCGGTCCGTGGCCACCAGCTGGTCCGTGTTGTAGGGCTCCTTCTCAAACCCCAATCTGATCAGCATTTCCTCTCGATGACACAAAGACGCACCACCAGCCGGGAGAGGAAGGAAAAGTGGAAAGCCCTTCTCTACGACTAATGGGAGAAAGAGATCGGCAAAGGGGACGGGAGTGATGCTTTCGCTGGGGAGAGCGAGCGGTCCAATAACCGCGGGCTAATCAAATGATACTTTGGCCCATAAAATCAATGAATTGGATGATTATTGTTAGCCGGTGGAGCATTAAAAAGTAATCAAACTGTGCGCTCGTCAACGACCGCGCCGCCGCCGCCGCCGCCGCCAGCATCCCAGCATCGCCACCTGTTCGTGGTGGTGTGCAGCGACCAAAGGGCTGAGAGAAAGAGAGAGAGAGGGATCTCTTCCCCACTACTGCAGCACTGTGCACATTTCCTCCACCACGCTAAACCGATGATTATTTATTAATTCATCCGGCGCAAACTTAATAACGTTCGTACGCTGGAAAGTAAGTTTCGTTTTGCAAACTTCATCGCAGATGCTCCAGTTACTCCCCTCTGTACGGCAAAAGGATTGATTTAAACCGTTCGCAGCGTGTAGAAGGATTAATTATTTATACTTTAAAAAAACACTCTGAGCCTAAGTATGATAATCCGATTGCTCTAATCTTCCCCTTCACTCCGTTCACTACTGTTTCCCGTGGGTGCGGAACTGATGTGTTTCTCCCCAAAAAAAGACGAGATAGAAAATAAACATTCCAGCCGAGGCAGCACCCTCGGACAGATAGGCTCAGCCGATCAGCGCATAGAGCACACACCACTAGTCAATGAACTGTGTGTTCCCGAGCAGCGCCCGCATGCAGCGACCAGCAACCAGAGATGCGAATGGACGATGGAGGAATCTTAAAAATAGCTAATCTCTTGCTCTCTCTCTCTTCTCTCTCGAGCGAACCAGCTTTACTCATCCGTTACACAACGGACGGCTCCCCCCCGGTACCGCCTCGTCTCTCGTCAGCGCCATCGCGAGCCCCTTTCGATCGTTGTTTACATTGGAGCGCAGAGCGCAGAGTGAGCCACGCTACGTCCGATTTCACGGTCGTGGGGTTCACTGTTTGCAGCACATCGTCGTCGTCGCCATCACCGTGGAACGCCGATCGGGGAATGATTTTCGGATCGGATTGGAGTGAGCATTTCTATGTCTAGTTCAAGTTCAACCGATCGACGGTGGTGGCAAGTATAATACTGCGCGCACACAAAAGCACCGATGTATAGTGCCGATTGTGTCCCCTTCGTTCGTTTGCAAGGTGAAGGACACTGAATTCATGAGCGATTAATTTGCTTGGTGGAGCACGGTGCGAACAAGATGTCACACGCTACACTCTTCAAAGTTTAAATGGAATATTATGACACAAAGCTTCTTGGCAGCCGACCGCTGGCTGGCTGGCTGGCTGGCTACTGAATGATATTAGCATAACGTTTTGTCAACTCACGCTCAGCGATTGTGCGACTTTACGAGCCGTAATGATTCAGGAGGTAGATGACAAATGATGGTGACAAGGAGTATAGAAATGACGCGCAGTCTGGTTATGTGGTTCGGTTCGGTGATAACAAAAGTGTGTTGAGAATACACGCCATGAAACAGTTGATAATTGAAGGCTCACACCACGAGCTAGAAGTAGTCGAGCTGAGTATTTCTCTTCGATAGAAATCAGATTCGGTAAAAAAAAGGATACAGTCATCGCTATAAAGAAATCAAGTTTTAAAATACATTTTATAAATAACATACAAGCTTGCTTCGCTAAACAACTCCGCTCCATTTGCATGATTCAGCTACGACAACTGAGTTCAGCAAAACCGAAGGAAGTAAAACTCTTTAAATATTGCTTAGAGCTTCCAAAAATTTCAGACCATAAGCGTAACTGGATTTCCGTGTTTGGACAAACAACGGTAATATTTAATCTGAATTTGAACAACGCTCTCCTACACAAACGGACTGTGACCATTCCAAGCCAAATTACTCCGGCGGCTCATCATTAGCTGAACATTCTTCAAAAGTATTCCGCGTACGTGTGTGTGTGTGTGTGTGTGGGATGCGATCACCCCAGTTTTGGCTTTGTCGCCAATCGATGATAGCTATTTAATAGTCAGGCAAGCATGGCGGGCTTCCCCCCAGCAAAGATACTAATGGGAGAATTATTTAAAAAGCGTCTTCCAAATCTGAAGATCATTCTTTAGACTCATTTCAATAAAACAAAAATTAACGATCACAACATATCCAAATAAATAACATTCAACAATCAGCTCTATTGCCGCGCTTGATCCTCTCTTGGAGTTGTTAAGGAATTCCGCAACCAATTTGGAGGAGCAAATGCGTCATAAATTTGCCCAGGTGATCGACATTCTGTTTAATTTTTTTCAAAATTAATTGAAGCTTTTAGCTGTCATGAATAACAATCCATGTCGAATAACAATCCTTGTGCCGGCATTGAAGGGCATTTACTTTCAATTCATTTAACTCTCCGGCACCTCACCCGCTAGTCTCACTGGTTCCTTTCGGTTTCGCCCGTCTGTTTACTTCCCGTTTCTGCGCCATTGCCCAAGTTTGGTATACGGTGCGTCGGTCTGGGTCGGTTTGGCAGAAAACAAAACTATATACGATATAAATCATTGAAACATAAATTTAAAAAACCTCACAAAACACTTTTCAACCCACCGGAGAAGGCACTCAAAATGAAAATCAAACCCAAACACCACACACAACCGACGACCGGTGTTTGTTTGGATCAAACTCGGGCTACCCAAGAGAGGGTGCGCGCTACTTATGACTTCACTTTCGAAACCGGCGGAGCTGGCCACGAAATAGTAATAATAATAACAATGACAATAATAATAATAATAATAAAAAGGAAAAAATCAAACATTATGCTGAGGCTGCGCCGAGAATTGTGGAAACCGAAAGCGAGCTGCACTCCGAAGCTAGACCAATTAAAATTCCACGCAAAAACCGCACATCCGTGAGTTTCTACAGCGCCAGGATGAAATTAATACATGTAAACCAGAGCTATTATTACGACCTTTAGTCTACTAAGGTGCCAAAACAACTCCTGAGGATTCTTAAATTAAACCAATTGTAGATGGGTAACCCTTATCACCTTATTGCCAATAAATATTTCAACCAGCAGTGCAATTAACGGTTATGACAAATACTCGAAATGTGAACGTTGTTTTGGAACAACTAACCTCCTTCATAACCTATCATAAATAGAAGCCGAAATTGTTAAGGCGCCATCATAATCTTCTACTTCGCGCCACACACGCACGAGTTCCCCGAGGTAAAACTTCCCAGGGGGCCATTTCGACATGTATTGGGCTCGCCATATCTAATCACTGTTCAAATAACGATTGCAGACCCCCGATACATGCGCCCCAGTAGTACCCCCATATCAATCGATGCTTTATTGCGACATACGCAAGCAGCCGAAATGACGAACATCATTACTGGAGGTTCTCCGCACATAAGAACCGCAAAAAGTGCTCCAGTGAAGTACATCCTCATTCTCACGCAACATCATGTCGGTCGATCGATCGCGCAGTGTTCAAATCATCGTCTACTTCCGAGAAAACCGAGCTTTGGCGGCCATCGACTATTACAACATTCCTGGACCTATGTAATTGCCCTAGGCCTTGGTCCGGCCGGGGTTCGTGAACACGTGACTGATAAGACGTCACGATACCTCTTGCGGGGAACAAAAATGCGTAAAGAAGCAATCAAAAGGCGCTGGTGAAAGGGGCTCGAGTTTCTTCTACATTTAGATGGAGCTTCCGGTTGGGTCAACGAGCGGTACCGTCACTAACGGTACTAACCGCTGACACCGCACCACCATTGCCGGAAAAGAATGGAGAACCCATCTCCATTTACGCCGTTCAGTAATTTGAAACGAAGCTACAGCGAAAGCAAAAAAATAAATTAAATTTGTCACTTCACATTGCACATATCAAGGACGCCAAACAGTATGTCTTGGAATCGTGTGCAACAGTTCTGCATATTAAATACTGACGAACCAACAAAAGTATTAGATTCAAATTGAATGCAACTTAATGTTGAATTCTTGACACAAATGTCCGTGATTATGTCGTGATAATTCAGAATGGTTCCATGAGCACGCTATCGTTGATATTGGTGTTCAATAAAGTCTACTCTGAATACCGTAGACAAGTATGCTAGCTGGCAAATGTAGTGATATCACTATGACAACACTTGTTGTGTAGCGTTACCATGCAAATTTAAATGATCCAGTTACACACCACGCTTCCTAAGAGCAACAAATCCCTTCCAGACATCGCGACTAGCCTGGAGGAACAAACTCACGTTTCCATATCGATTACCATTTACCATGAACTCAATTGAACGATTTGATTGATCGTTGACTCGCGGCATGATCTTTTTTTTTGGCATGACCAAATTTACACGCTCAATGTGTAGGGTAGAGTTTCCTATCGACATCTGAATAGAATTCCAACGGTGCATTTCTTAGTAAAGACAGCATTTCGTCCAACATCGGTAAATGGAACAAATGGAAAAAGATGTAGATCAAAAGAGATAAGAGCGTTTGCACCGAAACATCGGACCTAGCACACCTGGTCGCCAAAGGTACTCAATACTGGAAATCGAAGACCAACTACGTCGCCGATCCAAGATAATCAATCAAACTCATATGATAACCGGGTTATTCGCTCGACCGGCAACACGACTAAGGAAAATGGTCGATGACAAAGTGTAATTTAATTGACAGCTACCTCCTGTCATGCTTCTAAAGCTTCTTCCCCAACAACGCGTTGTAGTGAGCCACTTCCTAATGAGCGCAACAATCACCTGTCAAACGATCGGTTTTCGACCGATGCCGGCCATTATCATCTAGTACGCTCGGTGTATGCTCACCTAAAATGCACTTTTGGTGGCACGTGTCCGATTAGCGGAACTGGTACGAAGCCGAAGCCCCACACCGAAGCCATCGATCGATCGACAGAGTACGAATGTGTCATCGGGAATGATCGATTAGGTTTGAAGGTAACCCATCGCCTTGGCCAAAAATAGGGCCTTCGAGCATGATGACGGATCGAGACACTCGCTGGTACCGATACTCTGAAGAGGTGTCAAGTGGCACGCGCGTCAGGTGAGTTCGAGCATTCGAAATACTACCGGCGTCCAAAACAAATCGACCGAGATCAGATGACAGCGTTAAGTGTCGCGGTGCTAGTGTGCAAACAGACGACGGTTGTTGCCCTTAACCTTGACGAAAGGTCCACTCTTTGAAAGAAGATCTAATTTATGCTGAAAGGTTCGTCAATAAACCAAATTCAATGCCTAGTACCGAATGCTGAAGCTACGCTACTTCTTGAGCACGTAATACGCGTCATCGGGAGCGTGACGCAATCAGCTCTAACGAGCAATACTATAGCTGAACAAATGAAGAATGATTCCATGAAACAGTACAGATCAGTGAAACATACCTGCTATTCTCAGTACGGCGCGATCGGCCGGATCTAGCTGTAGGATGCTGAGCGGTTTATCCTTCGCCCACTCGGCCAAGCTTTCCCGATCGACGCTGAATCCGGAGACGCTGGGTTTACGTGGTGTTCGCTTCATGATGAGCTGTTGTTGGCAGCCGGTGTACTGCCGCTGGTGTTATAGATCGAGTAATCCTTTGCTCCGACTTGTAAGCTCGTTGTTTTGATTGCGCGAAGCTGCCCACTGCCTAGTATTCGATCACGATCGATCGATTCGATCTATCCTTAACTTCCTAACACTACTTTCGGCACTCCATTTTTCATCACTTGCATCAATTAGCACTTTCGTTTCGTTTCGTCGCACCGAGTGTGTTGCTTCACGGGTACATTTTCTGTAACTGATTGAAAACAAATTAATCACTCGATCGAACAGCTAACAAACATGGCAAACATTCGAACGGCATGAATTTATGATGTTTACAAACACACACACACACACACACACACACTAACGGGTGGGAATGGTTTAGCCCATCGATCAGGCACTCGAGAAATGGATTAACATTCCGCAATTACACATAAGACACTCCTTTCTTCAGGTTTGCGTGATCGTCGCATTATGTGTCGCACATCACTGGCTTCCTTTTAGCGTACTTTTCCTTCGGTTTCTCCAAAGGATCACCACGAATCGAAAAGGTTTCCTATCAACCAACAATCTGCACTCCGCTCATCGTGGTGAATGGTATGGGCCTCAGCGATCCCCGCATACTCTTTGGCAACCGGGCCAAAAGACGTCCTACCACCGCACGCCACGCTACATTACCCGCTCAACCACCAGAGTACCAGAGTGAATGTCACTGTCGTGTGTATGTGTGTGCTGCCCCCATCGGTTATGCTAGGATGGGTTGGCCGGCCAGGAGTAGATCGTTACGCGACGCGGGGATATGTCGTAAGCGCCACCACCGCCAAAAAGCATGATAACAAGAGCGATCGTCGAAAGCATGATGTTCGGCGAGTCGCACGAAGGCCAAAGCACCACCACCGCGCCGCTCTCACGATCGCTGAAGGAATACATTTGACGAATTGACTTTGATCATCATGCTTTGTGGTGCGCAAAGTGCGTAACTCCAGCCTACCGAAACCGACCGAAATCTACACCGACAGCGCCTCACTCTCGCCCATCAATGTCCTGCGTTAATTTTTCCCTCCATTTTCGCCTCGCTACCACTACTATTTCGCACTAATTTTCCACCATTTTCCTTTCATGCCGCCTGTGCTTTTGGGGTGCGGGATGGGCGGGCGGGCGGGCGTGCGTTTCATTCGGCACCATCGAAGCAGGACGAATCGAATCGAATTCAGCAGACAGACTGACTGGGCCCCCAAGGTGACCCCCAAAAAGGCACGCAACAAAGGCTCTGTGCCACCAAGGCGCTTACAGCGATGGCAGCGGTAGCCTCCGATCCACCACCAACCAAATCGATTCAAGTTACGCGCGCGCGCCCCTTCGCTGTGCGTACGTGAAAAGTGTAAGCACCGGCACGGCCAGTTTCTACTTGATGATATTCTCAGTTTCGGTTACACGAATTCATCAATAGACATTGCGCCATGGCACGCCACCGATCGCCACGCCAAAAAGAACATCGGCCCCAGCAGCGAGCACGTAAGGTACAGTGGTGGCGGCTTACGGTCGCGAACATGCCACTCAAACGGTCAATGCACACCGTCGTCGCCACCGCCTAGTAGCATGGTGCAACACACGCCACGGGCGCAGTTACTCTAGATTGCCGCAACCACTCCACCGTCGCATGTCGCTGCGATTGCTGCACTTTCGGACGCCTACAACGCAGCAGCAGCTCAGCTGTTACGGTGACCTCGGGACGATGGTGGCCCCGACGACACCCTCTTCTAAAGGTCGCATATATATCGCAAGCCGCCTTGCCGATGTGTGAGTGGTCAAGTTGATGGTCTAGACGCATCATAGGGTCCTGGCTCCTCCAAGCTTGAAGTAATGCCACTCGGCATACGGCTACAGCAGCGCGATAAGGGCGACGATTAATGTAAGTTTCGCACAAGACACGCTTCCACTTTGCGCTCTTTCTCTTCTCAGAAGCAGTTCAATCAATTCCGTCGTTCGAAGTGTATCTACAAAGAAAAATAAAGATAGAAAATAGATTCAATTAGAATGATGTATTCTGAGACAAACACGCAGTAACAGAATCACGAAAGGTAAGGAGTGAGTTCTACTATCCTAGCCACTAGCGGTGCTGCGCTCTCGAGGCACTTGAACCGTCTGGAATTTATCGCAATTAAACCACTGCCAAAGCCAAAGTGTCCATCCATTCTCTGCCCTTGGCCACAGCCGATCAGGGAGCCGGCACATTTTCACCTACTTCAAACCCTTTTTCCCCAACCATTTTCACCATCGTGCCGGAGCAATGGAAAACCCATTCCCATTGAATCAGGTCGAGTGTTTGTGTGTGTGTCAGTGGCGAGTGCCTCTGGCCGGAAGCATTCCGATTCGGCCAGTCGAGAATTCCACTCGACTCACTCGCGTCTCAAAGAACGCTTGTTATAAGCTTTCCCACACCGCCATTGAAGACGCGAATGACTACGACGATGATAATGATCATGACGACGACGACGACGACGACCACGATGTGATCGACGTCTCGTTTTCTACTGACAACATCGTGATCGTCGTGAGTTCACGGCTGTTGGTCTCAAGAAATGCTGTTCCAGCTGAGTGCGATGCTTCGACCACAATTGTGATTGTTAGTTGTTGTTATTAAAAAAAATTTGAAAAGAAAATGGTACGGCTATAGGGCGCTCAAGTTCTCAAGCATATCGACGACATATTTAACAACAGTTGCTTGGAACATTCTTCGTTATTTGATTCGATGACATGTTTCTGGTACATTTTCAACCAGCAATCTCAGTCTTAATCGTACATAGATCAAACAATATAGGCCGCATTGATTGCACAAAACAGAATTTACTGTTTTTGCAAAATGGAACCGGAGAAAATCGAAACATCGGAACCAGAGCAATTGAAGAAGAATCGAATAATGGAATTCGTACAAAACTGCATCAACAAAACGAGAAATGCTCTAACACGAAGCTTTCAGCTCCACTAGTTGCAAATGCTAGCTACAAGAGCTAAGCATCAACTAGAGAGTTGGTTTTAAACCCTTTTATGAAACGTTTAGGGAAGATTTTGAGAAAAACCAAAACAATTGGAGAAAAGCAAAATAAATATGAATCAAATTGTGTGTGGCATGTAGTGTTTCTACTGAGCAATTTCAAGTACCAATAATGTGCTTCTCATATACTGTGTACATGGTTAAATGGTAAGTATACCATCATATAATGCATAAACAAGAAGAGATTGAAATTTGGTTTGAGTTTTCTAAAGAAAAGCAACCACAAGGCCACTTAATTCAAAAAGTTTCTCCAACATTCCACACCATCATACACTTTTGCAAACAACAACATCATCATCATATTCGAACAACTTTGCACCATGCTCCCCAGAACGGAGACCAGATCACCACCGGCAGAACAACGAACAAATGGCCAGGCCCTGGCGAATCGGAGTAGCCTGGCCATACTCCCAATGAGTCTCCGGGTCTGCTGGTCGTGCCAACATCCCTCCAAAATGCTTAGGCAACGGAATTCGCTCATTAACATTACGGTAAATCACCGCATCAGCATGCGGCGTGGCGATCATCTCTTTCTCTCTCTTTCTACGGCGCAAGAACCCAGCAAACAGGAATGATTTTCGTGGATTTTCGTAGGAAGCTCCCTGGTAGTAGCAAAATTTACTTTTCATGCCATCACTCCCGCGATCGAGCGACCAATTATTGTAATTTTCTTGTCATCCCTACGGACCAAACGCTCTGGATAGAATCGTTTTTACCCCACGAAAGGAAAGGTAGAAAACTGGCTTAACCATTAATACATCTTAACAGCAAACAAATAAAATAATGAACAGAGAGATTGCAAATTGCAACAAATTACGATCAAAAACCGTCGCAATGAACCAGGAAGCCAGTAGAACCGAAGACTGGAAGGCATTAACCGTCAGCAGCACCAGCACCAGCAGCAGCAACTTTGGAATGGCTGGCCTATTTCTTGGCTCCGGGTTGCCGGTTTGCCGACCGTACCGGAGCGAAATGCATCTCCGGCTGGACACAGAAGGCGAGGCATACGGCGAAACAGGTTCAACGAACTTGTCGATTACCGCGCTCAGCCCCTCCCTGCCCCCCTCCCTCGTGGCACCACTGCTTGCGATCTTGTCTTCCTACGTCCGAAACCGGCGAGAGAGCATAGAATGTTTCGCGGGCGTATGGCTTCCATTTGCCCGGCCGGGAACATTAGAGCCTTACTTACGGCCGGTACGCTCCTTCTCTTTCTGTTGCTCTGTCCGTTTGCCCTTTCACTCACTCTTCCTTCTTCACGACAGCCAGCGAGAGAGAAAGATTTGTGGCGAGATTTGCCGTGGAAGCTCCAGCCTCTCGCTCCCGGCGTCCCGAACGTTCTAAATCGACGGTTTTCCACAGAATTTCCAGCAGCGCAGAGAAGTAAGTGGCCCTGCTCCGGGCAGACGACGCCGACGATCGCCGTCGTGTGTTTCGCTTCGATCTCGGCGTTCTCACTCCTCTGCTTCGTTCTTCGCTTCGTTTTCCCACATTTTTCCTCCACTTTGGGCCAACCTCTCGCGGTTCGTTCTTTGCAGATCAGTTTCCTCCATGCACCATGATTCTTTCTTGGTGCGCGCGCGTTACCTGTCCTCCTTTTTGCGTCTTTGTGTGGTTCCTGCTGCTGCTGCTGCTGGTGTGCTTGGCGCGCTGACGACGTTGCTCTCTGTTGCCGTTTCCGTAAACATCGGACGTGATTACAGTGCAGAAGGAATGAAATGTTATTGCCATTCGATTTTTAGTAGTTTTGTCTATTCGATACGATTTCAAGCGGGAATTTTGATGATGGAATAGATATCGTTGATGAAGGTATAAAACATGAAACCCTGCTACCACGATGAGATTATCTGGAGGTCCAAAGCGTGAGCTCCAGCGAGAGAGATAGCATTTCGCTCGTTTTGCCCTTGCTGGCTAGTTAATTTTATAGGTCCTCCTAGTCCTTTAACTTTTCTGAGCTAAAATACCTTTCAAAAGTTTTCCAATATTTGACATTCACATGAACATCGTTGTAACATTGCCAAAATAAAAGACGTTCTTGGCAGCTCCCAGATATCTCTTCGTTCGCCAGATGATCTCGAGCAAATACAAATGCTTTCCATACATTTCAGCAAACAATCTACATGTCTGGATACAGGGAAAGCAAACACTTTACACGTGTCACCATGAATCGGTAGCTTACTGTAACTTAATTCATTGTCGTGTCGTCTCTCAGCTCAGCTGTGCCACAGCTCACCTGGCAAGACGAAGAAGAACACTCGCCCGCTGGAGATGCGAGCGTGACCGCGGGCGGCGGCTGTCATTTTCCGTTACATATTTCCACGGGACAAAAAGGTGGCGTCTCACAGACACACACACACACACACACCGGGGCCAAGTGACTGGCCTCCATCGTTAAGATGTGACAAGAGAGCATAAAACTGTCCCAACCGGAGTGTGCATACCACACGCCCTGTTAAATCCGATAAATTTAATATCCCTTCTCGCTACGCTGGCGACATTTTCTAGCACCGCAAAGGTAGAAGCAATGACTGGTGAGGTAGTGAATGCAGCCAGAAACCCGTCAAATGCAGTGCCCCCGGTCTGTCTGGCGCAATATAGCTTGCTTGGGGGGGGGGTCAGAGAGCGACAGACGGCAACAACGAAGACGGTCACTATCTTTAAGCATCCCACATGTTAGAGTATGTGTTGGAGAGCAATTAAAATTTGGTTTAGAAAATTTTGAAAAGTAGAGCAAGCAGCGCGCACAGTATGTTGCCAGTGAGACGACGATGTAGCTGGCTGTTGTCCTCACACCGTTATGTGGCGCACAGAGCTCAGAGGCTTGGCCTCCAAACTGTTGCACAAATGGGATCGATTCGCTCCGAACTCCACCAAACACAACTACAAGGAACAGGAGAAGAAAACAAATCCTTCCATTCCTTAACCTCCGAGCAGCACCCAAGACACGATATGGAAGTTTATCGAATTTCCACCGGTTTTCCTCTCGACTGTTAAACCTTGTAGTCTTCTATATGCGTTGCCACCGTCTCAGCACGCCATGGTGACTCTCGACTGTTTCGATCGATTTTCCCTCCCAGAAATAGCCGATTTAACCTTCGCCGATGAGCCATCGCCGACCACCCGTGGGGAGGAGCTGCTGACTGAAAAACATGTCAACCGGAATGCAGTCACGGACAGAAGGACACCAGCAAGGCGCGTCATCATGGTGGTGATTAAACCTTTCCGCAGCCGATGACACATATTGACGGGGTCGAGGGGAAGTCCATCTTGCGAGGCTTCTTGAAGCATTCGAGAGCCATTTATGCAACAAGGATTTGTCGGTTTACAGTAACCTAAGGGCCTATTGCACTGCAAGCTTTGACACCGTACTTACAGAGACACATTTGGTTTTGCAGCAAGCAACTAAACGGTTACGCTTGACAGCCAGCAACCAAGTGTTGATAATGGGCTGGTACTTTGACGATTCTTCTTTTCCAGCAGGGCACCAGCAGCTAATGATTATTTTCCGCCTGCTGTTTGGTGTGCCATAAATCCGACAACAATGGTCTGCAATTTGTCGCAAGTATCGTGCAAAAAATTGCAATGAAAAGCCCATTATCGTATCGGGTAGGTGAAATGCATTTTCAAAATGAGGATGCATGTAATCGTTTGTAACAAAAGATTAGGTTGACCCGATTGTAGCAACGAAAAAACATATGTTTGCATCTCTTGCACATCGTTGCAAGAGTATCCATTGGATCTAAAACACTACAGAGCACGGGCACCTTGGATTGCATTCTAAAATATTCCCATTTTTCCTCAACCTCAACAAATTAGGGGAAAACGACGCGAGAGCCAAAACATCAACCTGGACGCGGATAGCTCCTGAAACTTACAAGCAATTCCCTCACTAACTTAACTAAAACTTACCAAAAACAGGGGTAACGCCAAGCCGTGATCTGGCCCGGGTTGGTTGCGTTTACTTCAGATAATTCCTTAAAACAGAACAGCACCAACCAGCTAAACTCCGGCTCCGGTTTCTTCGCGTTTCATTCCTGGTTAACACCTCAAAAAAAACCGGAGCTCGCGCATCACCGAAACGCAGCTCTGGCGCGAGCACCGGCCACCGTTCTCGGGCACTTTTTTCAAAAACCGAGGGGCAACTTATCCTTCTGGGCCCCAGTAAAATCGACGACGCCGCTTCCGCCACTGCCAGTATTATGTTGCCACGCAAACACCACAACTGCACAACGGAACCACACCACCACCGAAGCACCCGGCCCCCGAAAATGTTGCACAACACAATCCGTCGAAAAACACACACTGGGATTCTTGGCACTTCCGCCAGCAGCAGGGGAGGGAAAAAAGATAGGCAATAAACGCACCGCGGAGCACCAACAGCAGCAGAATCGGAAGGCTTCCTTCTGCGACGCCGGCACTTTGCTAACTTTACTACACACCACACCGCACACCACGAATGAATCGGAAAAAACGCACAAACGGGTGAGGCGACTACGGCTACTTCGTTTTCATAGCACGTCGGTGAGGTTTTCGTTTGCACTATATGATCTAACCTACGGCTGTGTCACTCTGTTGTGCTGCTTCTCGCTTATCTCACCGCCTACAGCGAGTGTAGGTTCCTTGTGGGGGATGTAATTAGATGGAAGAATATCGGCAGCACCAGCAGCAAACAGCAGTAGTCAGTGGTGGAAACAATCGAAGCTCGTCGACTCGCGGGAGGCTCGCACTTCAGAGGCGGCTGAACCCTTCCATGACACAAACGCGACTACTCGCGGAGAGAGGCCCGCTCTCGCTCTCCCACCGTTATGCGCCGATTCTTTTTTTTCTCTTCTTTTCTTTCTGGGTCACCCTTCGATGCGGAGCGGCTCACGCACGATTTTGCGCTAGCGAGAGAGCGGTAGAGAGATAGAGAGAGAGAGAGCGCGCATTTTGTTCGTTTGAAGAGAATGCCGGCCGCCGCCGGGATGTCCGCTACACGCACGCACGCACGCATGCACGCACTCAGATGGGGTACCTTCAATTACTTCCGGACCTGCTTTATCTAGCGGCGCTAAGAGATACACCACGGTACCACGGTGATGGTAGCTAAAAGTAATTGAAAGATAATTTTTAGTGTTTGTTTGAAAAACAATAGTACAGCTCATTGCATCAATAATCCACTGTAAGGATCGGTCAACGAGCGATTCAGCGAATTACGGGGTCGAGCGCATTGTTTAGACTGCAATTCTGCTACATGGAATTCGTATCAATTATGACGACCGCAATGTTAAGATTTAATGGGCAGCGGAAATGAACTAATTGAATTGATGAATGGAATGTATCGAATCAACTGATGCTCCTCTAAAGACGTCGAATAAAACGGAACATAGCACTGATGTCGATAGTAAAACTCTCGAAGGTCTCATATTAAACGGCTGACGGACTGTAGCTGCAGATATCTTTTGTTGTAACTTATTTATCCGCATTTCCTGCAAATGTTCCATTAAAGAAGCTCAACCGAAACAGCCGCAACAACAGCTCTCACACTCTTCGGCGGAAGCGTTTTCTTGTCTCGTTTTGATCCCACAGGCGGCAAGCGGAAAGGGGGCAAGACAAAAGACGAGCCCAGCACATCAACAAGGAGGCCGCGGTGAACGATTTTGATGAATCATCCCTCTATGCTTCCTTTGGGCGGCCTCTCTGGCGTAAAAAGCGACCTCCCGGCCGATACGCTTTTACTCATTCATTCATACGCATCTCCTCGTGCTTGCTACGTGCCATCTTTGTCCGTCTTGCGCAATCGATCGGCTGGTGAGCGGGCGTTCGCTCTTTTGCTGCATCCTCTCGCAAGCATTAACCGATTCACGTGCTCCGGAGCCAACGCAGAGAGCATAACTTCGACGCCGCATCGACGGTGCAACGACCAAAACAATGAACCATCAGCGGAAACGTCCTTTTTTCGGGCAGGCGGCCAGCAACACCGGGAAGGGGGAGGCTTATCAACGTGATTCACCCCCACCCGCACCACACCACAGAGTCCTCGTTTGTGCACTTTGATTCAATCGTAGTAAGCACTGCCGGCTACCTTTCTTCCTTCCTCTGGCGTCAACGATCTGTGGCGTTTGTTACGAATGGGGAGGAAAAACCAGCGGAGCCACCAAACAACACGCCTCCTGCCTCTCACCTTGAGGCTTCCCTGGGGCGTCAGTACAAGCGATGATGTACTATTTTACCGTTGTTCTTCCCTTTCCGGCCTTTCTTCTGGCCGAGAGTATCGCTTTGCTCTCGTTTTGGAGACTTCTGGTGGTGGACCACGAAATCCACGGCCTAACAATTAACGGTATATCTGGAGAGCAGCACGAGAACCTTAAAACCAGCACACGCACTATTCTACCGCCAAAGAATAATCGACGTGGACGCACTTTTCGGTGCGAGAATTGGAGCAGCAAATCGAGATACCGTTTTTCACAATTCCATGACTACAACACTTGCGCGTCGCCACCGCCCCCGTCCGGCGGAAAACCCATTAAAGAAGCACAGAGAAAGGACAAATTATCGATTGTTTGGTGGAAATAGGGGGGTTAATTAACCTCGAAGAAAGTTACAGGCGCTGATTGACACTCGCCACCCGCACCGTTTTCTTATCAAACCGCGGTTGTCAATCGCTTATCAAACGCAAGGTGTTTTAAATAAGAAGGTGGTTTCTTAGCCGCTTTGGCAGGTCACCATTTTGAATTTGTTTGACATTTGTAGCAGGGCGCTTTTTATCAACAAAACCTTGAAACTTACCTTCAAGAAGAAGAAAAAGAAGATATGGGCAAGTTTAGTGGTTTTATCAGGGAAAGTACCTGATTTCACTCTTTTTCGAATGTTTAAATGATTCATCTCTCTATTTAAGATCAATCGAGCAACCGAGTTGTGTTTTACAGCGAGTGAGCACGGTCCAAGAACGCTAGCTAGCTCTTGTTCCAGGCCGGGTGGCAAGACCTACGGACTGATACCATATTGAAATACCAGGAAGAATTTTGGGAATATTTGCATAAACTTCAACTTTCGTCCCACTTTTCGTGAATTTTAACTGTCGTAATACCACGGAAAAGCGAAAACAGCTCCGAAAAGAGCGTTCCCGAAGTAAACATCCCACAGTCCCACCAATGTCAAACTCTGAAGTTTTTATTTAAAATTCGATCGGGGATTTGTTCTGCATAAAGCTACCTGTCTATTTAAAGTACCTTGGTGGGGCGTGAAACCTAGAGTAAAAGCTGTTTGCAAACGGGAGGGCTCGCAATATGTTCTTTTTGTGGTTTACATCGATACTGTGTGATCATTGCTTGTGTGTTCAATCCTTTTCTGAAAAAAAAAAACGATTTTAATTTGCTCAACCCGGCCATGTAAACATATCGAGGCGTAAAAGTTTTGGCATTAGCCGTGGCCACACGGGGCGAAAATTTGCGCGCAAATTTGCACATTAATGCCAAAATGTTTTCGCTTCGTGTGGCAGGGGTAAAAACCCGAAAATTTATGCCGAAATGTCAAACGTATTGTTTTCATCTGTGTTTTGGCCGCTGAAGTTGATTTCCGAATAAATTTTGCAGTTTTTAACGATATTGTTGCTGTTGCTGTTATATTTATATTAAAAATGCAAAAACAATACAAAAAAGAACCTACATTTTCGTAAATAAAGTGTTTGATAGCGTCAAGGGTTCAGCGAAAAAGTCCGCGGACGTATAAAAGTTTGACAGCGTGTAAGGGTTAAGCGAAACCGTTTTGGCATTAATTTTTTCGTTTGCGCTAGGGTTTTCGCCCCGTGTGGCCACGGCTATTAATTTGTAAATTTACGCATAAATTTACGGTTCATGTAGCACCACCTAATACTTTTTGGAGTTTGGCGCGTGCCTCAAGCGAAAGTTGTTCTGCGATTTCGGAGCCAATTTTTGTACCTTTCCTCAATGGATCGACCACAACTAATGGTCGATTTAGTTTGCTGTAGTTTATAAGTCGCAGCTTGATAAGCGTTTTAGTGGATTACTGCAAGTGGTGCGATAAAAATTAAGTTTTTCGTGTTCAAAAAATGCACTAGGCAAGGTATAGTGAAGAGGTAGGTGAGGCGGAGAGGGGATATTTTGTTTTGATTGTCTCTCGCTCACTCCAACGGGAAAACGAGCCTCGCGCCATCTCAACTTTCGCGCATGTCCCGCGGAGATATTTAAACCAGCAACCAACAGCAGCCGTTAATGAATCGTCTTTCTTTATTTTATTTAGCTGCAGCAGAACCGCGCTTCCTTTAAAATGAGCACCCACAGAGCATGCCCTTTCGACTGCCAAAGCGACGCAACGTAGAACCGGTCCTGCAAATTCTGGCCCAGCTGATTGACGATCAATCCGATATATCTTCCATTTCGGTGCAAATGGGAGGCTTATATCGCGTTCCGGCCGACAGTCTGGAGCCCCATGGCGCGGTCAAACAGAGCAGCAGCCGATTGCCGGTTCGGACTCGCGGACTCCGGCGGAAACTTCGGGACCACGGTCTACCCATGACGCACGCTGGAACCGTCGTAGGTCGCAGCAAAAGTGTCGATGATCTCACGGCCGGTGTTGTTGCATCGGACGATGACGAACAGGAGGGTAAACCGAATGGCACAGCTGCAGCGACCGATAAGAGGCTCGATCATCTAGAGCGGACGCTTCGTTCGAAAGAGCAACAAATTGGCAAGCTGGTCGAGAAGCTGACCTCCGTCTTCGAATGCAACAATCAGTTCGCGATCGAGCATGAACGATTACAGAAGGACTACCAGCAGGTCGTGCAGAACCTGCACACACTGGAAACGACTCAGGCCAAGAGCTGTGAACGCTGTGCCGCTAACGATACCGCAACCGAGCTGCTGACGAAGGAAAATGGCGACCTTAGGAATGACTTGAAGATGATGAAAATCCTGGTGTATCGGTTGAACGTGCAGATCGAACGGTACCAGGATACGGTACGCGAAGGCCAGGGTAACATACCGAAGCTTGACTTTGTCGACAGTACCTATGGCGGTGTGAAGGACAATCTTAACTGGGGATCGGTGAATGCGCATACGCTCGGTCCACTGTTGAACGCGTATGAAGAGATGATCGCCGAAAAGACGGATTTGGTACAGCAATACGAAACGGAGCTCGTTACCTTCACCGGCAAGTTGAAGCAGGTGCTAGAAGAGAATGAATCTCTGCAGCGCCAAATGGAGGAGGTACGTGCGTCCCAGACGGGCTGGACGGACGAAAGGACGCGACTGCAGGCGCAGGTTAGCGTGCTGCGAAGTAAGGCCGAGGTGCAAGCTAAACGGGCCGATCTAGCGAAGGAAAAGCTCGTCGAGGTGCTGAAATGTTACGAACAGAAGGGTGAGCATGGCATAATATGGTTTTTTTAAAGTACTCCACCAACAACTTCTCTTTTTCTATACCTACCTTCCATTCATCATCTTAACAGTACAAGCTCAGTGTCTGGACATTGAGCGACTTCAGGAAGCGTACGCTCGCAGCAAAGGAGAGCTGACTATGCTACGAAACCTTAACCAAAACCCGGAAATAGTAGCTGATAGCTTAAAAGAATGTCAAAAGTATGTTAGCCGACGACGAACGCAACGAGAGCACGATCATTCACACACTTCCTTTCACTCTTGCAGACTCTTTGCAGAGCTCAAGTTGCAGCACAGTACCGATCGCACACGGATGACGGAAGAAACCGAAACGATTCGACGCGAGTTACAACAAAAGACAGCCGAATTAGACCAACTGCAGCAGAACTATCGGCAGCAGCTGGGCATTTCCGAGCGCCAGAAAGAAATTAACGAGTGAGTGATGAGACAAACTCTACGGCCAACCAATCCCTTCTTTCTCTCATCACACCACCGTACTCTCTTGCAGGATTCTGATGGGAAAGAATGGAGCCCTCAAGCAGACGCTCGAGCGCACGAGACAATCGAAGGAGATCCTTAAACAGCGACTCAAAACGATGATCAGCTGGGGTAAAGGGTCGGAGCAACGGAAGGATCAGCTGCAGGAAAGCTGGCGTACGATCCGTGCACTGCAAGAGCAGCTGCAGCACCGGGATGGTGAATTGCAAGCTTTGCAGCAGCGGTTCCAGCTCGAGGTTGAGCAACTGCAGCGACGCCTTCGACAGCGGGAGGAAACTTTGCGCAAGATATTGGCCGATAAGGCACAGATTCACAGGCGCCTCTGATGATGCCGTGCGTGGAGCAATCGTTTCTTCGTTTTCTCTTAGTATTTACCTTCCTTCTAGATCTGTTACCACTCCGCCTTTCTGCCACACTGCCTATTAGGTAGAATAGAATCGAAATAAATGTAAATCTCGTAATCGTTAACATTACCAACAGCGTTCAACGCATTTTATGGTCTTACCATTTTACGAGAAACGGTAAAGTTCGGTGTTTCCTCGCTTCACAGATCATGGTTCAAGTCTCGGGAGCGTATGCGGTGCTTTAGCTATTTGACTTTATTTCCAATTCACTTTATGAGTTACTTTACACAATTCGTTCGGCTCGTTCCTGAACAGCTCTACGCAATCGTCGAAATCCAGGCAAAATCTATTCCGCGTTGGCCTAATGCCACCCTAAATAGCGTATCGATCGCAGCGTAAAGTAGTACGGGCATGCTTGCTGGGCGTGCGGAGCCGTTCTGAAGGGATGCTAAACCTCCAAAATGAACACATTGCACCTCGGATACACGGCATTCGAATATATAGATACATACATATATGTATATACATGCACATATGTATACATATACATATATGTATAAAGAGAAATCACTAGCTAATTGTTCCATTACATGCAATCATTCCAATTACAATCATGCCTCTCGTGTCACTCCCCTGAATCGTGTGTTTCGCTTTGGGTGTATGACCACAGAATACGCGTACGATCCATTCCGAGTAGAGTAAATAAAAAAGCGGAAAACCCCACACTTCATTAGACAACCTTCCAATCAATTGGACTGTCTAACGAGTGCCCACAATATGCAACACGTGATAGGAAAGCTAATAACTTCCCTCTCCTCAGCGTTATTTCTGTTAAATAGAAAGATAGACTTACTAATCGACTGTCCGCGCGATTGGTCCGCGAGAACCGTTCGGGCAAAATAATTATTCCAAATGAAAAAAAAAAAAAAGGAAAAACTAGAGAGATCTTCTCCCTCCAAAACCAAGCATTTGTTCGCACAAGCCAAGCGGAGACGGGCTAGAGCCACGCCACGCTACAGGAGGATGAAGTATGCCCAAAATTCTAAATCCGGTATCCCCCTCCTTCATCCGAACCACCCCCGGCGGGCCCCTTTAATACCGTCATTCTTCCCCATGCGAAGCGATCATCTCCGTGGTTCCACTGGCGGCAGTGTTGGATTCCTTACCGGGTTCCGACATGTTCAATGCTCCTCCCTGCTGCGGCCCCAGCTTCTCGTCCTGCAGTGACAGCTTCTGAAAGTAAAGGTACGGGACCGTTATCGAGCCATTACTTGTTATCTTTCCTGTAGTACTGTCCTTTACCTTTCCCGAGTCACCGAGTATGCTTTCGCCAGCCAATTCCGTTACGCTGCCTTCGGTACCCTTTGACCGGGCAGTGGCATCCCCAAGCTCGGATCCAGCAACATTGGCGGCAGCGTTGGCGTCGCTGCCAGTCGGCGGTAATGCCGGGGAGGGACTTTTTCGGGACGGTGGTTGATAGACGGGTCTCTGCACGAACATGTTGTCTAGGATGTGATCAATGTTTTCGGCACTCGATTCGGGTCCCTGTGGTTCTATCGAACCACCACCACCACCACTGGCAGCCGCACCACCAGCAGTACCTCCGGCGACCTCTTCGTTGCTTTCGCTAGCCTCCGTTGCACCGCCGGTTGTCGAACGGGTCGTTCCGGTCGTACTGGTAGCCGTCTTACCGGCTGCAGTGGCCGTTCCCGTCTGAGAATTGCCGGTGGTGGCCGGTTTACGGTCCGGTGGGGCAAGAATCGGGATGGCAGCCGTCGGACGCCTTCCAGTGGGTAGCGGTCGCGGGGCTTGTGTCTGCGTTTGCGGAGCATAGTACGTAATGCCTCCGGCCGGTTGATAGAGGGCTGTAGGCGGTGGCGGTCCACCAGGGACAGCAACTGGGGCGGATGGAGGAGGTGGTGCACCGGCTACACCTACCGGTGGTACGGCAACCGGTCCACCCTGTCCGTACGCTGGCTGGAAGGTCGGATAAGCGGCGGTGGCAGGATACTGGCCTGGAGCGACAGGGGCAGCCGTCGGCTGCGGTGGCGGTCCCAACGTCGGCACGTAGTTCATTGTTGGCGGAGGCGGTGCTGCACCAACCGGAACGCTACCACCACCGGGTTGCGGTGGTTGCGGTGGACCAACGGAAGGACTAGGTTGTGCCGGGTGCCCGGTTAGGTAAGCGGTAGTGGGTGGAGCTACCGGTGGACCCTGTAGATAACCGCCACCACCCTGCCCGGGTCCATGACCACCCGCGGTGGCAACATACGGTGCCGGCACGTACTGGGGCTGAGCTTGTGGTGGCGGTTGGGCCAACGGTTGTTGTGCCTGGGGAGGTGGTGGTCCGGCCGTGACGTAATCGCCAGGACCCGGAGGACCATTCGTGGGCGCTGCGTTCGTGTAGTAAACCGCCGTCGGTTGATGATAGTGAGGCGTTTGTACGGCTGAAGGTGGTGGTGGCTGTTGTTGCGCCTTCACAGAGACCACCGCATTCTGTTGCTGTTGCTGTTGCTGCTGTTGTTGCTGCTGCAGATGATAGTCAGCGGCCTGTAGGGTCATGGGCAAACCGGCACCGGGTGCCGATTGTGGGAGGGATTGCGGCTGCTGGTAGGATTGCTTCTGTTGCTTTTGCTGCATCTGCTCCTGTTGCTGCTGATGCTGCAACATCTGCTGATGTTGTAACAACTGCTGCTGCTGCTGTTGCTGTTGCTGCTGCTGCTGTTGTTGTTGTTGTTGCTGCTGCTGTTGCTGATGATCATGAAGAGATGCTTGCTGCATGGCGAGGTTCATGTTCTCCAGTTGAGCCCGTTGTCGTTGCGTGGAGTATCGCTTCGAACGATTGAGGTTTGGTTCCTGTGCCAACAACGGTTGTTGTTGTTGCTGCTGCTGCTGCTGCTGCGGAGGTGGTAGCTGCTGCATGGTATGAGTCGGTGGAATTGGTCCACCTTGTTGAGCTACACCATATGAGCCACCTTGTGGTTGCTGCTGCTGCTGCTGCTGTTGCTGATAATGCATCTGCATCGCAATCGAAGGCGCTTGCTGAGGTCCTCCTGGGGGGGTGTTCTGTGACACGATCGCTCGTGGTGAGATCTGCGAGCGTTGATGAGTGCCCGCCGAAGCCATATTGTTGACCGGGACCAATGGAACATTACCACCACTACCACCACCAGCGGAAGGATGATGCTGCCGACTGTTAACATCCTTCGTGCCAGCTCCCTGGTATACGTTCCCGTACTTCGAATGCTCCTCCTCAAGGTATCCCTGAGACTTTAGCGAAGAGGCATGCTTCTGAGAGGACGGCTGATGTTCCCGCTGCTGCATTGGAGCGTTCGATGGTCCATGGGCGTAGTGTTGCTGCTGACCGCCCCCTGCCGATGAAGGCACCGATCCGAGCGATGCCGATGTGGTTACAACATTCGCACGCCCCATTTGCGCTGTTGGCTGTTCGCCGCCATACGTACGATCGTTCGATACTTTACCCCCGTGGGCAACCTTCGGACCATTGGTAGTCATCTGCATCTTGTTGCTGTTACTGCTTCCCGATAGAGCGCCAGCACTCTGGCTATGCATGACCGGACTTCCTCCATCGCCGCCGCCGCCGCCGCCACCACCAGCACCAACACCAGGACCAGTCTGCTGCGGTCCTGATATGGCATCCCCTGCACCAACGCTACTGCCTTCTGGTGTCGTTTTGATGCGTGCCTGGTTCTTGAACTGCAGCGAATTGATCACCTTGTAACTATCCTTCTCCTTAGGACCGCCACTACCACCATTGCGTCCACCGGCCAGCTTGTTCTCCTTGTTATGGTAGCTATGCCGGGCCGCACGATGTTCGTCGCTGTTTCGATGTCGCAAACCATCGCCACCTTCATAGTCACCACGTGCGCTATCTCGTTCTGCTTCACCACCACCACCGTATCTGTCTCGTTCCGAGCCCCAATCGCCCGATCTTGCTCGTTCCGTTCGAGCATTTGCACGATGCTCGTTGCCTGACGATCGTACTGACCGGTTCGACGACTCGGAACCAATCGGTTGCCGCGATCCAGTATTGCTCTTCGGACCTCCAGTGGCTCGCAGCCGTCCACCAGTTCGGCCACCTTTGGCGGCACCGTTGGGACCCAGCTCGGGGAACTCCTCTGGCCGTGGTGGTGGCAACACCTTCTTGTGGCGCTGATGCTCGGCATTCGAGGACTTCTGGTACGCATCCTCGTCCTCCCAGTTCCGCGTGTACTGGTTGGGTCCGCGAGCGTACCGTCGTTTCCGGCGTGCCTTCGGTGGTCCATCTTCGCTACGGATGTCATAACCGTAAGCGCACACGAGCTCAGCCCGTGACTTCGGTGCCTGCTCGCTCTCATCGAACCGATCGTGCGTCCAACGATCGGTCGAAGCTTGCCACTTCTTCCTTCCCTTCAACGCACTGCTGCCTCCCTTTTCCGAGCCTCGCCGCTCTCCGCCATAACCTCCGGGACCATTACCACCACCACCGAGTGATCCACCGCCTCCTAGACCACCGGATCCACTACCCATTCCTCCATGATGATCTGCTCCACCGGTTCCACCACCACCACCACCATCATCTAGATCACCGTCACGTTTCGAACGTTGTTCATCTCCTTCCAGCCGCTCTCCGTCCTCTTCCGGATCTGTTTCGGCCGTTCGATCATCGTGCTCGTAGAATGTACCCTTCTTGGGGATGTATTGCGGGTTGCTACGATCCTCATCATCGTCCACCTTCCGCCGCCCGTCACCTTCCTGTCCGGCATCCGGTATGCCATCGGTCTGGCCAGGGCCTCCCTGTTGCTCGTAATCCCGCACCTCGATCACATCGTCATCGTCCTCTTCTTCGTCCTCGTCTTCCACCTCCTCATCGGTACCATCGTCCTCATCATCCTCGTCTTCTTCCTCCTCTCCGCCGCTTTCCTCTTCATCGTAGTCCTCCTCTTCACCGTCCGATGGTGAATCCGAGGCCGTATCGTACTCCGACTCAACCGCGGCCACTCCACTCTGCTGCGAGGTTGTATCCTCCTGGTTCGCTTCCCGCGTGTTGTTCTACAAAAGAAAATTCAAGTGAGAGAAATGCGTTAATTTAGAGACCGAAGCAAGCCACCGTGCAATCCCCAGCCTCACACCGTCATTCATCCGAAAACCGTTCCCTTTCAAAAGGGAGCAGCGCGAAGCGTGCGCTGCATTATTGCATAGCCTGCTGCTGATGCTGGCATGTGCACCGGCGATTAACGCGCCACAGCAAAACCGCCTGCTCCGTCTTCGAAGTGTGCCTCGATCCACGCACGCGAACCCTAAACCGATCAGGAGGAGAAATTTTCGATTTTTCACCACCTTCCTCCACGCACATTCCGAGAGCGGTAGCAGTATAGATCCACGGATTTTGCGGTTTTCTCTTCGTTGCTCTTCCTCTGCTAGTCTCCAACGGTGAACGATCAAATTAATAGTTAAGAGTGGGGAGGCACTGGCCGGACACTCCGTTGCCACTTTTTCCTTTCAACCCTTCTCTCTCTCGTTCGTCCCGTTCATCTTTGTTATTCCGCATGCGGCACCGACCACCCACCCCTCCCACCACCGTCAATACCTTGATTTCCTATTCTCGCGACGCACGATAGTATATGCCCCGTTCGGCTACCTTTACGACTTCGTCTCGTTTCTTCGCTGGCTTTCCACCATCCCAGTTCCCGGTGGTACACGGGGCGGATTTTCTTTTGCCAGCACGTCGCAACGGTGTGCACGAAAGTAGCTTAAACGTTAATGTTGTTTATTTAACCGGAACCACCGCCCAAGCGCCCGTCATAGGCGGAAAGCAAAGGACCGAAACAGGCAGCAAAAGGGGGGCAACGAGCAAACGAAAAGGGGAAAACGCACACGCGGCCTGCTGCTGCAGCTAAATTATTCCATCGTTCATCATCTCTCTCCGAGCCGGATATTACTCAGGTGGCGTATGTAGCAGGCTTGGAGATGCGATTGCAGCGAAATATGCCAGGAATGCCTCCGACCGTGGTGTCACCCGAGCGGAAGGTTAAACATGCATATTGCACGGTTGCAAAAAGGTCAAGTTTGTTTATGCTGCGTTGTGCAACCCTTCCCAGCTTCTTTGCCACCGAGAAACACCTCTCCCTCCCCCTGGCCACCACATAGGCCAGCCCGCTTACCTCTGCTGAGTTGTCCGTGAAATCGTCCGATTCCGAGAGGATGTGTGCAGCTGGCGTAGCGGGCGATGAGGCGACCGATGGTGGCTGTCCTGCTGGGGCAGGGGCCACAGGCTGTTGCTGGAGGGGCGCCACCATCAGCACCGGTTTCACCGGCCCTGCGTTCTCCGCCATCCTGCGCCTCGTTTGAAGCTGAGATCGGGATCGCCCGGATGGCCGGGATTTGGAAACGGGAAGGGCAAAACTTCGCACTTTCCCGGTGTGCTGTCCTGTGCGATCCTTCCAGGCGGCGGGGGCAAGATAGCGGCCTCGTTTCTTCTCGTTATCGACTCACGATTTCACTTGCGCGGCGTGGCCCGGAAAGGCCAAAGATCCGCTCAACACCTGCCACCCATCACTTGCTGCGAGATTAGTGCACACTCCGTCCAGGTAGTCGCAGGTTGCTTCCGGCGGCAGCCGATTGAACGGATTGGACCGCCTCACACGAGGTAAATCGCTGATCCGGGGGTCGCCGCGTCGTCTACCGTGAAATCCTCGTGACGGAGATGATGGCGGCAAAAGCGCAAAAGGCAAAAGTATCCACACTCCACACTCCGAACCCACCGGGGATACGCGACAAAACACCTTTCCTTTGCCGGATGTGCTGTGCCGTGTTTTCCGAAAGAGAAATGGAAGGTTTTTTTGCTAGCCTTTTTGTTCCCGATTTCGATCTCGATTTCTCGTTCTTCTTCGCTTTTTCCTTTTTTTTCTTTTTCTTTATTTTTGGGCCAAATGCTTATACCTTATCGACCATCACTGTAGATTTACGTTTACAAAAGCCGTGCTGAAGCTGAGCTCAAGCTGAAGCTTGCTTGAGTTTCATGTTGGAAAATACGTGGAGAAAATCGTGGAAAATGAGGGAAAATCCTGCTGAAAGGGGATTTTTCTCAGCAAAGTGGACGTGACCTCCTCACTAACCCGCCACTGCATTCGGTCCGTCAGCCCGCTCTTGCTGATCATTGCCGGAGTTGGCCAGCATCAGCCTGGGGCGTGCGATCGCTTCCTGAACGGGGGATTTTCGGACCAAATTGTTGTAGACCGTGTGTTTGAATTCTTTTCAGTAACTCATTTAAGGTGTCTTCGTTCGTTCGTTCGGATGTCCTCGGACAACGTCGGTTTCTCTTTTCCAGATAGATCCGATAACTTGGTGATCGGCAAGCTCGATAGCATGCGTGACTCGTGGATGTTTAAAAAAGGATCATTTTTCATGTTTATTCTAAGCACATACGCCTATTTTCTGCAAGCACCGGCGCCAGACCGACGCAACGCTCACTCCTGGGGACTCATAATTTAAAATAGCGGACATTAAAATAAAAAATCGCGCAGCACAAAAATGGCTGCCACGTTTGGCAGTCTGGGAGTTAGGGTAGTTAATAAAATTCCTTCTCGCATCCACTTTCACTAAACTAAATCCTAGAAAATGTCTGCTCCAGCTGTTACTCCGGTACGTTACGCGGCACGGGTTAAATTATATCACAAAATTATTAGTCTGCATTTCGGAGTCACGCGGGGTCAGACAAGGACGAAAACGAAGCGGACAAACGAAGAGTATACTTCAACAAGGGAGAGAGATGTTGAAGAGAGGCAACCGCATCGAATCGTTACACTCAGTACACTTCACTTCTAAGTAAAATAAATAATCTACCTAACTAAAAGACCGCGCTCTCTACAACTTCGTCTCGTGTCGCACCATACCATTCTTGGTGCCACCGTACATACGGAAACGCATCGGACGACTGCCGCCGCCACCACCACCACCACCACCGCCACCGCCATGGTATGGTGGTATCATAGCACCGCCATTACCCCCGGCTAGTGCTTCGACGCCACTAATCAGATCGAGGTTGTGCACCGCAACCTTCGCCGCCAATGGTCCAGGCGCGCCGTTCGGTGGTAGCACCGGCATAGCGCCCGGACTGGCAGTACGCAGGTTGTAATTGCCTCCTCCTTGTCCTTGCTGTCCCGTAAGCGGTTGATGATGCAGGTTCTGAGGGGTAGCGTTCAGCGATTGACGTCCACCGGCCGTCAGCAGAGTATTACTCGGGGAACCACCATGTCCACCGTACAGCTGGTGTGCCACCGAACTACTGCCAGAGTCCTTCAGACCGACGACTCCCGATTGTGACAGTAAGGCGGCCGCAGCACCGGCTTTGTTCAGATTGTTCAAGCGCTGATGTGGATTAACGTGCTGCTGTTGTTGCTGTTGTTGGGTCGTTGCCGATTGCATAGACACCACGTGATGCTGCCCGGAACCGACGACAACGAGATTGTTGCAGGGAGTCGCATTCTTCTGTCGTCGCTGGGAACTCGACGATAGGTTCGACGAGAGCCGCTCCGATTCGTTGTCATCACCACTATCCACATCACCATCGCTGCTGTTGGTGCTGGCGATAAAGTGTTCGTTCTTTACCTTACGACCCTTGTTTCGACGGTAGTACTTGAACTCGCGAGGCAACGTATACGAGCGAGGCAGTGAAACCTAGGAGAAAGCCAAGCAGACACTCAGATCATCTGATCCCTGGAACACATAATTACTCCGAAAAAATCGTAATACCTGACTATCAATGTCGGACGGTATCCGATGGTGTCCCGTATGGCCATCGTCACAGGCTGAGTTGTCTAGATTTTCATCGCCACTGCTCTCCACTGGATGATGGTCCCGGTCCGTATCCTGTAACCTATTGGAATGGAAGCAATGGTCATTACAAATTGATCGATTGTCCTGAGACGGGAGCGAAGGAGGTGAGTGGGCAATATAGGTGCATTACTGCGTTGAATACTGATTACAAAATATTCTCCCTATACACCGACGTAATATTTGGGACCTATCTTAGGGAATAGACGATTCCATAGAGGATCAGATGAGGTTCCGAAGGAACGCTAAAGGCTGTCAGTTCTGATATACGCCTCTGAATCTTGTAGAACCCCTTTACTCTGCGTTCTATACAAGGATTCAGATAGATTTTTGGCCCCGTATTTCAGAAAAGACGATGGACAAGACAAAACAACACGGAATTATAGTTATGAGACTCTGTCGGTGTCCTGTCCTGTCTGAACTTCCGACATGGACGTTATCTTCTGTGGCTGTCCAAAACCCCTCGCCGTTTGTAGCACCAGTAATAATTAAGTCCTAGTCGAGGACGGCTTGCTAGCTTACCTAAAGTTGGCCGCCTCACGGGCCACCCAATCGAAGTAGATGCGCGAGTTCTCGAGATAGTGTGGGGCCAGCAGTATCTCCGGCGTCTTGGCCCGCTGCATATTCTGGCGTTTGGTGTTGTTCAGATTGTTGATCGCTACCGAAGGTCCGACAGACTGGTTCGACACTGTTCCACCGCTCGTAACCCCTCCAACGCAAGCGGCCACAGCTACCATAGTGGCCGTAGTCGCCGTCCTGGCCGATTTGTTGCTGCTATTCGTATTGTTCGCACTACCACTAGCCGAACCGGATTGGGCCGGTGTACTCGGTGTCCCACGGCTATCCAGCTTGCTCCTCGGCGGTGGTACCACATTGTACGGGAACGGTAGATTGTCGGTATTACCGGCGTTGTCCGCATTGCTGTTACTGTACGTGCCCGAAACCTGCCGTGGATGGTTCGCATCGGCGTAGAGTCGCCCGTGGGCATCGTACAGGATGGCTCGGTTCGATTGTGCAATCTCCGTCGTCCGGGGGCTAATCGATGGTGCCCGGACCGTCGTCCCACTTCCATTACCCGCACCACCACCACCATTCACTTGACAGGTGCCGGTGGACGTTCCGATGGTTACCGCTGAGGCATTCCCATTGGCCGCCGCATCGGCGTACAGGTTAACGAAATTGCCTCGATAGTTCTCGGCGAACGGATTCCGGGGAATGTTACCGGGCAGGATCATCTTCGAACGCGGTACCACCGGTACCTGCGGATGGTGCCGAGTCAGCGAATTGCTTTCGGTGGCGGATATTTGCGACGATATCGGGGACATATTGCGGGCACCCTGCAGCACACTGCTGGTCGGCGGTTGACAGTCACGGCCATCGACGAGGGTCGGAGTCGGACCTGCCGACGAAACTGCGGCCGCTGCCGCCACCGCTGCTGCTGCTGCTGCTGCTGCTGACGCACCGCCGTTGCCTTTCAGGTTCACCAACGCGGAAATGTTGATCCCGTTCAGCCCGAAACTGTTGTAGATCGGATCGTAGTTGCTGCTGAACTTGCCGAGCCCGTTCACATCGTCCAGGTTGGCGGCGAGCAGCAGGTTTAGGTCGTTGAACGATTTGTTCGCCACGATCTCGGCCATATCGGGGCTCGAGGTGCGCCACTCGATCGGATCGAGATCGATGTGCTTCTTGGCACGCGGTATCGGTTGCCGGGGTAGCGTCGTTTTGCCATCGTCACCGGAGCTCAGCGTACCGGTTGCACCGGCCCCCGGACCACCGAGCTTACCCTGCTTGATCTCCTCCTCGATGATCTTCAGTTCGGCCAACTGTTTTTGCTTCTTTTCGAGCAGCTTCTGCTGGATGTTGACCCGCGAACCGACGCTGCTACCCTCGTTCTCGCTCGAGCCACCGGTATGCGAACGGGGCAGTGGCCGGCGCCAGAACGGTATCGCCATCGGGCCCATCGAGTGCGTACTGTTGCTGTTGCTGGTGCTGAGCTGCGGTTGATGCTGTTGTTGTTGCTGCTGCTGCTGCTGCTGCGAGTGCTGTTGCTGATGATGCTGATGTTGCATTTGCTGATGCTGTTGAAATTGTTGATGCAGCAAATGCTGCTGCTGTTGCTGCTGTTGCTGGTGCTGTTGTTGTTGGTGTTGTTGCTGGTGCTGGTGGTGCTGCTGATGTTGCTGAAGATGGTGCTGGTGCTGGTTTAAACTGTACTGATCGATGGCACTACCCGCAGTACCACCACCGTTCGCAACACCGTTCGCCGCCGTCACGCCCAGATTCGGTGGCGGCACAAACGTGGTCGGTTTCTTCTTCTTCCGTTTAGTGGCCGCATTGACTGGATTCGAAAAGCGGCAGTTAAACACACCCGGAATGGCGTGCGGATACTTCTGTCCACAGCCACCGCCTACTCCACCGTTTCCTATGCCACCATTGGTTAGCTTGCCACCAACATGGCCACCGCCGGTGCCACCAGCGCCACCATCGAGACCATTCCCCTCGTGACTGATCGGGCACCGGCATCCGTCGGGGCAATGGGCGGAACACTTTTCGGCCAGACGACCACCCGCCTCATAGCCAAGCCGCCGTACATGGAAGTACCGATAGTAGACGACCATAAAGAAGAGTCCGGCCGCGAAGCTGCACAGCACCGACACCGGTATCATGTACCAGCCGTCCGGCCGGTTCGGCCACACACCCACCATCCACAGGCAGACGAGCAGACAGTTCTCCATGAGCATTACCACGTAGAAGGTGAGCTGGAAGTGAGGAATGACCCACAGAAGTGAGTTGCTTGAGCTGATCCTACGATTCGAGCTGAGCTTGAGGGCGTCTTACCATTTTCTGCCGATGGCGCACTTCCTGCAGATTGATGTAGGCGAAGATGTACACGAACGCAATCAGACCGCCGAGGGTGGTCTTCTTGAGGCGCGAGATGCGCTCCCCATGGAACACGTTTTTCGGCGAGATCAACCACAGAAACATCGAGAACCAGTGGAGTACTGTGGAGCACGGAAAGGTAAAGGGAACTCCGGTTAAGTGGTGATCGGATTCGCCGAAATACCACGAAACACTCACTGATGACCAGGAACACCCAGTGGCTGTAGACGGAGGCGTACACGGTGAGCGAGATGACGCGCGATATGACCGTACCGAGGCGCCACAGGAACTGAAAGATTACACCGAGCCACGTCAGCACCAACCGGTGGACGTTCTGGAGCCGCACGTTCTTGCTGAAGCTGGCCAGTGCCCAGCAAACGCTGAACAGCGATAACGTAGCCGAGACCATGTTGAGATCGCGGAACGTTTTCTGTTGCTGCTCGACGAGGTTGGTCTGCTGGACGAGGGCCGTCGACGCGCCGGCACCGGCTGGCAGGAGATGATGATGCCCTAGTGTCTTCAGTTTTAGGGCGCTGAGTTGCGCTTCACTTTGCAGGTTCACCAGTACGTAGAGCTGGAGTAGTAGCATTGGAGCGGCCTCACAAAACGCGTGCACCAACCGGAGCATACAGAGATCGCGCACCTCGTGCTTCACGTGCCGCAGATCGACCGGAACGAACAGCTTGGCGTAGCGCCACAGAACGCCCAGTTGCGTCACGTGCAGTGCCAGCACGATGTACCGGCTGTATTGGGCCGATCGGTCGGTACCGGCACCGGCCAATCCACCAAGACCACCGCCGGTTGACTTTTTCTTTTTCTTCTCGAGACTGTTGGCACCGGGGGCTGTGCCACCCGGTGTGTCATCACCTGGCGGTCCAGCGGTCGATGCCGTTGCATTCCGGATTTTCCTTTTATTCAGATACCAGCGGATGGAAACGATCTGCAAAGGAGGAAGAAGAAAGGCAGGTTCCGTGTAGTAGAACGGTGTGTTCGATACGATCCGATCTCTATCTGTACTTACCTGTGAGATGACCAGCGAGAACGAGACGATCACTATGACGGCGGTAAAGTAGGCAAACTTTTGGCGCTCGTAAAGGGCATAACCGAGCACCACGTCGAACACGACGTCACAGAAGTAACCGGCCAGCGAGATCACGTTGAACAGCACGTCACATAGGGGTAAGAATTCGGCCATGATCGTGCGTACGTGGGCCTTGAAGGACCGGCCGGATGTTCATTCAGTGCGCCGCAATGGTTCGTGCGATCCGGAGTAGGGAGTAGTTGAGAGTGTAATGTTCTGTAGGTAGTTCTAAAAAAAGATTTGGGGAAAGAGAAGGATCAGCATTAAACTTTTAAAACTTTTTCCCCTATGTCCACAATTTTTTATATGATATGAGCAAAATCTAATGAATAGTGAACAAAAATGTATGGCACTGTATTCATTTTGCACCAAATTATGTTAATTTCTCGGCAGAAATCTATAAGTCTGGATATAGGAGATATTGTGTAGATCCCATTCTTCTTCACTAGAAGATGTTGAACTTTTGACGATATCATTATATCTGACTTTTTTTTAAAACTTCGTTAAGCTACGAGCTACAGTAAAGGGACAGATCCTTTGCTCTCTATTCCCGTAGGACGATAATCATTACCTCGAGTCAATTACATACTTTTGGGTGTTTAACTTAGAACATATTGCCCCGTTAATATAATCTCAATAAACTCTTATAGTCACTAATTCTGTTTCACTAGACTAGATACAGAACATCAACTAAGTTGTCATTAGTTCAGTTGAGTCTTTTGACACTACTTTAAGCTGCTAGTTGAAGAGGAGCAGAATGCAGAGCCTTTTGTCTTCTTCCCTAGATGATGGAAAATACTTGCTGATGCTACCACACGATGCGTTCGTACAGAAAAACCGATGCATGAATCATCGAGAGCGACATCATAAATCATGCCCGACCTAGGCGCGCCCCTCACGCTCACTTGCACTGAATGCAGCTTGCTTGCAGCGTAGAAAAAACAATTGAACGACAGTCCGAGCGCATTATCGCCCCGGGATGTCTCTTCGCGCTCCGCATTTAATTAGCATACGTTATGCGGCATAATCATAAATTACTTCAACTCGCTGCACGCAGAAGCTGTCGCTACCGGAACACCCGAGCCGGTGAAACAACCGCGTGCCTGTTCAACGTTAATGTGTTCGAAAAGGAAAAGCGGAAACCAGATTCCCACGCTCGTTTACTGATGAAAACAAGCATTTTCACCATCGCAAATACAGTCCAGTGATGGTGATCGGCACGCATTACACAATAGCAGCGCAATTGCTACGCGTGAACATGTGTGCAGAGCGCACTTGAGCGCATTAGTATTCTGTTGGCAGCATCGCCACAGCATTATAAACCGCTCCGGCGGTAATCGAACATTCCGATTCCAACGCGCGTAAGAAGCCATCGTAAAATCGCACGAAACGAAACGAGGGTTCATTCCCACCGGAGTCACCTAGCGGAGAGAGCGCAGAGGTGACAGCTGCCTGCGGTTCCACATCACCAGACGAAAGACTTCCTCGAATAAGCGACGAACCTCGATCGGGTGCACCAAATGCGTAAGAAGCCTTGTAAAAATGCGAAAAAATGCGATTATGACGTAAACCCTAGGGAGCCTAGAGTGTTCTAGAGGCTAAGGTTGATCATTCATCCGTCGCACACCGAAGCCCGGACCGGGTGGAGATGGAGTGAGCAAGCCGATCGAAGCGAGAAAGTTCCAATCACACCGAACGGATCGATCTCGGTTGAGCGTTCGGCGTTACGGGACGACGAGCGGGACATATCGTAGAAACATAGATGATCACACACACACACAGGCATACAGGCAGACGGCGATGCGATGCACGACGTTGTAGCAGTCGCCATGATCAGCGCCCAAACGCGATTTCATTAGCATTTTCATTCAATGCAAATCGACAAAGGCGCGAGATGAGCATTTCAGAGCGGATGTGGGAGAAGACATTTCAGGGCAAGAGAAAAGAAGAGAAAAAAAGCAAGAAAACCAGGACGTGGATCGGAGGTGGACGGGTGGGTACGATCCGGTTTCACGGCGTAGTGTGTGACAGATCGAAAATGGAATGTCCACCATCCGCACGATCGCGGAAACCGAACCCGATATGCATATTGCCGGAAACATTTGTTGTTTTTTTTTTTGTTGAGAGGGGGGGTTTGGTTTTAATTGCGAAATTTATGATGCGTTGCGCTCGTTGCTTGTAGTGTTGGGATGACATTTCCGTAGCGCATTCCACCGGATCGGAACTGCGTCTCTGACACTGTTCTGTCCCTGTTCGACACCGCACTAAACGTACTTTCGCCAGGACTAACCTTTCCACAGCTGTAGCTGCACAAATGGATCATCACTGAATAGACACGCACACACACGGACACGTTATCAGATCGTTTAGTACTTGTTGCTTGATGGACAATGATCAACACCACTTCTTCTTCTTCTTCTTCTACGGCGCGACAGCAACGTAATGGCAACGGATCACGAATCACGAAAGGCACTGAAAAGACAATGCAATGAACAGTGCATTTATCATCATGAACTTTTTGGCGGTACACACGGAACCACATTTAATTACACTTCCAATCACAAATTCACAGTAAGTAATTAACTCGATCGATCCATGGAGTACCGGTCCACAATCCCCCCCCTCCCCTTCCGCATTTGTAGCAACCAAACAATGTCGAGAAAGAATGCTGCAATCGATCGTGCCACTATTTCCCGGCAGCGGGCCCGGGCCGGGCATTAAAACCCCTTCCCGTGATTCTACGGTCGCTCTACGCCCTCCCATAAAGCCCCGACGAAGCCGTTGCCGATGAAAATGTGCACGCTGGCGAGACAACAGTGAGCGCGAGCGATAGAGAAATGGGTAAAGACGGCGCAGGTGAATTGTAAAACCAGAACACAACACGTCGTTGTCGTCGTCGTCGTCGCGAGATCGGTTGGTGTAATTTTTGCTTTTCACCATCCCACCGGGCCGGACGCACCGGACTCGATGATCATCGCCAGCGATCAACACAGCATCATCGGTGTTGCTTTCCCGAGCGACGACGACAACGACGACGACGACGACGAACACCACAACCAACCACTCGATGATGATGATGATGATGATGATGATGTGACTCTTGTGGTGCAAGGGTAGCCTGCAGACGAGGGGCGGTGGTGCGAGACGCGCACGGGCTTTCTGGAATTCCAACAATTTCACATAAACAAACGGACAGGCCAGGCAGGCGAGCCCCAAAGGGGTGCCCGCGACTGTCGCTACATAGCGGCAGCTTTCCTGTTCACGCGAGCCGATCGCGGAGCGCGCGCAGTACGATCACGTATTGGTTGAGCGCGAGTGGTGAGCAGATTAAGCTCCCCCCCCCCCCCATCCCCCATCCCCCATCCCCCTTGCATCTTTCTTCTTTTTGTGTGCTTGTATTGGTGGTAGTGCGTCTCGAATAGGAGTATTGGTGTTGCTGATGATGCTGCTGCTGCTTCTGCTGTTACTGATGGTGATCACACTCGCTCGCAGAGGTGGAGGTCCTGACCAAAAGCAGCACTGATGGCAATTGAGTAGCAAATACAAAAGGGTTCCACAAAACACGAATCACCTTCACCGTCTTGATGCACTTAAACACGATAAAAGCACTGTCAACGTGTTACAAAGGACGCTATAACCGCAAACACCCAGGTGCTGCCAACCCTCATTCCTCTGTCCCTCTCTCTTTCTTTCTCTGTCACTATGCTCTCTGCATCACGCCACGATTGCACGAAACACCTGAAGAACTGTAACATACATAACTCGCTGGATTAAAGCGCTGGCCTC
The DNA here is from genome assembly GCF_943734745.1 of Anopheles darlingi. NCBI lineage: Eukaryota > Metazoa > Arthropoda > Insecta > Diptera > Culicidae > Anopheles > Anopheles darlingi. The sequence goes on along the minus strand of NC_064875.1, from coordinate 28,262,594 downwards.
GCGACTTTACCTTTTTCTTACGGCCCTTTTTTTCGCACCACAACTGCTGCTGGTGCTGCCGTCACCGTCGGTCGCACAGTTTTCCGCAGGACCGTGACACTTTCCGAGCCGCCCCGAGTCCGAGCTATTCCATCTTCGAGGCCACCACCGTTTGAAAGCCAGGAATGCCAGAAGGCGATGGTGCGGTTGCTGCGGAAACCCTACACACAGCGAAAGCTTTTTCTTCTTCCACCTTCTTCTCCTCCTTCGGGCGCACGCACACGCACACAGCCAGCAATCGGTGACGATGACGTCGCTGGAGGAGTTCATCCGGCTCCGATCGAGCCGAAGATCAACCGTCCACAGCGCAACAACCCAACGAGACATTTTTACTGGCACCGGTCGCTCGCTGGACTGAAAGTGTGTGCTTCGAAATGCTCATGCTCATTGGAGTTCCGTTTGGACGCCGAAAAGGAATGGTTGTTGTCCGGCAAGGAGATGAGAAAACGATAGTGAGAAAGAAGGAAGGAATGGAATTTTGTTCAAGGGAGCGAGAATGTCCGTCTCGGCTGCGAGCGGCGCATTACATGTCATTGCACTGTACAATGTATGCAAAATTGTTCCAATTTTACACCGTAGCACTCGTAGCCAAATTTGAACACAGCTTAAGGGGGGACTTCGGGTTTTTCGGGTTACTTTTGACGATTTTAGTGAAGAAACCATTCATCTTTATTTTTTAAAAATAATGTTATATTAACTAATTCACTCGAGAAATCTGTCGAGAAGGACGAAACTGGGACTGTATACAACGTATATAGTACCGGTGCTCACATACGCCTCTGAGACTTGGACACTGTCCAGAACGGACGAAGCCCTCTTATCCGCGTTCGAGAGGAGAGTTCTTAGAAGGATATTTGGCCCCGTGTGTGAGGAGGGACGATGGAGAAGCCGATACAACGCGGAGTTATACGCGTTGTATGACGATCTCACTGTCGCGCAGCGCATGAGACTCGCCCGGCTTCGGTGGGCTGGGCATGTCATGAGAATGGCAGACGACGACCCAGCCCGTAAAGTCTTCTTAGGCCTTCCGGATGGACAGAGAGGGCGTGGTAGGCCCAAATCGAGATGGAGCGACGGTATCGACATTGACGCCAGAATAGCAGGACTACCGACTTGGAGGACGACGGCGCTCGATCGCGAGCGGTGGAGGAATCTTCTTTGGCAGGCCAAGACCGCTCGTCGGTTGTAGCGCCGGATAAGAAGAAGAATGTTATATTAAACTAAAACTTTTCAAGAATATTTAGTTCTATTACGAGGAAGATTTGATCAAAACTACATTCATGGTATCCAATCTAGAAAGGCAAGTCTGCCAAAATGTACTTTTTGCGGTGCCCATCGTAGCAACGTGCCGGGTCATCTGAAATATACAACTAAATATTCTTTTGTTAGATTATAAGTTTATCCAGGAAGCCCCATCGAGATTTTGAGGAATTTTTTATTTTTCGATTTTTGGCAGATTTTTGAAGTTGAAAAAGTGATACTTTTTTCGACGATGCCTCAAAAAAACGATACTTTACATAACTATTAAAAAATAAGTACCAACAATTTTTATAAAAACTCAACGGAGCTACCTGGCAAATAGAGTAAGATTATGTGTTCAAAATTTCAAATCGATCGGTCCAGTAGGTTTTATGCTACGATGGGCACCGACTTTGAAAACGTAGGTTTTGGGAAACGCGAATCAAAGTCGCGAGATGCATTGAGCCTTGTATAAAACTCTGTTTTTCAAAAATCAATATCTTTGATAATTTTGCTTCGATTGATCCCACAATTTTACACAATACTCTTGAAAGGATAAGCACTCATAAAAAATGTAAAAAGTAAATGCGAAGAACTAAAATAAAATACCAAAGTCCCCCCCCCAGGCAAGACCGAGAGAACTCTTCGACAATTAGTGTTTTCCCCAAACCCCATTTCAGCAATGGCGTAAATATACTGAAAGAACAATTTCATTTTGATCATAAGCAGCGCTTTTTTGCTAGCCGACATGTACGACTATCGACATTTGTTATTTGTTATTTGTTATTTGTTGTTTGTTATTTGTTATTTGATGTGATGTAAGTTTTAAGGTCGAATCTTCTTCTATTTACTTACCCGAATTTAGAGATCGTAGGCGATCTGGAATAGATCACAATACCATTTCTTTCCTGATCGCTTAAAACAGAGTAACCATTTATTTTTTAATAAGTGATTAACGATTCGCAACATTTATGTTTTATTTACTTTTTTTGTTATTCATCTTAAATCTATCGATACATGTTAATGAAAACCTGCTTATGTGCATCACTATTTATTTGTGAATAATAGACCTTACGTTGTCAGGGCAATTTTCTGATCTCTTACTTTTTCTAATATTTCTTGTAAAACATTTACTTGTTCATGTGGTATATCGTTACATCCATATATATATATATATTTATATCTTTTGGATTGTTTTGAAATTCAGTAATGTTTTTTTTATTCTAACACAATAATGATAAGCATTCCATTAATCCTCCAAGTCTATTTCATTCGGGTTAAGCTTTTTCTCTTTTATAAGGTATTCCAGCATAGTCCAACACCCAGCTTGTATGCAAAGATGCAACAAATCAGGTTTCCCTTCAATTATGCTAGCTAAATATTCATATACTGCTGTTGCTTCCTTACAATTATCATCCCACAGGATTTCCAAGGCTTTCATGACTAATAGGATCAATGATTTGTTGATCTCTAGCTTCAGCGTTACAACCAAATCTCGAGTCATCGTGAGCCTTCCATACGCAACTGACAGAAAAAGAAGAACCAGATAGTCTCGATTCATATCCTTATCCTCGGTGAATTGATCGATAATTGACCACATTATTTTTTGTTCATCAATAGTGATGTCATTATTATTATCATTGTCTTCCTTGTAAAACTCTACTTCCACTGAAGGTTGAATGTCTTGCAAGGTGCGATACTGGCCAACGAATACTTTGAACATGCCGGTTCTGTTTCGTCTGATGCACTCGATCATGCAGGCAACCAATTCGTAGCTAGTGCTTCTAGCCAATGCTTGTATCATCCGATCCATATATCCAATGAACAGGTGCTCTAATGTTGTGAGCGATCTACACTTGATTGCTACTCGGCAAGTATCGTCTATCACATGATCTTCTACATTCCCTTGTTTCGTCATGTGTTGAATGGTTTCTTGCGAAAAGCTGTCAATGATTTTAGCTAAATTACGCAAAAGTAAATCATAATTTGTATTGAATTTCATTTGAGCTGCTACTACACTTAGCTCACCATAACATTCTGTGAAGCGCGAGCATTCGTCTGTATTCCTTATTTTGTGTTTGTCTATGCGGCTAATACCGAGACGAAATTTAATAATGTGTACTGCCGTTCGTATGTTACCAGCCTCAACAGCAAGATGGATTACACTTTTTCTTCCTTCGTTAATGTCGAAGCAGAGCTCCTTGATTGTATTCTTGCGACTTTCTGTCAAGTCCGCGGTAGTAACCGCATCTGATGTTATCCCGAGCACCCGTATAGTTATACAAGCCATTAAATCATTATTTTCAGTGAAGTAACAATTAAACAGCTTGGTACATGAAACATAGTAATGGAAGATATTCCATCCATTCTGCTCATTGATGGTCGAGACATTGACCTTGTTGTGTTTGATCAAGAACTTGGCCATACAGCCGAGTCCGGATTGAACAGCAAGATGTAACACATTTCCACCCTCGGCATCTTTTTCGCCATGATTGGAGGTTCGTTCCAACAGATATCTGTAAATCGGATCAAAATCAGACCAATCGAACGCACATGATTTATGGTATTTGGTTCCTGGTTCATAACAATATGACCTATGTGCAATTTCCATAATATCGATAAGAACCTTCCAATCGATGTTCACGTTCAATGATTCACACAAATATCTTATCATTGATTCATTTTTCAGACATACAGCAAGAGCCAAAAGCTTCATTTTGCAAACCTCTTCCACCGATCGGTTGGTCGAAAGTTTTACTTCAACTTGATGGACTAGAATTTCTAATTCAACTAATCTCAGATCGAAGTCTTCATTGTCACATTTTTCGAAAATTTTATACAAATTTGGATGCTCATCCACCTGGTTTGGATTGAGCAACCATTTCGTGACATCAAGGAAGTCCGATGAATACAGGCTCCTTGCTGTGCATGCTAACCAATCAGCATCATAAATCAATGCTGGTATCGCGCTACGAAACTCACGATGCAAGCAGTACATTAAAAATACAGATCTGCTTTTTATTGCGATTTGGAACAAGTCTTGGGCATACTCTTGGAGCAATAAGCGGGCACTGTTTAGCTCTTGTAAATCTTCGCGGTTAGTTAGAGAAATCTTTGCTATATGCTTAGCTAGCAGACAAAGTAGGTTGTGAGAAAACGATTTGTCTTCGATGGTCTTCGAAATTTTATTGATCGCATGGTAGCAGAATGTTACGGCACCAATATTTTGTTTTATGATTTTTTTGAATTTATTGAATTGCAATTTCCGTTCCAAAATGTGCCGTACTATGTCTTTCTGTTCATTTTCCACTGCGAGATGGAGAATGCTTCGTCCTTTCTTATCGAAAGTACCAAAGAAGTCCATTTCACTTACTTTCGATAGCATGTAGCGGAACAAATCAGGTTTATCACCTTCTGCATAAGAAGCTGTAGTATCATCATTGACTACTTCTTGAAGCCAGCTTGAGTGTTGATTCGATACACATAAATGGAAAACATTCCAACCATTTAATTCATCAACAGCCTGGAAATCGATATCGTATCGCTCTATCAGACATTTTGAGAATTCGAAAAGATTAAATGTTATGGCAAGGCGAAGCATTTTATTCGCTTCGACGTCGCTTATATTCGACACCAGGTTCAACAGACATTCATAAGCTTTACAATGTTTAAATCGAGCGCAGGGATATATTTTCAAAAGCAAATTATTAGTCAGCATTGCTAGAAAATAGACAAAATCGGCGCAAAGATTCAACTTGCATGACTCTATCAAATATCTCAGCATAGTTGGTCTTACTGTTGTCACACAGATAACTAACAATGAGAGTATACTTTCGTCAATCTCGATTTCAGCTGGTATTCCATATTTTTTCCACATTACGTTATTCACAATATCGCAAACTTTATCCAATGCATCAGACGTAAAACAATCAGTAAGGTAACTAGCTGCATCACTTTGAATCGAACAGGGTTGAAAATCTTTGATCATAAATCGAGTACAGTAGAGATCAAAAAAATATTTGAATTCAAATTTGTAATTCTTCAACGCAGCATATAGTGTGCATTTCAAAGGATACTCGTCATTTAAAATGGATGGATCTTTTGCCATAAAGTATTTCAACACAAAAACCGATTTACTTTCCAACGCCAATTCAAAATATGAACTCCTTATGATTTCAAAAAAGTGTTCTTCTTCAGCTTCCTGTTTAATTACACTTTCCAACATCCAAACCGCATCCTCGCCGATAACGCTTTCAATAATCTTTTTTTCATAGCGTTCATTATCTTTCTTGTAATCAGGTTCCAATGTGCGTCCGAAAATCTCTTTTAAAACCTGTCGATTTTTTTGTTGTACGTTTTCCGGAAGCGATGCTACAATTTGTTGCAATTCAGTGAACTGCTTTTCTATGTCCCAATCCATCCAAGGTTGATTATAACCTTTGATGCTAAATCTGTGATTAATTATGTATTTAACTACTGGAGTATGACCATTTTCCAGTGCCAAATGAAGAACACTGCGGCCATTTAGATCGTAAACACCAAAACAATTCGTATTCGCAGCTTCCATCAGTAATTTAAATATTTTGGAAGCATTCTCCGAGTTCGCGTCACTCGCTGGTTCAGAAACACAATAATGACTAGCATTCCATCCATTCTCCGAGTCTATTTCATTCGGGTTAAGCTTTTTCTCTTTTATAAGGTATTCCAGCATAGTCCCACACCCAGCTTGTATGCAAAGATGCAACAAATTAGGTTTCCCTTCAATTATGCTTGCTAAATATTCATATACTGCGGTTGCTTCCTTACAATTATCATCCCACAGGATTTCCAAGGCTTTCATGACTAATAGGATCAATGATTTGTTGATCTCTAGCTTCAGCGTTACAACCAAATCTCGAGTCATCGTGGGCCTTCCATACGCAACTGACAGAAAAAGAAGAACCAGATAGTCTCGATTCATATCCTTATCCTCGGTGAATTGATCGATAATTGACCACATTATTTTTTGTTCATCAATAGTGATGTCATTATTATTATCATTTTCTTCCTTGTAAAACTCTACTTCCACTGAAGGATGAATGCATTGCAAGGTGCGATAGTGGCCAACGAATACTTTGAACATGCCGGTTCTGTTTCGTCTGATGCACTCTATCATGCAGACAACCAATTCGTAGCTAGTGCATCTAGCCAATGCTTGTATCATCCGATCCATATATCCAATGAACAGGTGCTCTAATGTTGTGAGCGATCTACACTTGATTGCTACTCGGCAAGCATCGTCTATGATATGATCTTCTACATTCCCTTGTTTCGTCATGTGTTGAATGGCTTCTTGCGAAAAGCTGTCAATGATTTTGGCTAAATTACGTAAAAGTAAATCATAGTTTGCATTGAATTTCATTCGAGCTGCAACTACACTTAGCTCACCATAACATTCTGTGAAGCGCGAGCATTCGTCTGAATTCCTTATTTTGTGTTTGTCTATGTGGCTAATGCCGAGACGAAATTTAATAATTTGTACTGCCGCTCTTATGTTACCAGCCTCAACAGCAACATGGATTACACTTTTTCTTCCTTCGTTAATGTTGAAGCAGAGCTCCTTGATTGTATTCTTGCGACTTTCTGTCAAGTCCGCGGTAGTAATCGCATCTGATGTTATCCCGAGCACCCGTATAGTTATCCAAGCCAATAGATCATTATTTTCAGTGAAGTAACAATTAAAGAGCTTGGAACATGAAACATAGTAATGGAAGATATTCCATCCATTCTGCTCATTGATGGTCGAGACATTGACCTGGTTGTGTTTGATCAAGAACTTGGCCATACAGCCGAGTCCGGATTGAACAGCAAGATGTAACACATTTCCACCCTCGGCATCTTTTTCGCCATGATTGGAGGTTCGTTCCAACAGATATCTGTAAATCGGATCAAAATCAGACCAATCGAATGCACATGATTTATGGTATTTGGTTCCTGGTTCATAACAATATGACCTATGTGCAATTTCCATAATATCGATAAGAACCTTCCAATCGATGTTCACGTTCAATGATTCACACAAATATCTTATCATTGATTCATTTTTCAGACATACAGCAAGAGCCAAAAGCTTCATTTTGCAAACCTCTTCCACCGATCGGTTGGTCGAAAGTTTTACTTCAACTTGATGGACTAGATTTTCTAATTCAACTAATCTCAGATCGAAGTCTTCATCGTCACATTTTTCGAAAATTTTATACAAATTTGGATGCTCATCCACCTGGTTTGGATTGAGCAACCATTTCGTGACATCAAGGAAGTCCGATGAATACAGGCTCCTTGCTGTGCATGCTAACCAATCAGCATCATAAATCAATGCTGGTATCGCGCTACGAAACTCACGATACAGATGGTACACGAGGGATAAGTATCTATATTTCATAGCGATTTCGTACAGATCTTTGGCATTTTCTTGGAGCAATAAGCGGGCACTGTTTGGCTCTTGTAAATTCTCGCGATTAGCTAGTGAAATCTTTGCAATTTGCTTAGCCAGTATACCAAGCACTTTATAAGAGACTTCGTTCTCTCCAACATTTATCGAAATCTCGCGAATCGCAAGACAGCAGAATGTAATGTTTGGTATAGCATCAATGCTAAGGTTTTCGATTTCATCAAATTTGTCGAGTAGCAATTTCCGTTCCAAAATGTGCCGTACTATGGCTTCCTGTTCATTTTCCACTGCGAGATGGAGAATACTTCGTCCTTCCTTATCGAAGCTACCAAAGAAGTCCATATCACTTCCTTTCGATAGCATGTTGCGGAACAAATCAGTTTTATCACCATCTGCATAAGAAGCTGCAGTATCATCATTGACTACTTCTTGAAGCCAGCTTGAGTGTTGATTCGATACACATAAATGGAAAACATTCCAACCATTTAATTCATCAACAGCCTGGAAATCGATATCGTATCGCTCTATCAGACATTTTGAGAATTCGAAAAGGTTGAATGTTATGGCAAGGCGAAGCATTTTATTCGCTTCGACGTCAGTTACATTCGCTGCCAAGTCCAATAGACAATCATATGCCTTACTTGGTTGAATTGCGGTCTCATAAGATATTTTTGAAGACAAGGTATAAGTTAACATTGCTAGAAAATAGACAAAACCAGTGCAAAGATTCAACTTGCATGACTCTACCAAATACCTCAGCACAGTTGGTCTTACTATTGCGACACAGATAACTGACAACGAGAGTATACTTTCATCAATCTCGATTTCAGCTGGTATTCCAAGGTTCTCCCAATACATGTTATTTATAATATTGCAAACTTTTTCTATTTCGTCAAACTTCAAATAACCAATAAGATAACTAGCTGCATCACTTTGAATCAAACAAGCAATAGAACCACTTTGAGTCGAAGAAATCGAACAGGGTTGAACATTTTTGATCGTAAATAGCGAACAGTAGATATCAAAGAAATATTTGAAATGAGTATTGTAATTCCTAATCACACAAACAACTATGCAATGCCAAAGGTTTTCCCTTTTTATAGTCAATGGATCATTTGCATAGTACTGCATCGCAATCATCGAATATCTCTCCAACTCCAAATTTAGATATGGATTCCGTATCACTCGAACAAAATGTTTACTAGAAGCAGTCCGCTTACTTGCACGCTCTAACATTGAAACTGAATCTTTTCCAATCACGTCTTCTGTATTATTTTCTTCATTGTGCTCATTATCTTTCTTGTAAGCAGGATCGAATAATCGTCTGAAGCTTGCGGATCTCTCTTTGATCGAATGAGCAATCACTTCATCACAGAATTGCTTCATATTTTTGCAGGCATCGTGTGACTCGTAAACAATTATCTCACCGCTGAGAGCTCCCATAACATGTCTAGCATACTTTGCAGCTTTAAGAATTTTATTTTTCCCAGCTGAAGCTACCTGTTCGCTAAGAACTTCTTTATTTATGGAGGCGCCATGATGCAAAAGATAAGATATCAATTGGGGTTTGTCCCCATGGAACGCGTAATCCAAAGCCGTCCAATCGAATATTTTTTCTTTGATGTTTATTATGTCAGGTTCGATGGAATCTGGTAAAAAGTTTGGCCAGTCACGTTCAAAATCATAATATAATGCAATTAGATGGAATGCAGTTCTCTCTCCATCATCTTTCTCATAAAGTGACTTCGGGTTAGTAGAAAGTAATGATTCCACTGCTTCCCAGTCCCTTTCAATAATAGCTTGATGTATTGGATGCTTTTCGACCAGAATTGTATTGATATTCTCGCGTAACACTTTGCGTTCCTCATCCCAAAATGACTCTAGACTAGACATCTTTATCCTGTCTTGTGGATATCCTTTTGCCTGTCGCTGGATAACGCACCAAGCAGCTAAATACTCAGCGAATGTGCGATGGATAAACTCGATTGTTCCAGTATGGGTGAAATGTATAATCCCAGTTTTTTCTCTGCCTTCGTGAATTTTACACAAGTATTCCGCTGCCTGACGCATCTCATTGGCCGATAGGATAACGGACAGTTCCCTTTCGTTAAAAATCCTGTAGAGTGCTAACAGTCCATATTGGAGTTTCACTTGTTCTATTCTTTTTTCAAATCTCTCCATTTCTAACGGTTTATCTGCTACATTTTTATGTGATCCATGTTTATCATACAGAAGATGTCGAATCTTTACCTTCACAAACTCTTTTACAGTAAACGATCCCTGTGATATATCGCAGATCGTCTCGAGCAACCTCATCATAAACGATTTTGAAGCAAAATTTGTGCTTGTGTTTTCGTTATAATAAACACGATCCGCAATAATGTCTACTACTATCATCAAGTTTAGTGGAATATCACTCATACTACCTAAACTACCAAGTAGCATTATACACAATGATTTATGGAAATCCGACACATCTTCATCGTTAATGTTCCCATTACACCATTTGGCCTTCATCAAATTGTACAGCATGGAACCCTTGTCGGATAGTGACAGAGGTTTCAACTGGAAAAATGAGGGATCCTTGAACGACTCTTCGATTTGTTCTTTAAAGCCGTATGGACGACTGCTTAAATACAACTTCCGTACACCTTTCAACTGTTCAAACAGAGATAGAAATTTTAAAACTGCCTCCTTGTAATAAGGGGCAACTTCATCGAAGCCGTCCAACAGAAACACCAATTCGCCTGCATTAAACTTTTCTTTGAATACCAGCAACTGGATTGAGTTGTTTAAGGATAAATCGTGTTCTTTGGTAAGATCTTCTCTCACATTTGTTTTTCCATCCGAAAGAACTAAACAATTCGAACATATCTCAGCGATTTCTTGTTTTAGTAGAAGTGATGAATGTACAAGCTTATATAGCATTTTCATTGCTTCCGTTTCATCGATTACCTTTCCCTCCGTATACTTTGAGCCAGATGCAAATGGTTTAAAATCGGTACAATGATCGGATAAGTTACATCGAACAACCCAGGATGAGGGATTTCGTTGCCGCAAATGCCAAGCCAACCATGTGAGGTTGGTCGATTTCCCGAAACCCGCTTCTCCAAGCAATATCAAAACCCTTTTACCGTCTTCGTCAACGATTGGTTCATGCTCGTCGTTTGGATTATTTTTCTTATCGAAAACTCCTTTGAAATTCTCTTGTTTCATAAGGTGTTTCATCATTTCGTTGAAATTGAGTCCTTCCCGCTGAAGGGCCTCAGCGTGGTCTTTATAAAAGTTGGAATTTATCTTCCAACCTACGTGTTCTGCCTGAAGCTTGATTTCTTCATCAGTCCAATGACGATGGACATAAGTGCTTTCGATATCACGATATTTCTTCGCAATTTCATTGTTCTCTTCCATTTGCTCTCCCCAGTCTAACAGATGGGCAACGTCTTCGATTGGAAGTTTTCTGTTCTGGAATATGTTGACCGGAGAGATGATAGTTCCACATAACATAATGTTCTCCTTTTGGAATCGCTCCCACGATTCTTCTGCCAAGTCACAAAGTTGAAAGCCGTTAAGATCAGATGGAATGTTATTCGTTTTCCTGATAAGAAATATTTGTTTTTTGTTAACCCTTAGGATATCCGTTTCCCATTTCTGTGCGATACTTTGAACCGCATCAAACGAATCGTGGCAAATAACGATCAAACAATTGGGCGACTCGCCACACCGAAGCACTGCCTCTACAGAGTCTGAATTTGTGATGAAATCAGAATCATTTAGAAATAGTGTCGTACTATGATCTTTGCTCTGTAATTTCAATATGTCTAATAGCACCGTAGCGCCAAAATGGATATCGAATGCCTCAATTTGCACAACGTTTTTATTTTTAACCTGCTCATGTAATTCAGATTTTTGAAGTGCTTCGGCACTAACGCGAAATGACGACTCCAAAACATTCTCCCGTAGTTTATCAGAGATAGACTCTAATTTCATATGTGCTAGTGTGCCTTTAATATTCTCAAAATCTTTTTTAATGTCGTCTGAACGCAACGGCTTAGCAAATGGATCCATCAGCCAATCAAAATTAGTTTTGAATAACCTTTCGGCGGCTATATTCTCCTCATTATACCCTTTGAGTCGATCAGGAACCAACTGATCAGCGTCATATTGCATATTCCTCCAAATTTTAGTTATTGCATCATCTAGCTCATGCTCCCCTAGGGTGCCACACACTAAACGAAGTCGTTCGCAGAATAATTTAAAGCATTCATCCACATCATCATTCGGTAATGAATCTGAGGAAGAATATTTATTTTTTTCGTCCGACAGATAATCGTTCGAAACATGCACCCGTTTCATTTTCAAATCATCCCATACACATCCATCGATGTTGAATTCTAGTCGGTATTGAACTTCAAACTCTTTTCTAAATGCTTCATACCCTGGCTTTGAGTTCGAGGAGGATAAACCTAAAAATTCTTTTGTAAACCCGTATGAGTCATTTGCCGATGTTTCCTTCCTATCTATTACATCCAAAATGGCTTGACGATACTCTTTATAGAGGGAATTGTAGGACGTTATCCTCTTGTTGGATTTGGTAGCTTCGACCAGTAGCTTGGCTAGCCTAGTTCGCTTAGAACATTTTCGCAATAGTTGATATAAATTGCTATACGTTCCATCGGCAGCCCATAGTTTATCGTATTTCAGTTGATAGTATTTAGCTCCAATACTATCGAATAATGATGAGACATAGGAATCGAGAGATGGCGCCGAATCCTTCGTGATAGCTGGTTCTACTATTTTCCAGATGTTCTTTGCCTGGTCGTTGATATCTGCGTTGGTGCAAATGACAAACCCTTCCAGATCAGTTGTCGATTGTTGTTGATCACAGAATGAGGTGAAATACTTCAGAATAGCAAACGGATTCTTCGTATCGCTATTGGTAGTGAAATCCTTCACCGTAATTTTGGGAGCAGGCGATCCCAACTTGTGTTTGACTTGTATCTTTAGTATTCCTGCCTTTCCACCATCCTTGAAAGTATACACGATGTCATCGAATTTTCCGGCTGAAGGATCCTCTGCCGCGACTTCGAAACTGAAGTCGTTGGCTGGGTCCAAAGACTTTTTGGCATTCGCCAGGCAAACAACTATTCCAAGCTTCAATTGAAAGGATGCTCCATGGAGTGCATGCTTCAGCCCTGATAGATTACTTTCGACCTTTCGAGAATCGTTCGCCTCGTTATTCTTTTTACCATCAGAGCGTTCCGATGAATCTGGAGTTGCCATAGTTTGAGCTTCTATGATGTTTGCGATATCTCCTTGCAGGACAAGTTGTCATAGATTTGTCGATTCAATCAGCTTACAACACTAGAGCGCAATGACTAGAAAGAAAGAAGAAAAGATTATTGTTACATATGGATTCGTCAAGGCATCTTGTACGAGATTGTGCTCGAACAGGAGTTTCAAATGAGCTAAATTAACTATCAGACAAAGTGTGGCAACGTGCCTTCATTGCATTTGCATTCCGCCATACTCTAACCGAGTAAGCTGAGGAGTTAATCAATGTTTTGACTCTGACTTCTAGAGACTCCCGTCGCACTGCCAGCCGGCACAGAGGCAAGTGTAAGTCCGGACAATTGCCAAGGAGCGGAAACGGCCGGTAACTGAGAAGCTCGAGATCAACTTAAAGCTGACTCATGCTATATGGCATCACAAGAAGAGCTGCCCCAAGTCGCGAGAGTGCTGAAGGACAGGTTGGGCAGTTACAGTACGGTTAGAACGCGACTGGAGATCTCGTCCAGCATTGCAGCGCTGCGTCAACTAATCATGCCGCGTCAAGAGCTTCCCTGCTCGTCGAACGAACTTCACGCACCCTTCGGATTCGACTTTCTTATCAATGATTGATAAACTCGCTCAATATCTATAGCCGTTGCTAGAGATTCATTATCTAAAATAGGAATTTATCCGCTTTCAACTGGCTGAGCTAGTGCTCTATCATGTTTACTAGAAAACGAATCAGGAATGTTGAGCAAAGGTGACTCGGCTTATCATGAGCGAATACAGATTATTCATTGCCAGCATTACGTGTTTCATTTCGTAAGAAAAAAAATCTAGATTATCTTAGTCCATGTTTCTGTGGAATTTAGTGGAATAGCGGGAAAGAAGCACTTGCTTGTCGCAAACGGCGGTGACCCAAGTAATGACTCCACGAATCATTGGTCAGGAACATGAGTTCATATGCTTGATAGTGTAATTGGCACCAAAATGCGTTTCCCAAGCACGCCAGAGCAACATCACAGGTGATAATGGCAACCAACGTCCGCTCAACACGATCTGCAGTGTTGACTGTCGATTATCTTTTCTACCCGACAGTAAAAGCACTTCCAGCTACAATGTGTGTAGTAATAGGACAATCTGAACTCTAGCACTTACGTAACTGTCCAATGTAGGTGAATTTGGAATAGAATCGCGTGGATCAGTCAGGTGAAGCTTAACCGTCTGTTGAATCGTTTGCACTGATAGGGATTAGGGATAAACTTGAACTATCTCAAACAGTACCACTCTCATAAACAAACGAACACACGTTTAAACGAAGTACAGAACAAGTCACTGAGTTTCGCAAGAAATAAGGAAACCACTGGTATGCTTCCATCTCTTACGCCATTTCGAATCAAATTCACAATTTCCAAACGATGTTGCTCACACTCTGCTTTCTGTACTACAGCTGTGCGACGGACGTATCGATCTTTATATTGAAAGCCTTATCTGTTCTGCCTTAATGTTTATCTTATCCAATGGCTTATCTTCATTGATAATCACTACTGCGAAGGTTTGTGTTACCTTCAAACTTTGGATTAAATGTAGCTTCATTTCGTTTTAGGCTGATATAGACAATTCTGTATGTGTTTATTAACTAACTTTCTTTTGCACCAGCTTTTTGAAGTCAGACAAGGAATTCAATGGAACAGTGGATTAATACAGTAATTCAGTCTTATATGATCTTAAAGGTTGCTGTTGTCAATAAATAAATTGCTTATCTGCTTAATTGCTTAATTGCCTTTTCCACGGAATCGCTTGCACGCCGTGGTAAATGTGGCAAATATCTACCAAATAATCAGCAACGATAAGATGCACAACTAAACCAAACCCACAGTTTTTGTAACTCTCTCGTGATAAGCTTGCACACCCTACCAAGCACTGAGTACTCGCCCACTCTCGCTACTTTGTTTCGACTTCATTTTGGTAGTTCTTACCGGAAATATAGTATAGCGACAATGCACCTTCACTTAATTCCGGACAATCAACTGAGTCTTTTAAGAAGAACCAAAGAAGTATACGAAAACTTGATCGATGGGATGTAATTTGAGTTTTGTACATCAAATTGAACATGTTTTAGTTCCCGATTACCACGGATTATTCCAAAATAATCAATTACGACTATATTCGGTTATCTATCGAAATTTAAAGAAATTAGGGATCTTTGAGGTATGTCTCTTATCAAAATTGCCACGAAATACAAAGCCTTCCTACGTGATTCCGGTTTGCATACACATCGTACGCAAAAGCGACCGATAAGTGTATCAGTTAATCCCGTTTCGTTGGAAATTTGTAATCTCCGAAGAACATGTAGAACCAAAAACACATATTTTATGCCCTTTCAACCAGCAACATTGCTATCGCATCGCGAATAAATGACTAAGGTGGAGTGATCAGTGTGGTCATTGCGAAAATGGAGATAGCGTTCTGATAAGCCTACGGCGACAGTCACCGTACTGTAAAGCGGTTACGTATATTTCTATTCGAATGTATCGAATCAACATGCAGCGGATTATTATATTTTAACATTTTTCTACTCGCCTTCTGATTGAAATATAGATCATGATGAAGAAATTGATCATTTTTCTGGAAACTATGATACCATATGCTGCTTGAACCTTGCAATCTAACATTAAAAACATATTGATGACGAACAAAGGCAATTTCAGCCCCATTTTAAATATAAAGAGTAATGAGTACCTACAACTTCCACTTCACTGAACAGACTCCCTGAATCTACCCTGAATCTGCCAGATTGATCTAACTTTAAGTATCGCAAGTCCTTCAAAAATGTTCTCCTCTGAGGGGGATGCTTTGGGCAAAGAACTAGAAGCAGTGCAAAAGGTCACCTTGCCTTGTGATCAGCTGTACTTGAGTAGAAATCGGCCTCAACCAACAGCAGCTAATGTATGTTTAGAAGCTTCAAACTTCCACTTTTTATACGTTTAGTGGTAAAATTAAAGTTTAATACCTTGAAATTTTCGCTTCTATCCTAGAGCATAATGTCGATAAGAAAAGAAACTATCTTTTATCGTCAATCCATTAGTTAGCTTCTGCTATCATGGGGATCATGCCTGGCACTATTACTAATAGCTGTCAGCAGTCACCAAGTTGTTAACAAAACCGCGCTCTGCCGGCATTGCGCTCTAGTATATACAGTATGGAAAGAACATGTATCCACCCTTGCAAACAATTGACGTTTTGGCTATTTTACCTAATGCTTAAAATAAAAATCACATATAAAAATCACATTCGCTTTTGGTTTTTATTCCTCTTTATTATTCAAGCAGAGCTGCCAAAAAACAGTTTTGTTAGAAACAATCGAATAATGTAAGAAAAACACATAAAATAAGTTGATTCATTCCATACAATTCAATGTACTGTATTTTAAAATATTGTATAGTTTTCACTTTAAAATAATAAAGTAATAGTTTTTTCTCTCCATTTCAAGGGTGCATTTGAGTTCCTTAATCTCAAGCGCATCTTTTGGGGCCCATTTGATGGCTTGTTGGCTGAAAATAATGGAGATATTTCTTGCATGGATGGATAAACTTTTTCTGTACATTGTGTGTAGCATATTTGGCAGCTTTACGAATTTTATATTTTCCAGCGGAAACTACCTACTCATAAAGAACATCTACCTGTCATTTATCGAGGACTCATTACCCAAAAGATAAGATATCAATTGTGGCTTGTCCATATGGACCGCAAAATTTAAAGCAGTCCAACCAAATATTTTTTCTTCGGTGTTTCTTATGTCAGGTTCGATGGAATCTGGTAAAAAGTTTGGCCAGTCACGTTCAAAATCATAATATAATGCAAAAAGATGGAATGCAGTTCTTTTTCCTGCATCTCTCTCACAGAGTAGCTCTGGTTTTGCAGAAAGTAGTGCTTCTACTCTATTCCAATCTCTTTCAATAATAGCCGAATGTAACGGCCGGTTTGTGGCAAGAATTGTATCAATATTCTCTCGAAGCTCTTTACGCTCCTTATCCCAGAACGATTCTAGACTAGATATCTTTATCGTGCATTGTTGCTTGCCTTCTATTTGTCGCTGGACAACCCACCAAGCAGCCAAGTATTCAGCAAATGATCGATGAATAAACATAGGAACGCCATCCTGGATTCCATAAATTATTCCAGTTTTTTCGCTACCTTCAAGTATTCTATCTAGATAATCCTTCGCCATGTTCATCTCTGTATCTGATAAGCTATCGGACAGCTCATTTTCGCAGAAAATAACCCAAAGTGCTACCAGTCCATGCAGTAATTTCGTTTCGTTAACGACCTCCTCAAATCTTTCCATTTCTTCTGGTTTATCTGCTACATGTTTATCAGCCCCATTTTTACCATAGAGAAGATGTCGAACCTTGATTTTCACAAATTCTTCCACAATGAACGATGTCTTTGATAAGTCTAAGATTGCGCCAAGCAGGTTTTTGCTAAACGTTTTCGAAACAAAGTTTAAACTAATGCTTTGATTATAATAAACACGATTCGCGAGAATGTTCATTGCCATCATCATGTTTAATGGGATATCACTCATGCCACCTAAACTACAAAGCAACATTATACACAACGATTTATAGTTATCGGATACCTCTTTATCATCAATATTTCCATTATTCCATTTTACCTTCATCATCTTTAAGAGGATGCACCCTTTTCCTTGTAGCGATAGAGGTTGCAGTTGGAAAAACGAGGGATCATTGAAAAACGCTTGAAATTGAGTTTTGAACCCATATGGACGGGTGGTAACATACATTTTCCCCACACCTTTAAATTGATTGAACAGAGAGAGGAACTCTAAAACCACATCTTTGTAATTAGGAGCGCTTTCATCAAACCCATCCAGCAGGAACACCAATTCCCCTGCATTAAACTTCTCTTTGAATACAAGCAGCTGGATAGAGTTGCTGAAGGATAGACCGCGCTGCTTCATTAGATCTTCGCTCACATTTGCTTCTCCATCCGAATGAACTATGCATTTTGAACATTTCTCAGCCATTTTCCGTTCTAGTTGAAGTGATGAATGTACCAGCTTGTACAACATTCTTATCGCTTCCGTTTCATCGATTACCTTTCCCTCCTTACTCTTTGGATCAGATGCAAATGGTTTAAAATCGGTACAGTGATCGGATAAGTTACAGCGAACAACCCAGGATGAAGGATTGCGTTGCCGCAAATGCCAAGCCAACCATGTGAGGTTAGTTGACTTACCGATGCCCGCTTCTCCAAGCAATATCAACACCTTTTTTCCTTCGTCGCCAATGATTGGTTCATTCTTTTCCTCGGCATGATTTGTCTTTCCGAACATTTGATCAAAATCCGGGGTTTTCTTTAACCGTTGCGTTATTTCTACGAAGCTCATTCCTTCTTGCTGGAGTTCTTTTAAGCTTTTCAGTTCTCGGGAAACTTTACTCCACTCTATGTTCTCCGCTTTCAGTTTGTTTTTCTCTCCAACCCAAGGTCGATGAACATAAGTGCTTTCAATTTCACGATATTTTTTCGAAATTTCGCTGTCCTCTTCCATTTGCTTTCCCCATTCTAAAAGTTTAATAATTTCATCGATTGAATGTTCGGTGAAATTATTCTGAAATATTTTATTCGGGGAAATGGTCGTTCCGCATAAAGAAATGCTCTCATTTCGGAATCGCTCCCACGATTCTTCTGTCAAGTCACAAAATTGAAAGCAGTTAAGATCAGATGGAATGTTATTCGTTTTCCTGATAAGAAATATTTGTTTTTCGGTACCCTTTAGGATATCTTTTATCCATTTCCGTGCGATACTTTGAACCGCATTAAACGAATCGTGGCAAATAACGATCAAACAATTGGGCGACTCGTCACACCGAAGCACTGCCTCTACAGAGTCTGAATTTGTGATGAAATCAGAATCATTTAGAAATAGTGTCGTACTATGATCTTTGCTCTGTAATTTCAATATGTCTAATAGCACCGTAGCGCCAAAATGGATATCGAATGCCTCAATTTGCACAACGTTTTTATTTTTAACCTGCTCATGTAATTCAGATTTTTGAAGTGCTTCGGCACTAACGCGAAATGACGACTCCAAAACATTCTCCCGTAGTTTATCAGAGATAGACTCTAATTTCATATGTGCTAGTGTGCCTTTAATATTCTCAAAATCTTTTTTAATGTCGTCTGAACGCAACGGCTTAGCAAATGGATCCATCAGCCAATCAAAATTAGTTTTGAATAACCTTTCGGCGGCTATATTCTCCTCATTATACCCTTTGAGTCGATCAGGAACCAACTGATCAGCGTCATATTGCATATTCCTCCAAATTTTAGTTATTGCATCATCTAGCTCATGCTCCCCTAGGGTGCCACACACTAAACGAAGTCGTTCGCAGAATAATTTAAAGCATTCATCCACATCATCATTCGGTAATGAATCTGAGGAAGAATATTTATTTTTTTCGTCCGACAGATAATCGTTCGAAACATGCACCCGTTTCATTTTCAAATCATCCCATACACATCCATCGATGTTGAATTCTAGTCGGTATTGAACTTCAAACTCTTTTCTAAATGCTTCATACCCTGGCTTTGAGTTCGAGGAGGATAAACCTAAAAATTCTTTTGTAAACCCGTATGAGTCATTTGCCGATGTTTCCTTCCTATCTATTACATCCAAAATGGCTTGACGATACTCTTTATAGAGGGAATTGTAGGACGTTATCCTCTTGTTGGATTTGGTAGCTTCGACCAGTAGCTTGGCTAGCCTAGTTCGCTTAGAACATTTTCGCAATAGTTGATATAAATTGCTATACGTTCCATCGGCAGCCCATAGTTTATCGTATTTCAGTTGATAGTATTTAGCTCCAATACTATCGAATAATGATGAGACATAGGAATCGAGAGATGGCGCCGAATCCTTCGTGATAGCTGGTTCTACTATTTTCCAGATGTTCTTTGCCTGGTCGTTGATATCTGCGTTGGTGCAAATGACAAACCCTTCCAGATCATTTGTCGATTGTTGTTGATCACAGAATGAGGTGAAATACTTCAGAATAGCAAACGGATTCTTCGTATCGCTATTGGTAGTGAAATCCTTCACCGTAATTTTGGGAGCAGGCGATCCCAACTTGTGTTTGACTTGTATCTTTAGTATTCCTGCCTTTCCACCATCCTTGAAAGTATACACGATGTCATCGAATTTTCCGGCTGAAGGATCCTCTGCCGCGACCTCGAAACTGAAGTCGTTGGCTGGGTCCAAAGACTTTTTGGCATTCGCCAGGCAAACAACTATTCCAAGCTTCAATTGAAAGGATGCTCCATGGAGTGCATGCTTCAGCCCTGATAGATTACTTTCGACCTTTTGAGAATCGTTCGCCTCGTTATTCTTTTTACCATCAGTGCGTTGCGATGAATCTGGAGTTGCCATAGTTCGATGATTCTATGATGTTTGCGATATCTCCTTGCAGCACAAGTTGTCATAGATTTGTCGATTCAATCAGCTTACAACACTAGAGCGCAATGACTAGAAAGAAAGAAGAAAAGATTATTGTTACATATGGATTCGTCAAGGCATCTTGTACGAGATTGTGCTCGAACAGGATTTTCAAATGATCTAAATTAACTATCCGATAAAGTGTGACATCGTGCTTTCATTGCATTTGCCTGCTGGCAGACTCTAACCGAGTAAGCTGAGGAGTTAATCAATGTTTTTACTCTGACTTCTAGAGACTCCCGTCGCACTGCCAGCCGGCACAGATGCAAGTGTAAGTCCGGACAATTGCCAAGGAGCGGAAACGGCCGGTAACTGAGAAGCTCGAGATCAACTTAAAGCTGACTCATGCTATATGGCATCACAAGAAGAGCTGCCCCAAGTCGCGAGAGTGCTGAAGGACAGGTTGGGCAGTTACAGTACGGTTAGAACGCGACTGGAGATCTCTTCCAGCATTGCAGCGCTGCGTCAACTAATCATGCCGCGTCAAGAGCTTCCCTGCTCGTCGAACGAACTTCACGCACCCTTCGGATTCGACTTTCTTATCAATGATTGATAAACTCGCTCAATATCTATAGCCGTTGCTAGAGATTCATTATCTAAAATAGGAATTTATCCGCTTTCAACTGGCTGAGCTAGTGCTCTATCATGTTTACTAGAAAACGAATCAGGAATGTTGAGCAAAGGTGACTCGGCTTAACATGAGCGAATACAGATTATTCATTGCCAGCATTACGTGTTTCATTTCGTAAGAAAAAAAATCTAGATTACCTTAGTCCATGTTTCTGTGGAATTTAGTGGAATAGTGGGAAAGAAGCACTTGCTTGTCGCAAACGGCGGTGACCCAAGTAATGACTCCACGAATCATTGGTCAGGAACATGAGTTCATATGCTTGATAGTGTAGTTGGCACCAAAATGCGTTTCCCAAGCACGCCAGAGCAACATCACAGGTGATAATGGCAACCAACGTCCGCTCAACACGATCTGCAGTGTTGACTGTCGATTATCTTTTCTACCCGACAGTAAAAGCACTTCCAGCTACAATGTGTGTAGTAATAGGACAATCTGAACTCTAGCACTTACGTAACTGTCCAATGTAGGTGAATTTGGAATAGAATCGCGTGGATCAGTCAGGTGAAGCTTAACCGTCTGTTGAATCGTTTGCACTGATAGGGATTAGGGATAAACTTGAACTATCTCAAACAGTACCACTCTCATAAACAAACGAACACACGTTTAAACGAAGTACAGAATAAGTCACTGAGTTTCGCAAGAAATAAGGAAACCACTGGTATGCTTCCATCTCTTACGCCATTTCGAATCAAATTCACAATTTCCAAACGATGTTGCTCGCACTCTGCTTTCTGTACTACAGCTGTGCGACGGACGTATCGATCTTTATATTGAAAGCCTTATCTGTTCTGCCTTAATGTTTATCTTATCCAATGGCTTATCTTCATTGATAATCACTACTGCGAAGGTTTGTGTTACCTTCAAACTTTGGATTAAATGTAGCTTCATTTCGTTTTAGGCTGATATAGACAATTCTGTATGTGTTTATTAACTAACTTTCTTTTGCACCAGCTTTTTGAAGTCAGACAAGGAATTCAATGGAACAGTGGATTAATACAGTAATTCAGTCTTATATGATCTTAAAGGTTGCTGTTGTCAATAAATAAATTGCTTATCTGCTTAATTGCTTAATTGCCTTTTCCACGGAATCGCTTGCACGCCGTGGTAAATGTGGCAAATATCTACCAAATAATCAGCAACGATAAGATGCACAACTAAACCAAACCCACAGTTTTTGTAACTCTCTCGTGATAAGCTTGCACACCCTACCAAGCACTGAGTACTCGCCCACTCTCGCTACTTTGTTTCGACTTCATTTTGGTAGTTCTTACCGGAAATATAGTATAGCGACAATGCACCTTCACTTAATTCCGGACAATCAACTGAGTCTTTTAAGAAGAACCAAAGAAGTATACGAAAACTTGATCGATGGGATGTAATTTGAGTTTTGTACATCAAATTGAACATGTTTTAGTTCCCGATTACCACGGATTATTCCAAAATAATCAATTACGACTATATTCGGTTATCTATCGAAATTTAAAGAAATTAGGGATCTTTGAGGTATGTCTCTTATCAAAATTGCCACGAAATACAAAGCCTTCCTACGTGATTCCGGTTTGCATACACATTGCCCGCAAAAGCGACCGATAAGTGTATCAGTTAATCCCGTTTCGTTGGAAAATTGGTAATCTCCGAAGAACATGTAGAACCAAAAACACATATTTTATGCCCTTTCAACCAGCAACATCGCTATTGCATCGTGAATAACTGACTAAGGTGGAGTGATCAGTGAGGTCATTGCGAAAATGGAGATAGCGTTCTGATAAGCCTACGGCGACAGTCACCGTACTGTAAAGCGGTTACGTATATTTCTATTCGAATGTATCGAATCAACATGCAGCGGATTATTATATTTTAACATTTTTCTACTCGCCTTCTGATTGAAATATAGATCATGATGAAGAAATTGATCATTTTTCTGGAAACTATGATACCATATGCTGCTTGAACCTTGCAATCTAACATTAAAAACATATTGATGACGAACAAAGGCAATTTCAGCCCCATTTTAAATATAAAGAGTAATGAGTCACTGAACAGACTCCCTGAATCTACCCTGAATCTGCCAGATTGATCTAACTTTAAGTATCGCAAGCCCTTCAAAAATGTTCTCCTCTGAGGGGGTTGCTTTGGGCAGAGAACTAGAAGCAGTGCAAAAGGTCACCTTGCCTTGTGATCAGCTGTACTTGGGTAGAAATCGGCTTCAACCAACTGCAGCTAATGTATGTTTTGAAGCTTCAAACTGCACTTTTTATACGTTTAGTGGTATAATTAAAGTTTATTACCTTGAAATTTTCGCTTCTATCCTAGAGCATAATGTCGATAAGAAAAGAAACTATCTTTTATCGTCAATCCATTAGTTAGCTTCTGCTATCGTGATGATCATGCTTGGCACTATTACTAATAGCTGTCAGCAGTCACCAAGTTGTTAACAAAATCGCGCTCTGCCGGCATTGCGCTCTAGTATATACAGTATGGAAAGAACATGTATCCACCCTTGCAAACAATTGACGTTTTGGCTATTTCACCTAATGCTTAAAATAAAAATCACACATCATCCGCTTTTGGTTTTTATTCCTCTTTATTATTCAAGCAGAGCTGCCAAAAAACAGTTTTGTTAGAAACAATCGAATAATGTAAGAAAAACACATAAAATAAGTTGATTCATTCCATACAATTCAATGTACTGTATTTTAAAATATTGTATAGTTTTCACTTTAAAATAATAAAGTAATAGTTTTTTCTCTCCATTTCAAGGGTGCATTTGAGTTCCTTAATCTCAAGCGCATCTTTTGGGGCCCATTTGATGGCTTGTTGGCTGAAAATAATGGAGATATTTCTTGCATGGATGGATAAACTTTTTCTGTACATTGTGTGTAGCATATTTGGCAGCTTTACGAATTTTATATTTTCCAGCGGAAACTACCTACTCATAAAGAACATCTACCTGTCATTTATCGAGGACTCATTACCCAAAAGATAAGATATCAATTGTGGCTTGTCCATATGGACCGCAAAATTTAAAGCAGTCCAACCAAATATTTTTTCTTCAGTGTTTCTTATGTCAGGTTCGATGGAATTTGGTAAAAAGTTTGGCCAGTCACGTTCAAAATCATAATATAATGCAAAAAGATGGAATGCAGTTCTTTTTCCTGCATCTCTCTCACAGAGTAGCTCTGGTTTTGCAGAAAGTAGTGCTTCTACTCTATTCCAATCTCTTTCAATAATAGCCGAATGTAACGGCCGGTTTGTGGCAAGAATTGTATCAATATTCTCTCGAAGCTCTTTACGCTCCTTATCCCAGAACGATTCTAGACTAGATATCTTTATCGTGCATTGTTGCTTGCCTTCTATTTGTCGCTGGACAACCCACCAAGCAGCCAAGTATTCAGCAAATGATCGATGAATAAACATAGGAACGCCATCCTGGATTTCATGAATTATTCCAGTTTTTTCGCTACCTTCAAGTATTCTATCTAGATAATCCTTCGCCATGTTCATCTCTGTATCTGATAAGCTATCGGACAGCTCATTTTCGCAGAAAATAACCCAAAGTGCTACCAGTCCATGCAGTAATTTCGTTTCGTTAACGACCTCCTCAAATCTTTCCATTTCTTCTGGTTTATCTGCTACATGTTTATCAGCCCCATTTTTACCATAGAGAAGATGTCGAACCTTGATTTTCACAAATTCTTCCACAATGAACAATGTCTTTGATAAGTCTAAGATTGCGCCAAGCTATCTATCTATTTTTTGCTAAACGTTTTCGAAACAAAGTTTAAACTAATGCTTTGATTATAATAAACACGATTCGCGAGAATGTTCATTGCCATCATCATGTTTAATGGGATATCACTCATGCCACCTAAACTACAAAGCAACATTATACACAACGATTTATAGTTATCGGATACCTCTTTATCATCAATATTTCCATTATTCCATTTTACCTTCATCATCTTTAAGAGGATGCACCCTTTCACTTGTAGCGATAGAGGTTGCAGTTGGAAAAACGAGGGATCATTGAAAAACGCTTGAAATTGAGTTTTGAACCCATATGGACGGGTGGTAACATACATTTTCCCCACACCTTTAAATTGATTGAACAAAGAGAGGAACTCTAAAACCACATCTTTGTAATTAGGAGCGCTTTCATCAAACCCATCCAGCAGTAACACCAATTCCCCTGCATTAAACTTCTCTTTGAATACAAGCAGCTGGATAGAGTTGCTGAAGGATAGACCGCGCTGCTTCATTAGATCTTCGCTCACTTTGGCTTCTCCATCCGAAAGAACTATGCATTTTGAACATTTCTCAGCCATTTTCCGTTCCAGTTGAAGTGATGAATGTACCAGCTTGTACAACATTCTTATCGCTTCCGTTGCATCGATTACCTTTCCCTCCTTACTCTTTGGACCAGATGCAAATGGTTTAAAATCGGTACAGTGATCGGATAAGTTACAGCGAACAACCCAGGATGAAGGATTGCGTTGCCGCAAATGCCAAGCCAACCATGTGAGGTTAGTTGACTTACCGATGCCCGCTTCTCCAAGCAATATCAACACCTTTTTTCCTTCGTCGCCAATGATTGGTTCATTCTTTTCCTCGGCATGATTTGTCTTTCCGAACATTTGATCAAAATCCGGGGTTTTCTTTAACCGTTGCGTTATTTCTACGAAGCTCATTCCTTCTTGCTGGAGTTCTTTTAAGCTTTTCAGTTCTCGGGAAACTTTACTCCACTCTATGTTCTCCGCTTTCAGTTTGTTTTTCTCTCCAACCCAAGGTCGATGAACATAAGTGCTTTCAATTTCACGATATTTTTTCGAAATTTCGCTGTCCTCTTCCATTTGCTTTCCCCATTCTAAAAGTTTAATAATTTCATCGATTGAATGTTCGGTGAAATTATTCTGAAATATTTTATCCGGGGAAATGGTCGTTCCGCATAAAGAAATGCTCTCATTTCGGAATCGCTCCCACGATTCTTCTGTCAAGTCACAAAATTGAAAGCAGTTAAGATCAGATGGAATGTTATTCGTTTTCCTGATAAGAAATATTTGTTTTTTGTTATCCTTTAGGATATCCGTTTCCCATTTCTGTGCGATACTTTGAACCGCATTAAACGACTCGTTGCAAATAACGATCAAACAATTGGGCGACTCGCCACACCGAAGCACTGCCTCTACAGAGTCTGAATTTGTGATGAAATCAGAATCATTTAGAAATAGTGTCGTACTATGATCTTTGCTCTGTAATTTCAATATGTCTAATAGCACCGTAGCGCTAAAATGGATATCGAATGCCTCAATTTGCACAACGTTTTTATTTTTAACCTGCTCATGTAATTCAGATTTTTGAAGTGCTTCGGCACTAACGCGAAATGACGACTCCAAAACATTCTCCCGTAGTTTATCAGAGATAGACTCTAATTTCATATGTGCTAGTGTGCCTTTAATTTTCTCAAAATCTTTTTTAATGTCGTCTGAACGCAACGGCTTAGCAAATGGATCCATAAGCCAATCGAAATTAGTTTTGAATAACCTTTCGGCGGCTATATTCTCCTCATTATACCCTTTGAGTCGATCAGGAACCAACTGATCATCGTCATATTGCATATTTCTCCAAATTTTAGTTATTGCGTCATCTAGCTCATGCTCCCCTAGGGTGCCACACACTAAACGAAGTCGTTCGCAGAATAATTTAAAGCATTCATCCACATCATCATTCGGTAATGAATCTGAGGAAGAATATTTATTTTTTTCGTCCGACAGATAATCGTTCGAAACATGCACCCGTTTCAGTTTCAAATCATCCCATACACATCCATCGATGTTGAATTCTAGTCGGTATTGATCTTCAAACTCTTTTCTAAATGCTTCATACCCTGGCTTTAAGTTCGCGGAGGATAAACCTAAAAATTCTTTTGTAAACCCGTATGAGTCATTTGCCGACGTTTCATTCTTATCTATTACATCCAAAATGGCTTGACGATACTCTTTATAGAGGGAATTGAAGGACGTTATCCTCTTGTTGGATTTGGTAGCTTCGACCAGTAGCTTGGCTAGCCTAGTTCGCTTAGAACATTTTCGCAATAGTTGATATAAATTGCTATACGTTCCATCGGCAGCCCATAGTTTATCGTATTTCAGTTGATAGTATTTAGCTCCAATACTATCGAATAATGATGAGACATAGGAATCGAGAGATGGCGCCGAATCCTTCGTGATAGCTGGTTCTACTATTTTCCAGATGTTCTTTGCCTGGTCGTTGATATCTGCGTTGGTGCAAATGACAAACCCTTCCAGATCATTTGTCGATTGTTGTTGATCACAGAATGAGGTGAAATACTTCAGAATAGCAAACGGATTCTTCGTATCGCTATTGGTAGTGAAATCCTTCACCGTAATTTTGGGAGCAGGCGATCCCAACTTGTGTTTGACTTGTATCTTTAGTATTCCTGCCTTTCCACCATCCTTGAAAGTATACACGATGTCATCGAATTTTCCGGCTGAAGGATCCTCTGCCGCGACCTCGAAACTGAAGTCGTTGGCTGGGTCCAAAGACTTTTTGGCATTCGCCAGGCAAACAACTATTCCAAGCTTCAATTGAAAGGATGCTCCATGGAGTGCATGCTTCAGCCCTGATAGATTACTTTCGACCTTTTGAGAATCGTTCGCCTCGTTATTCTTTTTACCATCAGTGCGTTGCGATGAATCTGGAGTTGCCATAGTTCGATGATTCTATGATGTTTGCGATATCTCCTTGCAGCACAAGTTGTCATAGATTTGTCGATTCAATCAGCTTACAACACTAGAGCGCAATGACTAGAAAGAAAGAAGAAAAGATTATTGTTACATATGGATTCGTCAAGGCATCTTGTACGAGATTGTGCTCGAACAGGATTTTCAAATGATCTAAATTAACTATCCGATAAAGTGTGACATCGTGCTTTCATTGCATTTGCCTGCTGGCAGACTCTAACCGAGTAAGCTGAGGAGTTAATCAATGTTTTTACTCTGACTTCTAGAGACTCCCGTCGCACTGCCAGCCGGCACAGATGCAAGTGTAAGTCCGGACAATTGCCAAGGAGCGGAAACGGCCGGTAACTGAGAAGCTCGAGATCAACTTAAAGCTGACTCATGCTATATGGCATCACAAGAAGAGCTGCCCCAAGTCGCGAGAGTGCTGAAGGACAGGTTGGGCAGTTACAGTACGGTTAGAACGCGACTGGAGATCTCTTCCAGCATTGCAGCGCTGCGTCAACTAATCATGCCGCGTCAAGAGCTTCCCTGCTCGTCGAACGAACTTCACGCACCCTTCGGATTCGACTTTCTTATCAATGATTGATAAACTCGCTCAATATCTATAGCCGTTGCTAGAGATTCATTATCTAAAATAGGAATTTATCCGCTTTCAACTGGCTGAGCTAGTGCTCTATCATGTTTACTAGAAAACGAATCAGGAATGTTGAGCAAAGGTGACTCGGCTTAACATGAGCGAATACAGATTATTCATTGCCAGCATTACGTGTTTCATTTCGTAAGAAAAAAAATCTAGATTACCTTAGTCCATGTTTCTGTGGAATTTAGTGGAATAGTGGGAAAGAAGCACTTGCTTGTCGCAAACGGCGGTGACCCAAGTAATGACTCCACGAATCATTGGTCAGGAACATGAGTTCATATGCTTGATAGTGTAGTTGGCACCAAAATGCGTTTCCCAAGCACGCCAGAGCAACATCACAGGTGATAATGGCAACCAACGTCCGCTCAACACGATCTGCAGTGTTGACTGTCGATTATCTTTTCTACCCGACAGTAAAAGCACTTCCAGCTACAATGTGTGTAGTAATAGGACAATCTGAACTCTAGCACTTACGTAACTGTCCAATGTAGGTGAATTTGGAATAGAATCGCGTGGATCAGTCAGGTGAAGCTTAACCGTCTGTTGAATCGTTTGCACTGATAGGGATTAGGGATAAACTTGAACTATCTCAAACAGTACCACTCTCATAAACAAACGAACACACGTTTAAACGAAGTACAGAATAAGTCACTGAGTTTCGCAAGAAATAAGGAAACCACTGGTATGCTTCCATCTCTTACGCCATTTCGAATCAAATTCACAATTTCCAAACGATGTTGCTCGCACTCTGCTTTCTGTACTACAGCTGTGCGACGGACGTATCGATCTTTATATTGAAAGCCTTATCTGTTCTGCCTTAATGTTTATCTTATCCAATGGCTTATCTTCATTGATAATCACTACTGCGAAGGTTTGTGTTACCTTCAAACTTTGGATTAAATGTAGCTTCATTTCGTTTTAGGCTGATATAGACAATTCTGTATGTGTTTATTAACTAACTTTCTTTTGCACCAGCTTTTTGAAGTCAGACAAGGAATTCAATGGAACAGTGGATTAATACAGTAATTCAGTCTTATATGATCTTAAAGGTTGCTGTTGTCAATAAATAAATTGCTTATCTGCTTAATTGCTTAATTGCCTTTTCCACGGAATCGCTTGCACGCCGTGGTAAATGTGGCAAATATCTACCAAATAATCAGCAACGATAAGATGCACAACTAAACCAAACCCACAGTTTTTGTAACTCTCTCGTGATAAGCTTGCACACCCTACCAAGCACTGAGTACTCGCCCACTCTCGCTACTTTGTTTCGACTTCATTTTGGTAGTTCTTACCGGAAATATAGTATAGCGACAATGCACCTTCACTTAATTCCGGACAATCAACTGAGTCTTTTAAGAAGAACCAAAGAAGTATACGAAAACTTGATCGATGGGATGTAATTTGAGTTTTGTACATCAAATTGAACATGTTTTAGTTCCCGATTACCACGGATTATTCCAAAATAATCAATTACGACTATATTCGGTTATCTATCGAAATTTAAAGAAATTAGGGATCTTTGAGGTATGTCTCTTATCAAAATTGCCACGAAATACAAAGCCTTCCTACGTGATTCCGGTTTGCATACACATTGCCCGCAAAAGCGACCGATAAGTGTATCAGTTAATCCCGTTTCGTTGGAAAATTGGTAATCTCCGAAGAACATGTAGAACCAAAAACACATATTTTATGCCCTTTCAACCAGCAACATCGCTATTGCATCGTGAATAACTGACTAAGGTGGAGTGATCAGTGAGGTCATTGCGAAAATGGAGATAGCGTTCTGATAAGCCTACGGCGACAGTCACCGTACTGTAAAGCGGTTACGTATATTTCTATTCGAATGTATCGAATCAACATGCAGCGGATTATTATATTTTAACATTTTTCTACTCGCCTTCTGATTGAAATATAGATCATGATGAAGAAATTGATCATTTTTCTGGAAACTATGATACCATATGCTGCTTGAACCTTGCAATCTAACATTAAAAACATATTGATGACGAACAAAGGCAATTTCAGCCCCATTTTAAATATAAAGAGTAATGAGTCACTGAACAGACTCCCTGAATCTACCCTGAATCTGCCAGATTGATCTAACTTTAAGTATCGCAAGCCCTTCAAAAATGTTCTCCTCTGAGGGGGTTGCTTTGGGCAGAGAACTAGAAGCAGTGCAAAAGGTCACCTTGCCTTGTGATCAGCTGTACTTGGGTAGAAATCGGCTTCAACCAACTGCAGCTAATGTATGTTTTGAAGCTTCAAACTGCACTTTTTATACGTTTAGTGGTATAATTAAAGTTTATTACCTTGAAATTTTCGCTTCTATCCTAGAGCATAATGTCGATAAGAAAAGAAACTATCTTTTATCGTCAATCCATTAGTTAGCTTCTGCTATCGTGATGATCATGCTTGGCACTATTACTAATAGCTGTCAGCAGTCACCAAGTTGTTAACAAAATCGCGCTCTGCCGGCATTGCGCTCTAGTATATACAGTATGGAAAGAACATGTATCCACCCTTGCAAACAATTGACGTTTTGGCTATTTTACCTAATGCTTAAAATAAAAATCACACATCATCCGCTTTTGGTTTTTATTCCTCTTTATTATTCAAGCAGAGCTGCCAAAAAACAGTTTTGTTAGAAACAATCGAATAATGTAAGAAAAACACATAAAATAAGTTGATTCATTCCATACAATTCAATGTACTGTATTTTAAAATATTGTATAGTTTTCACTTTAAAATAATAAAGTAATAGTTTTTTCTCTCCATTTCAAGGGTGCATTTGAGTTCCTTAATCTCAAGCGCATCTTTTGGGGCCCATTTGATGGCTTGTTGGCTGAAAATAATGGAGATATTTCTTGCATGGATGGATAAACTTTTTCTGTACATTGTGTGTAGCATATTTGGCAGCTTTACGAATTTTATATTTTCCAGCGGAAACTACCTACTCATAAAGAACATCTACCTGTCATTTATCGAGGACTCATTACCCAAAAGATAAGATATCAATTGTGGCTTGTCCATATGGACCGCAAAATTTAAAGCAGTCCAACCAAATATTTTTTCTTCAGTGTTTCTTATGTCAGGTTCGATGGAATTTGGTAAAAAGTTTGGCCAGTCACGTTCAAAATCATAATATAATGCAAAAAGATGGAATGCAGTTCTTTTTCCTGCATCTCTCTCACAGAGTAGCTCTGGTTTTGCAGAAAGTAGTGCTTCTACTCTATTCCAATCTCTTTCAATAATAGCCGAATGTAACGGCCGGTTTGTGGCAAGAATTGTATCAATATTCTCTCGAAGCTCTTTACGCTCCTTATCCCAGAACGATTCTAGACTAGATATCTTTATCGTGCATTGTTGCTTGCCTTCTATTGTCGCCTTCTATTCTATGTCGCTGGACAACCCACCAAGCAGCCAAGTATTCAGCAAATGATCGATGAATAAACATAGGAACGCCATCCTGGATTTCATGAATTATTCCAGTTTTTTCGCTACCTTCAAGTATTCTATCTAGATAATCCTTCGCCATGTTCATCTCTGTATCTGATAAGCTATCGGACAGCTCATTTTCGCAGAAAATAACCCAAAGTGCTACCAGTCCATGCAGTAATTTCGTTTCGTTAACGACCTCCTCAAATCTTTCCATTTCTTCTGGTTTATCTGCTACATGTTTATCAGCCCCATTTTTACCATAGAGAAGATGTCGAACCTTGATTTTCACAAATTCTTCCACAATGAACAATGTCTTTGATAAGTCTAAGATTGCGCCAAGCTATCTATCTATTTTTTGCTAAACGTTTTCGAAACAAAGTTTAAACTAATGCTTTGATTATAATAAACACGATTCGCGAGAATGTTCATTGCCATCATCATGTTTAATGGGATATCACTCATGCCACCTAAACTACAAAGCAACATTATACACAACGATTTATAGTTATCGGATACCTCTTTATCATCAATATTTCCATTATTCCATTTTACCTTCATCATCTTTAAGAGGATGCACCCTTTCACTTGTAGCGATAGAGGTTGCAGTTGGAAAAACGAGGGATCATTGAAAAACGCTTGAAATTGAGTTTTGAACCCATATGGACGGGTGGTAACATACATTTTCCCCACACCTTTAAATTGATTGAACAAAGAGAGGAACTCTAAAACCACATCTTTGTAATTAGGAGCGCTTTCATCAAACCCATCCAGCAGTAACACCAATTCCCCTGCATTAAACTTCTCTTTGAATACAAGCAGCTGGATAGAGTTGCTGAAGGATAGACCGCGCTGCTTCATTAGATCTTCGCTCACTTTGGCTTCTCCATCCGAAAGAACTATGCATTTTGAACATTTCTCAGCCATTTTCCGTTCCAGTTGAAGTGATGAATGTACCAGCTTGTACAACATTCTTATCGCTTCCGTTGCATCGATTACCTTTCCCTCCTTACTCTTTGGACCAGATGCAAATGGTTTAAAATCGGTACAGTGATCGGATAAGTTACAGCGAACAACCCAGGATGAAGGATTGCGTTGCCGCAAATGCCAAGCCAACCATGTGAGGTTAGTTGACTTACCGATGCCCGCTTCTCCAAGCAATATCAACACCTTTTTTCCTTCGTCGCCAATGATTGGTTCATTCTTTTCCTCGGCATGATTTGTCTTTCCGAACATTTGATCAAAATCCGGGGTTTTCTTTAACCGTTGCGTTATTTCTACGAAGCTCATTCCTTCTTGCTGGAGTTCTTTTAAGCTTTTCAGTTCTCGGGAAACTTTACTCCACTCTATGTTCTCCGCTTTCAGTTTGTTTTTCTCTCCAACCCAAGGTCGATGAACATAAGTGCTTTCAATTTCACGATATTTTTTCGAAATTTCGCTGTCCTCTTCCATTTGCTTTCCCCATTCTAAAAGTTTAATAATTTCATCGATTGAATGTTCGGTGAAATTATTCTGAAATATTTTATCCGGGGAAATGGTCGTTCCGCATAAAGAAATGCTCTCATTTCGGAATCGCTCCCACGATTCTTCTGTCAAGTCACAAAATTGAAAGCAGTTAAGATCAGATGGAATGTTATTCGTTTTCCTGATAAGAAATATTTGTTTTTTGTTATCCTTTAGGATATCCGTTTCCCATTTCTGTGCGATACTTTGAACCGCATTAAACGACTCGTTGCAAATAACGATCAAACAATTGGGCGACTCGCCACACCGAAGCACTGCCTCTACAGAGTCTGAATTTGTGATGAAATCAGAATCATTTAGAAATAGTGTCGTACTATGATCTTTGCTCTGTAATTTCAATATGTCTAATAGCACCGTAGCGCTAAAATGGATATCGAATGCCTCAATTTGCACAACGTTTTTATTTTTAACCTGCTCATGTAATTCAGATTTTTGAAGTGCTTCGGCACTAACGCGAAATGACGACTCCAAAACATTCTCCCGTAGTTTATCAGAGATAGACTCTAATTTCATATGTGCTAGTGTGCCTTTAATTTTCTCAAAATCTTTTTTAATGTCGTCTGAACGCAACGGCTTAGCAAATGGATCCATAAGCCAATCGAAATTAGTTTTGAATAACCTTTCGGCGGCTATATTCTCCTCATTATACCCTTTGAGTCGATCAGGAACCAACTGATCATCGTCATATTGCATATTTCTCCAAATTTTAGTTATTGCGTCATCTAGCTCATGCTCCCCTAGGGTGCCACACACTAAACGAAGTCGTTCGCAGAATAATTTAAAGCATTCATCCACATCATCATTCGGTAATGAATCTGAGGAAGAATATTTATTTTTTTCGTCCGACAGATAATCGTTCGAAACATGCACCCGTTTCAGTTTCAAATCATCCCATACACATCCATCGATGTTGAATTCTAGTCGGTATTGATCTTCAAACTCTTTTCTAAATGCTTCATACCCTGGCTTTAAGTTCGCGGAGGATAAACCTAAAAATTCTTTTGTAAACCCGTATGAGTCATTTGCCGACGTTTCATTCTTATCTATTACATCCAAAATGGCTTGACGATACTCTTTATAGAGGGAATTGAAGGACGTTATCCTCTTGTTGGATTTGGTAGCTTCGACCAGTAGCTTGGCTAGCCTAGTTCGCTTAGAACATTTTCGCAATAGTTGATATAAATTGCTATACGTTCCATCGGCAGCCCATAGTTTATCGTATTTCAGTTGATAGTATTTAGCTCCAATACTATCGAATAATGATGAGACATAGGAATCGAGAGATGGCGCCGAATCCTTCGTGATAGCTGGTTCTACTATTTTCCAGATGTTCTTTGCCTGGTCGTTGATATCTGCGTTGGTGCAAATGACAAACCCTTCCAGATCAGTTGTCGATTGTTGTTGATCACAGAATGAGGTGAAATACTTCAGAATAGCAAACGGATTCTTCGTATCGCTATTGGTAGTGAAATCCTTCACCGTAATTTTGGGAGGAGGCGATCCCAACTTGTGTTTGACTTGTATCTTTAGTATTCCTGCCTTTCCACCATCCTTGAAAGTATACACGATGTCATCGAATTTTCCGGCTGAAGGATCCTCTGCCGCGACCTCGAAATTGAAGTCGTTGGCTGGGTCCAAAGACTTTTTGGCATTCGCCAGACAAACAACTATTCCAAGCTTCAATTGAAAGGATGCTCCATGGAGTGCATGCTTCAGTCCTGATAGATTACTTTCGACCTTTCGAGAATCGTTCGCCTCGTTATTCTTTTTACCATCAGAGCGTTGCGATGAATCTGGAGTTGCCATAGTTCGATGATTCTATGATGTTTGCGATATCTCCTTGCAGCACAAGTTGTCATAGATTTGTCGATTCAATCAGCTTACAACACTAGAGCGCAATGACTAGAAAGAAAGAAGAAAAGATTATTGTTACATATGGATTCGTCAAGGCATCTTGTACGAGATTGTGCTCGAACAGGATTTTCAAATGAGCTAAATTAACTATCCGATAAAGTGTGACATCGTGCTTTCATTGCATTTGCCTTCCGCCATACTCTAACCGAGTAAGCTGAGGAGTTAATCAATGTTTTGACTCTGACTTCTAGAGACTCCCGTCGCACTGCCAGCCGGCACAGAGGCAAGTGTAAGCCCGGACAATTGCCAAGGAGCGGAAACGGCCGGTAACTGAGAAGCTCGAGATCAACTTAAAGCTGACTCATGCTATATGGCATCACAAGACGAGCTGCCCCAAGTCGCGAGAGTGCTGAAGGACCGGTTGGGCAGTTACAGTACGGTTAGAACGCGACTGGAGATCTCGTCCAGCATTGCAGCGCTGCGTCAACTAATCATGCCGCGTCAAGAGCTTCCCTGCTCGCCGAACGAACTTCACGCACCCTACGCATTCGACGTTCTTATCAATGATTGATAAACTCGCTCGATATCTATAGCCGTTGCTAGAGATTCATTATCTAAAATAGGGATTTATCCGATTTCAACTGGCTGAGCTAGTGCTCTATCATGTTTACTAGAAAACGAATCAGGAATGTTGAGCAAAGGTGACTCGGCTTATCATGAGCGAATACAGATTATTCATTGCCAGCATTACGTGTTTCATTTGTCATCAACCAGACTATCATTTCATAAGAAAAAAAATCTAGATTATCTTAGTCCATGTTTCTGTGGAATTTAGTGAAATAGTGGGAAAGAAGCACTTGCTTGTCGCAAACGGCGGTGACCCAAGTAATGACTCCACGAATCATTGGTCAGGAACATGAGTTCATATGCTTGATAGTGTAATTGGCACCAAAATGCGTTTCCCAAGCACGCCAGAGCAACATCACAGGTGATAATGGCAACCAACGTCCGCTCAACACGATCTGCAGTGTTGACTGTCGATTATCTTTTCTACCCGACAGTAAAAGCACTTCCAGCTACAATGTGTGTAGTAATAGGACAATCTGAACTCTAGCACTTACGTAACTGTCCAATGAAGGTGAATTTGGAATAGAATCGCGTGGGTCAGCCAGGGGAAGCTTAACCGTCTGTTGAATCGTTTGCACTGATAGGGATTAGGGATAAACTTGAACTATCTCAAACAGTACCACTCTCATAAACAAACGAACACACGTTTAAACGAAGTACAGAACAAGTCACTGAGTTTCGCAAGAAATTAGGAAACCACTGGTATGCTTCCGTCTCTTACGCCAATTCGAATCAAATTCACAATTTCCAAACGATGTTGCTCGCACTCTGCTTTCTGTACTACAGCTATGCGACGGACGTATCTATCTTTATATTGAAAGCCTTATCTGTTCTGCCTTAATGTTTATCTTATCCAATGGCTTATCTTCATTGATAATCACTACTGCGAAGGTTTGTGTTACCTTTAAACTTTGGATTAAATGTAGCTTCGTTTCGGTTTAGGCTGATATAGACAATTCTGTATGTGTTTATTAAACTAACTTTCTTTTGCACCAGTTTTTTTGCACCAGCTTTTTGAAGTCTAACAAGGAATCAGCAGTGGATGCAGCAGTGGATTAATACAGTAATTCAGTTTTATATGATCTTAAAGGTTGCTGTTGTCAATAAATAAATTGCTTATCTGCTTAACTGGTAGTTCTAACCGGAAATTTAGTATAGTGACAATGCACCTTTACTTAGTTCCGGGCAATCAACTGAGCCTTTTAAGAAGAACCAAGAAGCATACGAAAACTTGATCGATGGGATGTAATTTGAGTTTTGTACATCAAATTGAACATGTTTTAGTTCCCGATTACCCCGGATTGTTCCAAAATAATCAATTACGACTATACTCGGTTATCTATCGAAATTTAAAGAAATTAGGGATCTTTGAGGTATGTCTCTTATCAAAATTGCCACGAAATACAAAGCCTTCCTACGTGATTCCGGTTTGCATACACATTGCCCGCAAAAGCGACCGATAAGTGTATCAGTTAATCCCGTTTCGTTGGAAAATTGGTAATCTCCGAAGAACATGTAGAACCAAAAACACATATTTTATGCCCTTTCAACCAGCAACATCGCTATTGCATCGTGAATAACTGACTAAGGTGGAGTGATCAGTGAGGTCATTGCGAAAATGGAGATAGCGTTCTGATAAGCCTACGGCGACAGTCACCGTACTGTAAAGCGGTTACGTATATTTCTATTCGAATGTATCGAATCAACATGCAGCGGATTATTATATTTTAACATTTTTCTACTCGCCTTCTGATTGAAATATAGATCATGATGAAGAAATTGATCATTTTTCTGGAAACTATGATACCATATGCTGCTTGAACCTTGCAATCTAACATTAAAAACATATTGATGACGAACAAAGGCAATTTCAGCCCCATTTTAAATATAAAGAGTAATGAGTCACTGAACAGACTCCCTGAATCTACCCTGAATCTGCCAGATTGATCTAACTTTAAGTATCGCAAGCCCTTCAAAAATGTTCTCCTCTGAGGGGGTTGCTTTGGGCAGAGAACTAGAACCAATGTAAAAGGTCACCTTGCTAATTGAGATGACATGTCAGGCGCTGTAGTGATACACATCAGATCAGATGTGACCAGCTGTACTTAGCTAGAAATCGGGTTAAACCAACAGCAGCTAACGTATTTTTAGAATGTCAAGACTTCCATTTTTTTTTCGTTTATTACCTTTAAAATTTCGCGTCTGTCCTGAGCATGATGTTGATAAGAAAAGAAATTACCTTGATCGTGAATCCACCAGCTAGACTCTGCTATCTTGGGGATTTTGTTTGACACTATTACTTGACACTAATAGCTGTCAGCACTCGTCAAGGTTATTACAAAAATCACGCTCATCTTTTTGCACGACTAAATCTATTTGCAAGATAAATTTTGGACTTCTCATTCCAATAGCTCATCCTATACTTTTGGATGAACCGCGGCCAACCAAGCTGATAGATATAAAACAAATAGTTAACGCTAATCTACCCAAAAGCGTATTGGGAAATAGAAACATTAAGTTTCGCACAAAATCAACATAATCACACGGTTTTTGGATCAATTCCATTTTAACACTAGGAACTTCAGGTTATTAAAAATGTGCTCTCTAACAACTTTTTCAGCACCACAGAGTTGAGTTCATCCAAATTAATAATTGATTATTCTTTCAAATTCAGCGGACAGAATTGAACTGGATACATTCAAAGGTCGATGAAAAGTGTGATCATCATAGATGCGGATTGTCGCCAGATATGCCCGTCAACCGCAACGATTGATGATGCACGATTTACGTGGCGAATTGGAAAACGATGGCACTATGAAGGGAGCTCAATTTTCAACCCCTTCAGATTAGAAATAATGGTTTAAAAAGTAGAAAACTAAGCCCAGTGACAGTAGAATAATAGCTTGCAAAACATATTCCGATGGTTTGCATTATTCGTATAAACGACGAGTTCGAATGAGTTCGACAGATGTACATTATGCTCGTCAGGTAGCGGGATCCTACGTACCAACAGTAATTTCCACCATACAGGTCTTATCGAGGACGAACTAAAATAAACATTGAAAAATGAATAGCCAACTCAGACAGAACAGATCTCACCGAAAAAAGTTTGATCGCTGAGTTGACTCGTAAGGTTGATAGGTTGATCGTGATTTCGGGAGCATTAAGCATGATAGTCTGTCACCTGTGCTAATTAGATCATTAAATCAGCACATCAGGTAGCACGCACTAATCCCAAGCGATTATGCGATTATGTTTGAGATGCTTTTCCCTTTTTTCTTGCTATCGAGAGTCATCGACAGAACAGAAGAAACAGAGATTCTATAAAAACATTGTCCATATGGCCTTTGCCAACGCATAGAGTCGTATTTTCCCTGAGCTAAACTCGGTTAATCGTTATTCCGGCGGAAACTTTCTTTACCAGCTGGTGCACCAGTGATATCTTTAAAATGTATTCTTTCAGATCACAAAATACCTACCCAATTCAAAGGTTGATGTTGAATTGGTGACGGAATGCTTTAGCAATATTCACAATTGAAATATACTTAAAATTGTGCACAAACAGAAGGATAAACGTTCGTCACTCTTGGCCACGACACACAAACTTCCACACGAAAAGCAGCAGCAGCAATAGAGAAGATGGCTACCATGCGAGCAGGCAAATGGTAATTTTAAGGTCCGGCATACCGACGCAACAGAAAATGATCACCAACCCTGTGAGGAAAAAGCAGGTAGTGCTGTTACGTAATCTTTTCAAGATGCGCCGGACTTTAACAGATGTTGAAGTTGAGAGACGGCTGCTTTTCATGAGCTAAACTGGAGTCTTGGTGACGACTTCATCGTTGTTGAATGGTTTTCAAAATAGTTTTTAATGCCGTAATTAATTTGGTTTGTACTTTTTTGGAAACTAAACAATAAAACCATGGGTAATGATCTTCTACATTCGTCATTTGACCGAGTGGCTAACGACTACCGCGCATGCGACATCAATTAGCTTCGGTCAGTTTCTTCCTAGCAAACAGTTTCTGGCAAAAGAGGAATGAAATAAAATGGATTAAACAACGCCTTCTGTAAAGGTAATATCAATTATATTCTCAATGTATCGTCGTTTAAATGCATGTATGTAACTTGCGCAACTTCTTTCCTTGGGATAATTGTTTCACGGAAATAAATCCTTCCTTTCCACAAATAGGGATCTTCAATGATGCAACGCATGCTTGTCCGTATCGTCCGTTGTCCGTCCGTATGTAAAGTTGCTATCGTGGGTTGCTATGCCGGGAAAGTTTCTTCACTGTGAAAGTTGCTACCGTGGCCATGCATCGAAAGTTTGTCTACAGTGGTGGTCGATAGTATATGAACATTTTTCGCAAAAATTCCAAATATTCTTAATAATCAGCGAAACTCAGCACAAAGAGGAAAACACCCTTGAAATCAGTTGTTTTGGTTTGAGGTTAGGGATCCGAGTTCGACTTCGAAATTGGGAGATTTGTAACTTTTTTGAACTTTTTCCGTGATAAAAAAGGTGATAAGAACAAATTCAAGTCGTTTGCAACTCCCGTCGTCTTTACCGTTGCAAAAGTAACCGTTTCCGGCCTTAACAACCGTGGAAAACCGCGCCATAGAAGACGAGGGTGAGTTCACGAAATAGGAATCCGCCTTTTCGTTTTTCTTCAATTGAAAACGTTCTTTTTACAGCCTCCGAAAAGGAACCAACCAAATCATAGCTAACCCTAGAGAGTACAGACAGGACACCATCGGAAACCGGCAAGTTTCTGTTGGCTCAACAATCGGAATCGGAACGCACGAATCGAGGGAGCTACGTGAATGAAAAGCATCCGATCGCTGCTCGCTCTCACATCAGGGTTCGTACAACAACACGGTCGCCGTTCATGGTGTTCCGCCGTGAGTATCCGAAATGTCCAGCCGAAAAGCCGCATGATGAACGCCAAGGAAACCGCCAAGGTACCAGCTGATCCTGATCAGCGTCGCGGGCGGTCGCAACAGGCTGCCACCTATCAGGACGCTAATCGCCGATGGCAACAGTTAGCAAGCGGACAGGATGGTTCCTACGATGAGACGACACCGACAAAACGGAAGAAGAGTAAAGAAGGCGAAGGCTTCGAGTTTACGCTGATGAGCTACAACATACTGGCGCAGGATCTGCTCGATGGCCATCTGATGGAACTGTACCGTAACCATGATCCGAGATCGTTACCGTGGCAACAGCGGTTGAAACGGCTGCTCGCCGAAATCCGTCACATTCGGCCGGATGTGCTGTGCGTGCAGGAACTCCAGCAAAATCACATCAAGCGTTTCGCGAATGGATTGGCCGATTTCCAGTACGAGATGCTGTACAAGAAACGCACGGGTGGCGTGAAAACCGACGGCTGTGCCGTGTTCTTCAGGAGCGATCTATTCGAACTGATCGATCATCACGAGGTTGAGTTCTTTCAACCGAAGGTTAACGTAAGTACTAGTATCTGGCGCATGATATTGAATTCCGGACACGGGATACTAATTTCTTCTGCTCTCGCGATTGTAGAAACTAAACCGGGATAATGTGGCCATCATCGCGAAGCTGGCATTGAAGCAGAGCCCGCAGACAAGGCTCGTCGTGTCGACGACGCATCTGCTGTTTAATCCGTTCCGGCAGGATGTGCGGCTGGCTCAGATACAGATACTGTTAGCTGAGCTGGATCGCTTTTCGTACAGTGGCCAAACGGCGAACGGTGTCCCGCAGTACGATCCCGTGCTGCTGTGTGGTGACTTCAATCTGCAACCCTTCACCGCTCCCTACCGGCTGGTGATGAAGGGATCGCTGCGCTACGATCAACTTGCGACATGCACGCTAGAACGCCAGAATCAGGAAGAGCAGGGGTGCCGTGAGCCTACCGGCAAACTTTTTCTTCCCCGCTGGCTGGGCATCACCGATCGCTGCCAGCACGAGGGGCTTAAAGACCGTGAATCGACCCACCCCAATATGGTGCCACCATCCGATCAGACACGGGTAAGCTCGATTCTTTCATTTGTGCATTGTACAAGCAAGGCTACAATTCTATCCGGCATTTTGCAGCTCCATCACTCTGCAAAGTCTACCGGTTCTTCCGTCCCTAACGGGCAGGCCGAAGATCCGGCACACGAACGGAACTCACCACCGAGTGATGAGTTTTCCTCCGGCACGCTAAACCACCATTTCGTGTTTCATTCGGCCTACCATCACCGGAAGGAAACAGAGAGACCAAATGAGACCAATCAGGGAGTGACCACGTTCCAGGAACGTTGGATCACGGTAGACTATCTGTTCTACACACCGTACCGCTCGATTGCCGAGTGCTGTCCATCGCTTCCGAACTGGAACCTCGAGCTGCTTGCTACGTACAGTTTGCCAACGGTGTCGCAATGTCGACGGTACATTCACCACATTCCGAACCGTTTCTATGGTTCGGATCACTTCTCACTGGCCGGTCGCTTTCGGTTGACCACACCGGCGGCTGAGCAATGATCAACGTTAGCCTTGCCCTATCCAAGGCGCGGTTGCAGATGTGTTTCTCTGTTAATCAAAGCAACCCAGTTGCCCCCCTCAAATGACATCTAATGTACGACACCAAGAGAGCGGGCTATAAAAAGATTTCCAATGATTACTTGACAATTACAATTCCTCGATCGAGGGGCTTTTCTCAATCACCGCGAACCGAATGAACCGTTCTCCGAAAATTAAGATAAAATGTAAGGCATCCTTTATTTTCAGTCCTGATGATTGCATTAGCGATAAAGCTTGCACTTGGAATGGAATTAATAGTGGCAGTCCCTGTTGTGGTGGCAAAAGGGCCATCTCCAATACTGATATGAATACGGAATGTGTTGTTTTAAAATGCTGTGCGACACTCATCATCGGCCGTCCCCGGCGGTTCCGGCGTGATGGCGCGATATCATAAACTGTTCGCTTCCTCGCTAGCGGGCGAGGTAACACCGACCTCCCGATTCTCGTACGCCCAGAACTTGTGAAACTCGATAAGGATCGAAACGACCGTTTCCCCGTGCCCGCAGTTGATCAGATCCTTCAGCGTGATACGGGTCGGATCGGCCGGTTTCACCATATCGAAGATCTCATCCTTTACATCCTCGAAGTTGATCGGCTCGGCCCGGTGCACCGACAGTTCGTCCTGGATGCCCTTGAAGAAGTAATTCAACGTGAACGCCGTCAGGTAGCCCTTATGCTCAACGTCCAGTATGCGAAAGAGGTAGTGCAAGCTCTGCGGTTCTGCACGATTCTCCAGGGCCAGCACAAAATCGAGGTAAGTTTTGTAATCCATCTCACCGTCGTACGTCAGACACTCGGCAAAGACTCGCTCGAGA
Source organism: Anopheles darlingi (assembly GCF_943734745.1). NCBI lineage: Eukaryota > Metazoa > Arthropoda > Insecta > Diptera > Culicidae > Anopheles > Anopheles darlingi. The sequence continues at coordinate 28,219,265 of NC_064875.1, read as the reverse complement.
AAGATGGGCGTTAGCGTACCGGAACCGTATCCGATCAGCTCCTTCTTGCTCAGCATCCCGTTGTGGTCCTTGTCGAGATTCAGATAGTGCCCGTACACACTGAGGGCCGACGGTGCCGAGAACCAGTTCAGTTCCTGCGCATCCTTCGGTATCTCTTCGTCGCGCAGCTCGAGCAGATCGTCCAGAAAGCTGCACGTCAGTATGTCCCGGATACGGATGCGGCCCGTCCGTAGCGGATCGAGAAAGAAGAAAAATTTGCGCACCGTCGTGCAGACGTAGAAACTGTGGAACGACCGCTCCAGCCCTTCCAGCTGCGGAAACGTCGGTATGAGCTCGAGTATGTACGACTCCATATCGGACTCGCTCAGATAGCCCTGCCCGGTGTAATCGTACAGCGAAAGCCCGATCCGTGTCTGCTGCAGCCAGACCTTGCGCATCGCATAGTTGAACAGTGCCATCACGCTGATCTTGCCCGGGTATCCGCTGGACGCTAGCAGCCGCGCAAAAGTCGTCGCCGTGAGAAAGCGCTGAAACTTGTCGCCCGCCAGGTTGGCCACCTTGCAGTAGCTCTCGTAGTTGATGAACTGCTCCTCGTCCAGTGCCGGCGGTGTGTGGTGCTTCTCAAGCAGGCTCCACAGCAACTTAAACTCGTTGTTATCCAGCAACTCCTTGCTTCGCTTCTGCAGGAACAGCGTCCGGGCTTCTTCGCGCAGCTTCTGCGCCAACGAGTCCGCACTCTTCGGCAGCTCAAAGTGGAACTTGGGAATGTAGCGATACGAATCGTTACGCGTCTGCTGGCCAGAAGTAGGGTCCTTTTGGTCCTTGGACAGCTCGGCACGGTACTTCCGGAACAGAATATCCTCGATCTCATCGTCCGAAAGCGGTTCCTGCCGCACCTCTGTGAATTATGTATGAATTAAATGTCGTCCGTCGGTCGCTCCACCATTGTTCTTACCATTTTGTGCAATACTGTCCAGCTTGGAGAGCAGCATTTCGCGAAAATCACCCATTTTTACGGAAAATCGCTGAAAGAGGCTTCTGTTGTGGTTCGAACAGCTGTTCGAAGAACAAGAAGAAGAAGAAGAAGCAGAAGGAAACCATAAGACGATAAAATCCGCCGTAAAACGATCAAAACGAAAACTTGGGCTCGTTAAAAACGAAAAAACGAAACTTCCGTTTCGTTCAAAACGATCAAAAGGAAATTTGAATTAACGGTTTTCATTTGAACCAAACGGCCGCAACGCTTCGAAACGTGACTTTGCAGCGCATCGTGAAAAATGGATTTCTTCAAGCCAAGGATTCGACCAAGAAACTAGAGCGATGATTATGCGATCGTACGTGCCATTTATTGCAATAAATCAGTTTTCCATTTCACAATCATTCATGCATGTTCCCTCGGCCAAGTTGGTAACGGTAAATCACAAAAACCGTTCTCAACAACCATCAATGCACCATGAACGGCGTGTTTTTAATGCAGCCCACTACCATGCATGTACGGGCAAGACTTTAGAAGGTGGTTTTCCTCTATAATTCAGTTTAATCAACGCTTTTTTTTGTTTAATTTTTGGTTGGTGTACGAACGCGTTTACCTTTAAACGCTTTAAATCCTTATTTGGAATGGTTTTCACCACTTCACACAGTGTCTACAACTTCGAGCCGTTTGCAGTGTGCATGTGCGTTTGTTGAGCCACACGTATTTTGCTCTAGTTGCTATCGATCGATCGCAACTTACAACCAAACTTAGTTCGTTCCAAAAGAGACGATAATTCATACTTATGACCATCCATCCACGTGTCGTGCAAGATTCCTCGATTTATGTCGCGTTTGGACTCCGCAATCATTCCTCCTCCTTCAGATCACCGCACAAGACCAGAGAGCGGGTAAATATAAATATACTTTATGCGCACAAACGTATCCTGCTGTCTCCTTGCTTCGCTCATTCCCAAATCCCTGCCCGTCCAGTTCGTCCGGCGGCTGGCGCATTTATAGTTCCATCGCGTAAGTTCTGCTACCAATAAATAGATGGTAAAGTGATTTACGTTCCGATAAATATGCGTTTTGTTTAGCTCCATTTTTAAATAGTTTCGTGACGCTGCGTCAACGTAGTAGTAGTTCGCACATCAATGTCCCGGTTGGATATAGGCTTATAGTAGCTGGCTTCTTAGCACCGCCGCATCGTGCTTCATGCGCCTGCATAGTGTGTTTAATCGTTATTCCAATAATTTGCGCGTTCGCTTATGCTATTTATATGCTCTTTTATTAGTAGTATTTTGGTTGACTTTTTTTTTATTCTTCTTCTTCGGAAAAGACAGCGTGCTTTGGGTGATGATCTTAGACACGTTCCACTCTATGCCAGTGAGACGACAATGATGATCATGCTGCGTTTTATGTGTATGTATATGGGTTGATCTCTCTCTCTCTCTCTCCGTCTCTCCCTCTTTATCTCGGTGAATCTGCTTTACTAAATTTCTTGGTCGTGGCCGTTACCGTTCAACGGGATAAGTTCGTGAACCAACCGTATGCTAAATACTCGCACGTTCTCCCTCCTTTATCTTCCTATCGAAACACAGTTTAAATTTGCCGAATCAAATCGACTCGATCGAGCCGGTTAATTGTTAAGTGAGGAGAATTCAAATCATGGTGACCAATTTTATTGAACAAGGGATAAGCCATAAATCAGGCTTCTGCTAGTTTTCTATAGTCATGGAGTTCAAAATATTCCGAAATCAGGTTCTATCTTCATTTCGAGCCGTACTGATACTGGTATGATATGTGCGTTTGGATAGCAGGATGAGGGTTGTATGTATGTGGGTCCCTAGGAGGCTAAAGGAGTTAAATCTCTGCAGTAAATAAGCTTTGTTTCATTCGTTTTTTTATATATTCCGTACGACATGCATACTTAAAGATGGCGGCCACGATTAACGCTAATGCAGATGCTGATAGAAAACGACGCCGAAACCGCCTAGTGAGATTGGATGGATCATGAGCTTGATGATGATCGCCGATGGTGATGATGGTGGTGGTGGTGGTGGTGCTCGTAAGGGATGATGTGAGTGAGTGATGATTCGTAATGGGTGCAAATCGGATGAGTTGTTGGTAGGTGCCTCATTGTAGAAACGTGCGCCTCGCGGTACAAAATCACACCACACGTGTGCTGATGAATCACACAAAGCTAAAGCCATTCTGAATCCTATTTCGCAGGTGCACTGTGCATTGCCTGCCATTAACTTTGCTACACTGATGCGAACGAACAAGGGCATAATTTGGAAAAATGGACCTGGTGACCCCACGTTTTATGGTACCATCTCAAGGTACCACCGTCGATCG